>NC_053501.1:17773753-18136253 GCF_905171775.1 Rana temporaria
TGCAGAATCGCTCTTCAGTCCATTTTACATAGTTTCCTATGGGACACGTTCACGTCTGTGCATTTTTCAGCCACTGCAATTTTTGAAAAGGCCCAGGGACTTAAAAAAAAAAAGCAAAACTGTGCATTTTGCATGAGCCATACTCGCCAGGTTGAAGACACTGGCACGTGTCTCCCTCACCTCCATCTATCCCTCACTGGACCCTCTGAGTTTTTTTTATGCAATGGACCATATTACCTGTGGGATCACTATTGGGATACAATGGACTGCTTCCTATTTCACTTGATGCTCTTAAAGTCATGTGGACTACCTCATCGGGCCGGAAGGTTGGCACAGCTGTTTGTAGAATGACCATTTTAATATATATAATACAGTGGGTACGGAAAGTATTCAGACCCCCTTACATTTTTTACTCTGTTTTATATTGCAGCCATTTTGCTTAAATCATTTAAGTTAGTTTTTTTCCCCTCAATGTACACTCAGCACCCCATATTGACAGAAAAACACAGAATTGTTGACATTTTTGCAGATTTTTAAAAAAAGAAAAACTGAAATATCACTGAATACTATGGTCCCTAAGTATTCAGACCATTTTCTCAGTATTTAGTAGAAGCCCCTTTTTAACTAATACAGCCATGAGTCTTTTTGGGAAAGATGCAACAAGTTTTTCACAAATGGATTTGGGGATCCTCTGCCATTCCTCCTTTCAGATCCTCTCCAGTTCTGTCAGGTTGGATGGTAAACATTGGTGGAGAGCCATTGTTGAGTCTCTCTCCAGAGATGCTCAATTGGGTTTGTCAGGGCTCTGGCCGGGCCATTCAAGAACAGTCACGGAGTTGTTGTGAAGACACTCCTTCGTTATTTTAGCTATGTGCTTAGGGTCATTGTCTTGTTGGAAGGTAAACCTTCGGCCCAGTTTGAGGTCCTGAGCACTTTGGAGAAAGTTTGCGTCCAGGATATCCCTTTATATCGTTCCCTCGATTGTAACCAGTAGTCCTGTCCATGCAGCTGAAAAACGCCCCCACAGCATGTGACTACCACCACCATGCTTCACTGTTGGGACTGTATTGGACAGGTGATGAGCAGTGCCTGGTTTTCTCCACACATACCGCTTAGAATTAAGGCGAAAAAGTTCTATCTTGGTCTCATCAGACCAGAGAATCTTATTTCTCACCATCTCGGAGTCCTTCAGGTGTTTGCAAACTCCATGTGGGCTTTCATGTGTCTTTTCACTGAGAGGCTTCGGTTCGGGCAACTCTGCCATAAAGCCCCGACTGGTGGAGGGATGCAGTGTTGGTTGACTTTCTAAAATTTTCCGGAGCTCAGCCACAGTGATCTTTGGGTTCTTCTTTACGTCTCTCACCAAGGCTCGTCTCCCCCGATAGCTCAGTTTGGCCGGACGGCCAGCTCTAGGAAGGGTTCTGGTTGTCCCAAACGTCTTCCATTTAAGGATTATGGAGGCCACTGTGCTCTTAGAAACCTTAAGTGCAGCAGAATTTTTTTTTGTAACCTTGGCCAGATCTGTGCCTTGCCACAATTCTGTCTCTGAGCTTTTCTCTTTTTTTAAAATCTGTTCTTGATCATGTTTTTAGAGAGCTCGGCTGTGTAGTGCATCTTCCTGAAGAAGCGGGTCATTACCCGTATTGCACACCTGCGCTGTAGTCGCAGTGAGCCACTCATTCCCTGACTGCAGTGGGGTTAACGAGGAAAATGGCGTATTTTAATATATTGTGGTGTTTGTCTATGGTATTTCTATATATGTTTATGTTGTGTCTATACTTTTTTTTTTTTTTTTTTTTCTGTATTTTTTTTTTATATATATTTTACACAGTTGGCACTGTCAAAGTCCTTAATATAGTGGGCTCGGGTGTTTTTTTTTGTTCAACAGACTTTAATGAAGAAGCTGCAAAAAAGTATGTACTGTGTTTTTGCTGCGGTTTTTGCTTTTTTTTTTTTTAATCCGCCTGACGAACAAATTGACAAAAATAAATAAAACGCATCAAAAAAACGTGTGGAAAAATGCATTTGTAAAACCACATATGGCACTCCAGAAAGAAATCAAAAGCAAATTGTATATGTGTGAACCAAGCCTTAGACGTTGTCCCTCTGTCCAAGAAAAGGGTTTTTCTACGAGTACAAAATAAAGAAGTTAAAGCGGAGGTTCACCCTTTAAAACATTTTTTTACATCGCACAAAGTCGCGCCATCCTACCGACACAATGCCGGTGTTTTTTTTGTTTGTTTTTGTCAGCACATACCTCTTAATCCCGATTTTCACCTCACGGCGATCCTGCGGGAGTGGTCGTTCCCAAGCACTGCCTGTGATTGACAGGCTTCCGAATGGCGCATTCTGCGCGTCACAGGTTGCCGGAAAAACCCGAACGTTGGTGCAGCTCTATACGGCGCCTGCGCACCGACGTTCGGGTTCTGTCGGCAACCTGTGACGCGCAGTATGCGCCGTTCGGAAGCCTGTCAATCACAGGCAGTGCTTGGGAACACCCACTCCCGCGGGATCACCGCGAGGTGAAAATCGCGATTAAGAGGTATGTGCTGACAAAAAAAAAAAAAAAAAAACACCGGCATTGTGTCGGTAGGATGGCGCGACTTTGTGTGATGTCAAAAAATGTTTTAAAGGGTGAACCTCCGCTTTAAGGTTCAGACGTCTGACTCAATTTTTTCACATTCCATGTGTAAGCTAATTGAATCAGTAATTGGCATTTTGGTGGGCAAAAGCCATTATGTTCTGGTGAATGTGTGCTTTTAAATAGGCATGGCCTATTGGTTGTATTACTTGCTGAATACCTAATAAAAATGTTTAAAAAAATAATAATAAATAGGCATGGCCTAGGCCTTAACAGGCTTGTGCTGTCTGCACACCACTGACACAAACAAGGGAGGCTTTTTTTTGGAGGTAAATGACCCATACGCTGCGAAAATTGGCACCATTAGCACCAAATTGGCACCATTAGCAGTTAAAGTAAAAGTCCTCTCCTGATCTGCAGAAATGAATTCAATCCTCAACCACTTGCCCTCCGGAAGATTTACCAAACGCTCGCCCGGGCTCTCCCGTCCCACCCGGAGGCCCTAGCAACCAGCCGGCACGTCCCCCAGCTGGCCAAAAACCTGAACAAAGCCGATGCTTTGTTCGGGTTTTGGATCTAGTAACCCAGAAGCAATGTCATGACATCACTTTCCGGATCACTGGCATCCTAAAAGCGCCAGTTTAAAAAAAATATAAAGTATTCAAAAAAGCTGTTCTTGATGTTTTTGAATACTTTCAAGTGCAGTGGAGGGGTTTGGTGTCTTGTAGACCCCCGATCCCTCCATAAAGAGTACCTGTCACTGCCTATTACTGTCACATTCCTTGTGACTGCAATAACTGCGGTAGTGTAAAAGTAAATGTTTTGTGAAATGTACAGAATATTGGCCTGAGAGGTCGCCAAAATATCTATTATATCAGGGCCAGAAAAATCGCTATCGGTCCCTAATGTGATCATCGCTGCATTTTTTTTGTTTTGTTTTGCGCTATAAACAAAGACGGAATGTTAAAAAGAAAATTACTTTCGGCTACAAGACCTTTCATTAAATCAATTTCTTCATAAATGTAGGCCAATATGTATTCTACATATATTTGGTTAAAGAATTATCAAATTTTCTTGCTAATAGTGGAAATCGGCAACCATTGCGGGTGAACAAATCGGACACTGACCCTTTTTGGGGACCAGTGACACAAATAGTGCATATTTTTAGCACTGGTCACTGTCACTGTTATGGGTAAAGTTCTGCTTTAAAAACTGGATGACAAATTTCTGTGGGCAATTTACGTAAAAGATTTTAAGCTTTATGGCAAAAGCAGAAGTTGAAATTGCAACATAATTGACCACTTAAAGCAGGGGTTCACCCATAAAACATTTTTTTTCAAGCAATCCCCTTAGATTCCTGCTCGTTTTGTCTAGGGGAATCGGCTAGTTTTAAAATATGAGCTGTACTTACCGTTTACGAGATGCATCTTCTCCGTCGCTTCCGGGTATGGGTCTTCGGGAGCGGGCGTTCCTTCTTGATTGACAGTCTTCCGAGAGGCTTCCGACGGTCGCATCCATCGCGTCACTAGTAGCCGAAAGAAGCCGAACGTCGGTGCGGCTCTATACTGCGCCTGCGCACCGACATTCGGCTTCTTTCGGAAAATCGTGACGCGATGGATGCGACCGTCGGAAGCCTCTCGGAAGACTGTCAATCAAAATAGGAACGCCCAGTCCCGCAGCCCATACCCGGAAGCGGCGGAGAAGATGCATCTCGTAAACGGGTAAGTACGGATCATATTTTAAAACAAATAGCCGATTCCCCTAGACAAAACGAGCATGAAGCTAAGGAAAAAAAGTGTCATGTGCGGGTGAACCCCCGCTTTAAGAGGCTCTCAAAGTATCTCACCAGAAATGGAATGTCTTTTGTGGGGTATGGTATATATTATATTTGCGCTATTTGCAGGTTTATTTTTGATGCAAAACCAAGTATAGCTTTGATTTTGAATGTCTTTGATTCCCTAGGTAACATTGAGGAAGCCAAGTGTATTTTGAAAACATTAGAAGAGTGTGTAGAAGGTCTGGCAATGGTTCGGCTGAGGCGAGTCAACCTTGAAAGGAGACATGGAAACTTAATTGAAGCAGAAAATCTGTTGACCGATGCCATGAACAATGCTAAATCCAACAATGAATTATCGTTTTATGCAATAAAGCTTTCCCGCCATTATTCCAAAATTCAGAAGAATATCGAGAAGGCAAAGAAAGTATTAAGTGATGCCATTCAGAGAGATAAAGTGAGTCGAAATTTGAAACTAGAAGGTGTTAAGTTTAAATCAAATTTGTTTGGAGTTGCTTGATAAGTCTGTGTAGTTGTAATATGAATGGGAAAGGTGAGGGAGGATGACAAACTCCTTTCTTGGGGTTTGCAGCGGTTACGCTAGTTGAGATCTTGGAGGTTTTTCTACTGAAAGACGTTGCTAATCACCCCCCCCCCGTCCGCCGACTGACCAAAGACATGAGCAAACCTGATGCTTCATTCAGTTCTCGGATCTAGTAACCCGGAAGCGATGTCATGACATTACTTCCCGGATTACTGGCATCTTAAAGTGCCAGATTTAAAAAGTAATAAAGTATTCAAAAACGCTGATCTTGACATTTTGAATACTTTCAAGTGCAGAGGAGGTGTTTGGGGTCTTATAGACCCCCCGATCTCTCCATAAAGAGTGCCTATTACTGTCACAAGGGATGTTTACTTTCCTTGTGACAGAACAGTGATGAAGTGTAAATTTTTTATTATTCACACAATATCGGCCATTAATGTCTGAGAGGTGGCTGAAATATCGGCATTGTAGCGGCGCCGAAAAAACGATATTAGTCGATTTCCTATTGTATGGTATTCTGTGAGCTAACATGTATTGCAGTGAGGTAGCTCATTTTTCTGAAGGGCTGCCCACACACTAACACATATTTACATGGACAGGCACCTTTGCATTAATACAGCGCACTGACGTTGCTGCAGCATGAATTTGCCCCTCAGAAATGTGGTCATAAACTGTGCTTAAAGGAGTTGTAAAGTCAGGTTTTTAAGCTAATGAATTCTATGCATTAAGATGAGCCTTCTGTGTGTAGCAACCCCTCCCCAGCACCCCCTAATACAGTGTTTCTCAACTCCAGTCCTCGAGGCGCCCCCAACAGGTCATGTTTTCAGGCTTTCCATTATCTTTCACAGGTGATTTGATCAGTTTCACTGCCTTAGTAATTTGCACAGCTGTTTCATCTGTGGAAAATCCTGAAAACATGACCTGTTGGGGCTTGAGGACTGGAGTTGAGAAACGCTGCCCTAATACATACCTGAGCCCCTGATGTCCACGTGTCCCTCGGCCGTCTTGGACTCTTCCTCATGATTGGCCAAGACATTGGCTCCCGTGGCTGTCAAGTCAGTTAGCAAATCAGGACAGATAAAGGAGTCATGATTAACCGTGGTCAGTTTACAAAGGGGAGGGCAGGATGCACTGTGCGGCGTAATATGTTTTAAAATGGTATAACAGACCAAAAATTAAGTTTGTTGTGAGGTTTACATATGATGTCCAGCAAGGACAGTTTAACCCCCCTTTGTATTAAGTATGGCAACGTGTGAAGCCCTTCAAATGCAATTGCAGAGAATTTCTCTAGTTCCCAAAAATAAGACACATTTGACTGGACTCTTGCTCAGCTACCATCTGTACCTGCAACCTTTATTGGTCAAAAAAAAAAAAAAAATGTCCATGTCTTGGAGAGGTGTACACCCCCCCCCCCTTCTCTGCTCTGACATGCACTTTAAATATGATTTCTCCCACTGAAGTCAGTCTTTCAATTTATTGGATTCCCGTACATTGTAGTGTTTTGTCTTTTTATAGCGCTATAGATGAGCAAATCTGTCGGTGCCTCCAATTGCACAAATGAACAGAGTTGGCATTGCTTCTTCTCCATTTTTTGCAGTGTAGCAAATGGGTTACAGCAGCATTGTCGCCTTAGGTCAGGAAATTCCTGTAGATTCCACCTTGTTAGTATGAGTGATTTAAGCGAAGGCCAGCCATATAAAAAATCTGATATTTCAGGAATGTGCAGCAAATGACCTGATTAAAATGTTTTGTTGTATGTACTTGACGAAAAAAAAACAGCTGAATCATTGGTGAGGTCCATAAGTGTAATTAAAGGATCACAGAATATCTGCTTTTACTGTCACTGATGGGTAGAGCTGGGCGATCTTGGCCCCCCAAAAAACTTGATTCGAATCGTATTTTTTTCTGATGGACACCGCGCCGGTCCTAAGGAGCTATGGGCAGGGGTTTTTAGGCGAGGGCGTGACTTCAGCCTAGTCCGCCGCGATCCTGGGAGAAGGCCGCGGCGTGCGGCCTTTTCCTAGGATCGCGGTGAGCTGTGGGCAGTATTTTTTAGGGAAGGCCGCGGCTTCAGCCTAGTCCGCGGAGCGCCGGTCCTATGGGGGGAAAAAAAATAGATTTTTGGTCAAAACCTGAATAGATTTGACCTCCCAACTCGATTCTTTATTTTTTTTCCCCAAGCCCTACTGATGGGTTCAATTTGGTCTCAGGCAATAATGATGACAAATAAGACTTCTGTATGTAATTTCTGTAGACAACAGTCCCTCTAAGCTGACATTGCCTGTAGCACTGTACTTATAAATGTTGTAATCTTGTTGGAGAATGTCTCACTAACTTTTCACCTTGTCCGAGCAGGAAAATACCAAGTTACACCTCAATCTGATTGATTTGGAGTTCAGTGGAGATGTGAAACAAAATGAAGCCAACATCCTGTCCCATTTTGACAAAGTCATAAAGAGCTCAATGCCAATGGCGACACGAGTTTTATTTTCACAGAGGAAAGTGGAGTTCTTAGAGGACTTTGGATCAGATATCAACAAGTGAGTAAATAAAGATCATCTTTGCCTCTTTAAAGCGGAGTTTCACCCTCAAAATTAACTTTTCCGCTAACCTATCTCCAGCCTTAATAAAGGCTTGTAGCGTTGTCGTTTTTTTTTATGTGTACACCTACCTGTGTTCAGCCGCACTTCCGGGTCGTCTTCCTTGCGGGGAGTGGGCGTGTCGCTCCTTTTCCCCGACGGGGAGCTCTGCGCAATGTCTCCTGGAAGTGAGTGTCGATCCTCACAGGAGACGATTGACTTGCGGGTGAAGCGCATCATCGCCTTCCGAAAATATCCGACTGGGGACTCGGCTCTTTACGGCGCCTGCCGTGTAGAGCTGACTGCGCAGGCGCCGTAAAGTGCAGAGTCCACCTCGGATATTTTCGGAAGGCGATGACGCGCTTTACCCGAACGTCAATCATCTAAGGAACGCCTACTCCCCGGGGGAGTGAGAACCCGGAAGCCCCCTGAAAAATACCATAAGACCGTAAGTACAGTGGTACAAAAAAAGTCCAGCATACTGTAGATGTCGGCAGTATGCTGGATGTAACGTTCTACTGTGTTAGGGTGAACCAATAGCAATATTTAAATTAAGTGATCATTTCATTGCTTGTTTTTTAGATTACTGACCACCTACGAAGAACATCAGAAACTTTTAAAAGAACAAGAAAATTTGAAGAGAAAATCTGAAAACGGGTATGTTTATGGCTTTTCATGCACACCTTGGGTGTTTTGCAATAACTTGAGTCTAGGGCATTCAAATTAAAATAGTACCGTGCTACAGTAACCAAAATAATGAAATCATATTTGCAACGTTTAAAATCGTATATACAAATGATAGAGATAGAGATTTCAGAGTGCTCCATACACCAAAATATACATATATATATATATATATATATATATATATATATATATATATATATATATATATATATATATATATATATATATATATATATATATATATATTTCCAATATCGGTGAAAAAAACTGTATACAAATCCAAACATTGCAAGAAATGGTCCATGCCCACAAAAAAATATAAAAAAAATGTAGAATGAAGATGCAGCTGCAATATTGCAACAGAGTGCTTCTTGCTCCCAACTGGCGCTCAGAAAACAAGTGCTGCGCTTTTCATAGATCAGTCAACATTAAGACTCATGGTGACTTGTGATATCCAAATTGTGTGTAAAGAAAAAATGGCTTTTGCACGCAAATGCGTGTGGACTAAACCCCTGCTTTTAATGCATACTGTTGGACAGGTTTAATTGGTTGTCTGAGAGCTGGTTGGTAAGCCGTGGATTTATCCATGGCCCTGTTTATATAATGGTGCTTATCCTCCATAAAACTTAAATCTCAAACTACAGGTTACTCACAATGCTCAGGTGCTTCCAGCACACCAGGCTATGACCATTATAAAAATCCATGTTTAGAACACACCGCTCTCTCCACACAAGCCTCGCAGACAACGATCAGGCTAGCAGCTCCACACTGGATGGTTGTCACTGCCCTGGCCCCTCTCCAACGTGTTTCGACATGAGATCACGTGTTTTCCTCCAAGGGGATATCTCTTGAGTCTAGGACATATAATAGGGTTTTGGTAATTTTTTCAAGAATTAAAAAAATTGGTTTATCGAGCACAAAGGTTTTGTAGAAAATATAAACAAATACAAAATGAGGTGAGGTTGAGTTAACAGATTTCTAATATGTCGAGCCTTAAAATTGCGCTTGTGAAAAGATAACGAACTTTGGAACCCAGGTCAATGTTGTGCTAATCATAAATAATCGTCTTAGAATTATTGGTCTCGGGTGTGTGCGGAGAAGGGTAACCCGTCTAGCTCAATCAACATTTTTGTATATAGACTGACCCTCTAAAACAGGGATAAGCAATTAGCGGACCTCCAGCTGTTGCAAAACTACAAGTCCCATCATGCCTCTGTCTCTGGGTATCATGCTTGTGGCTGTCAGTCTTGCAATGGCTCATGGGATTTGTAGTTCTGCAACAGCTGGAGGTCCGCTAATTGCATATCCCTGCTCTAAAGCCTCGTAAACACGATCTGATTATCTCACGGGAATTGTGTGGTGACAGGCTGTTGATGGAAAATCCGACCGTTTGTACGCTCCATCGGACAATTGTCAGATTTTCCGCTGACAAATGTGGGATAGCATGCTTTAAAATTGTCCCCCAACAAATGTGTTAGATTTTCCATTGTGTGTACACAAGTCCATCGGACAAGGCTCCAAAGTACAAACACGCATGCTCAGAAGCAATGCTCACCATAAGACATTAGCAGAAATTGCCCAAAGGGTGGTGCTAAAGAGCAGAAAAATGTAATTTTGTGTTTGTTGGACGACAATTCTTTGCCGTTTTGTATGCAAGACAAGTTCCTGGCCACTGCCCTTCGGAAAAAAGTCCTACACTTTGTCCAATGGAAATCCGATCGTGTGTGTATCGGCTTTAGTGTTTAAGTGTATGTGTGTGGGGTCAGGGAGGCCTCCACTTCATTATACATACGTCTGTTGGTCTGGTTCAAATCCATCCCTTTATTTAAGTGTGATTGCACAGATCTCCCCCTTCTGACAACACTGCTAGGAAGGAGGCGGATTTGTGTCAGCTGTGGGCTCCAGCAGCAAGTGACAGTGCTGCCATTCACAAAAACAGATTTACCGCTATACAACGTACTGACCGAACATTGACTGCTCATTCAGCTCTGTATCATTCATCGGCTGGGCAGCCTTTAGAGATGCTTGTTGATGAATAAGATGATTCGGAGTTGTAGCCCTATAATCTTCTGTACACACAGGCCAGACACCTTACGCAGAGCCAAAGCTCTGAATGATCTTTTGCTATTATGAATGAACATGCAGCATTGATCATGTTGGCAACAGAACACTCTAAAGGGCCTACCCCCATAGGAACACCCATCATTTGGGCTGCGAAAGGCGGGTGGAGCTACAGCCATCATATAGAGAAATATATTTTTAGGGGTTGCTTTTGGCGGCTGCTTAATTTTTACATAAATTTGTTCAAGTTTTGGGATGCTTTTGTTAAATTATGAAAACACAAAGATAATCCTGCGCTAATACAATGATTGATAAATTCTAAATTGAAACAAAGCTGCAACACAATATACATGTGATAATCATGGAAAAATAGTGGGGAAAAAAAGGCTATATAGTTGCGCTAAATAAATGGGAAAAAATGGCAAGTAATACTCATATGAAGTGTTAACGTCCAAATATATCCATAAAGTGACACAAAAATGAAAAGTGCATATCAATAAGTGAATATGTGATAAAATTAACATGTGAATACAAAGCTGAGAAAAAATCTTATTGAATAGCGTCAGCAAATATCCATGATGGGTAATAAAGTGATATTCTCAATCAAGGAGAGTTAGTACATATAAAAATAAATGAATATAAAAATGAAATGAAAAAACTTCTGGTATACAGCATCCAACCAGAACTAAGGAACCATAAACCAAGTCCAAAAAAAAACAATTGGGGAAAAATGAGTGTCCAGTATCCGCACAGATGTGGGTAGATGAAGGAGATAGATGGCAAGACTGCCGTGCACCACCACCACTCTTTAAGCTTGTCCCAGTGCAATAAATCTAATAGGGTACTCTTACCAGATGGATGAGACCTCGAGGGTCAACAGCGCGTCTGCAGAAACAAACCTCTGCAAGGGTTATCGGGCAAGCTGGAACCTCCAAAGCACTGGTGTCTCCTATCTCTGAAGTCAGCAGTAGGGGAGTACTTTCCTCCTTCCAAATAGGTGAATCGATGGGCCAAAAAAAAGGGAGGCAACAATGTGTATTACCTTTTAAAATGGCTGTGTACTTTATTGTAAAGCTCTAGGCCAGGGATATGCAATTAGCGGACCTCCAGATGTTGCAAAACTACAATTCCCATCATGCCTCTGCCTTTGGGTGTCATACTTGTGGCTGTCAGAGTCTTGCTATGCCTCATGGGACTTGTAGTTCTGCAACAGCTGGAGGTCCGCTAATTGCATATCCCTGCTCTAGGCAATACAAACGAAAAACGATAAAACATTTAAAGCCGGCATAGCGTGGAAGCCCGTGCAATCTGGTCACATGGGAACGTGGTGACGTCAATGCGTAGCACCGCCCTTGTTAAATTATCAATCTCATCTCTGTGATATCAATACTGAAATCTTTGCACCTAAAGTATTTTTCCAAGTATAGCATCTTCCACCTAACTGACATTGTGGGGGGCTTGTCTTTCCTGCATGTGCACCTGTTATGTTACAGGATTTATACAGGATGGGTCTAGATTCTAAAAGGATCCTTTGGGATCTTCACTACTGCTGTTCTGAAAGAAGCTAACACAAGTTTCTGCTGTTTCCAGTAATAATCAGAATCTCCATATTGATTACATTTACTTTTAAAGAAAGTACTCCATACTGCTAAATTCTGAGCAGGCGAAGGAATTGTAAAGTTTGACGTGATCAACATGTAACACAATGCTGCCGTTTCCTGATTTTGTCGTTTTTTTATAACCACATGTAACAGAATGCTTGGCTGTCTAATATTTAATCCTCTCACAAAACTTGTTCTTTGTAATCTTTTTCTAATTACATTTGTGATCTGCCCGGTTATGTTTTCTAGTGAACTTGCTTGTGGACTCTCTCGAGTGTTTCTAGTGACTGCAAATTTTTGTCTATTTCGGGGGGGAAGTTGCTTGTAAAGCTTGGTACTCTGTCAATATTAACATTTTCATTTATCCACAGTGAATCCGTTCCCGATGACTGCTCATTATGATTGCAGTGCCAGATTGATATGTTTTTATAAAAAAAACTGACTTTAAATTCTATTTTATTTGTAGGTTGGAACAGCCAGAAACTAAGAGGTTGCATACCGAGGATACCACAGTGGTGTCTGCTGCTCCAGTGGCTGCTGCAGCAACAGGAACTGTGCCATCAGCATATAACTATAACAATTGGTACCAGGTATGAGCCTTGGAGAGTATTTGATTTGGCACCAGGACAGGATGAAATGTTTAAACTGAGAACATTTACAATTTTAAGGGAAAAGATTTTTGTTTTTTAAATTGATGACAGCAACATGTGTCAAGAGTTGGGACAGGGCAACAAAAAGCTGCATCCTCCCAACTAAAGACGAAAGGGGACCTTCCAGCTTGTTTTCAGAAGCTGGCACCTCTGATGGTATGGGGCTGCATGAGGTCCCTTTCACACTGGAGAGGGAGATGGGGTGGCAGTATAGCGCCGCTATACTGTTGGAATTGCGGCAGTATTTGGCCGCTAGTGGTGCTGTTATAACCCTTTTTTGGCCACTAGCAGGGGTTGATACCGCCGGCAATGCGCCTCTGCAGAGCCGCATTGCCGGCGTTATAGCCGCGTTTTCCCATTGCTTTTAATGGGAAGGAGTGGTAAATGCCCCACTCCTCTCACCACTTCAAAGATGCTGCTAGCAGGACTTTTGGAGCGGTCCTGCTAGCACACTGCTCTGGAGAAACAGTCTCTGTTTGGGGGTTGCTTTTCAGATGCTATTTTTAGCACAATAGCGCCTGCAAGCCACCCCAGTGTGAAAGGGGCCTTAGTGTGTGTAAATAGGCAGCTTTCACATCTGGAAAAGCACCATCAATGCTGAAAGGTATAGCCAGGTTTTAGAGCAGCGTATGCTTTCCCACCCACAGGATGTGTTTTTCAGGTAAGGCCTTGTATATTTCAGTGGGACAATAGATTGCATGGCCTCATAGGATACTTAACTGGCCTGCCTGAAGCCAGACCTTTCACCAACTTGAAATATTTGCCACTTTGCAAAACAAAAAAATGCAACCAAGACCTAGGACTGTTGAGCAGTTGGAATCGAATATCATGAAAGAATGGGATAACATTCCTCTCCAGAAACTGGTCTTCGTTCCCAGACAGAGCGTTGGAGGAGATACTACACAGTGCTACTGTTGCCACTTTTTTGAAGACGTGTTATGGTCATGAGTTTCAAAAACGACCTGATATTATCTTTCACACGGTTTGTGCTGGGAGCGTGCTGTATGGTGTGCTCCCAGCACAGAGACTGGGGTCTCACCGAGGGCCTCATAATAAAGATCGGGACTCTGATCTCCCGGTTACGGGTCACCTGATGGTTGTGGTAGCCTCTGATTGGCTACCACAGTGATCAGTCACTGAAGCACGCCACTGTTTTTTTTCTTTCTATGAATGGAGCAAAAGCATACAATGTATCTTTCTCAATCCTTGTAGAAAAAGTGTAAAAAAAGAAAATAATTCATGATAAATGGGTTTGATTTGGGTCAGGGTTAGTGTTTTTGGTCAAAGGTCAAGTCCAGTATATTTTGGACAGGTTTTTTTTTCCGTGTTTTTAATTGGCATCAGTGTCGGGGTGTGTTGGGACAATTGCTTCTGGGCTGTACTACAGGTACAAACACACTACTAACATACACATATGTGGTATCACTGTGATCAGAAGTAGTTTTATTTTTGGTAGGTTATGATAGTAACAAGGAAATATACAGGAGGTCCACAAAATACAAACACCTGACTTGCAAACGAGTCCTACTTGCCAACAGTGGAAAGTAAGAAGAAATGTATCCCTAGAAAGGGAAATCACTCCTGTAAGACTTATCATGGGACAAAAGGTGTCTCCACCGAAGGTTTATCACCAATCTTTGTTTCCACAACCCAAAATTTTCAAAATCCAGTTTTCATTGGGACAGGAGGTGAAATCTTCTGAACGCGGGCACCGAAAGCAAAACAAATGTTACAGGGGTGTTAACCCTTGTTACAGGGGTGTTGACCCTTCCATATGCTATCCAATATTACATTTTTTTTTTGGCTGGAGCTACACTTAAAAAATGGACCTGTTACAACTTGCATACAAATTCAACTTGAGAACAAACCTACAGACCTTATCTTGTTTGTAACCCAGGGAGCGCTTGTACAGCTACATTTAATTTTTTTTTTTAACTATTTTGGGTTAGTTATCCTTTTTAATAACAAAAAAATCATGCGATATAACTATTTTAGAATGAAAGCTCAATTTGTCCTGAAAAAAAACCTGTGTAATCCCCCTGGATGCACAAAGTAGTTGTAATGATATGTACAGTTTTACTAACGCATGTCAAAATTGTGCTTGGGCATTTAGAATTTTACCCTTAGGTGTTAAGGAGTTATTAGTTTCTGTTTAACCACTTATAGACCGAGCCCCCTGAGATTTTGGATTAAAAACTTTTTTTTTGCTAGAAAATTACTTGGAACCCCCAAACATTATATATAGAGATATAGATAGATAGATAGATATAATTTTTTTTTTTTTTTTTCTAACACCATAGAGAATAAAATGGCGACCGTTGCAAAACTTTTTGTCACACCGTACTTGCGCAGCAGCCTTACAAGCGCACTTTTTGGAAAACCATTTACTTTTTTTGAACTAAAAAATAAAACGGTAACGTTGGCCTTTTCTATTGTGAAAGATAATGTTCTGCCAAGTAAATTTAAACTTTTACCCTTAATCTCCATAGGCGACATTTGAAAAAACAATTCTACAGGTTGTATGCTTTGAGTTGCAGAGGTGGTCTAGGGCTAGAATAACTGCACTCGTTCTAATCGCGGCGATACCTCACGTTTTGTCTAAACTCTGTTTTCATATGCGGACGCGGCTCACGTATGCGGTCGCTTCTGAGCGCAAGCTCGTTGGGACAGGCTTTTTTTTTTTTTTTTGGGTGCTAATTTTTTTTTTTTTGTTCTATTGCAAGAAGTGTAAACATCCCTTGTAAAAAAAAAAAGCATGACAGGTCCTCTTAAATATGAGATTTGGGGTCAAAGACCTCAGATCTCATATTTTAGACTAAAATGCAATAAAGTGTGTCCCTTTAGGAGCATTGGGTGGAAGTGACGTTTTTGAAGTTGCTTCCACCCTGCAATGATATGGAGACGGATTGGGGGCATCTTCCCCTCACCCGTCTCCTTACCCAGGCAGGGAACAGATCCAATTACCTCTGCCGCAGCTGACTGCGCCGGTAAGCGGGGCCCTCTCCCGCCATCAATAAGTGATCTTGCAGGGAATCCGTTGGAGCGACCACTTTTATCTGAAAAGCAGGCCACCCGCTCTTGATGAGGGTACCAGGGTTATGGTAGGTAGCTGCTATCATAACGGTTTTCCTGTTCAAAGCTGATTCCTTACAGCGGGCGTTCCATAAGTGGTTAGAAGCTTAACAGGCAGCTTCTATAATGACGGTCATTCATCATGTGACAGCCCCTAGAAGCCTGAGGTCTTGGAGACGTTGTTTGGAAGGAATTCTGCTGAAAAGCTGTTGCCGGCGGTTTTGGTATAGGTAGGGCTCATTCAGGAGAGGTTGCGGGGTGTGGACACATGTTTAGTGATGGTACTGTAGTAGTAGCTACTTGTGAATCCTTCACATTGTTAATGTTTTTGTATCTTCTATTTCTGCAGTACAACTACCAGAATGCTGGAGCCTGGAACTATGGACAGTATTACCATCCTCCCTCCACCTGATGCCTTACCATTTCATCTATGAATCCCTTTCACAACAGAAGTTGATCTAAGTTATAAAGTGTGCTAATTTTGTCTTTCACTTTGGGGGAAGGTTTATGGTACCTGAGAGTATCCAGGTTCTGAGCACTGTCCGTCATCTGTTTCTGAAATTTACAGACAAAAATAAATTTCTCCCTTTTAATAACCTTCTCTGTTAATTTTCCACTTGCTGGAAAATATTCAGTACATATTATTTTTTTTTACCCCCCCCCCCCCCTCAGTCTTTATATTTTGTGTAAATTGGACAGAAATAACTTTGTTCTGGAAAAAGTGTCTTTCTGTTGGAAGCCTTTCTACAAAGAAGTGTTGAAGGGACATCCCTGCACAATTGAGATGTACGGCTAACATTGTCTGGGGAAATTTTCCAGTTAAATGTTGTATATGCAGATTTTGGTTTTCTTTTTTTTAGAAGCATCTGGATTTTTAGAAGCTTTTCTGTATTGCTATTCATCTGTATGTATCTTCTTTTTACCACCGTTGGTCATGTTTTGTTGCCAATAAACAGTTGGATAATACATCAACATTTTCTTCTGTAAACTATATTAAAGTGACACTAATAGGTATTTTTTGTGGCCCCAAATGCTGTTTTCTGTGGTGGCTGTCTCGGCTCCTCCCCGCATCAGATGACCCCCCTCTAGGAAGCGCTCTTCCAAGGGGGGTTACCTTGCGGGCGTGCTCTTGAGTACTGCATTCGATGTCCATGGTTGCCGAATGCAGGACTCTGCCCCTGCGTCATTGTATTTGATTGACGGCAGTCGGAGCCAATGGCTGTGCTGCTATTGGTCTATCCAATGAAGAGCCGAGAACCCCAGGCAAAGATCAGCGTGTCCTCGCCGCACGATTTTCCAGGGCTCAAGTAAGTAAAACGGGGGGTGCTGGGGGGCCAGTAATAGTCCAATGTTATTTTACCTTAATGCATTAAGGTGAAAACAGGGTTTACAACCCCTTTAAGTTATCGCAAGCTGAAAACAATGAAAATGTATAGGCTATTAAAAGCCAAAGTAATAAAACCATACTTTACTGCAATATTCACCTTAAAGCATAAAGCTTCACCTTTGAGGGAAAAAAAAAATCCCCCTCTGGGTGATCAATGTACATTGCAATTGATTGTAACAAACTTTGTTGCAGATTTCTACCTTTTTGTTTTGAAGAAATCAGAGTGTTTCTTTGTGTCAGCCTAGGTTCACACTGCTGCGAATTCAAAATCGCGGTAAAATGCGCGATTTTGCGGCAATTTTGCCGCGATTTCGGCCGCAATTTAATGTAAATCGCGGCCCGAAATCGCAAAAAAGTAGTACAGGAACTACTTTTTGAAATCGCAGATGCGGCGTCGCACTGATTAGGACAGTGCCATTGCCGACAATTGCCGCCGATTTGAGATGCGATTTGACATGTCAAATCGTTCCAAATCGTACCCAGTGTGAACCAGGGCTCCATGTGAGAAAGTGGGTCTAATGGGAGTGGTTTTATAATTATCAATTGGCTGCTGCAGAGCACTAATGAGGAAAGCTGCTGGGCCTGCACCCCTTTAGACATTTTCCTATTGGGAGTATCTTGCCAAAAATTAAATTTCTCTTACAGCTCCTCTACTGCTCCTTAAATCATGACAATTGGGTTATGTTCCTGTTTACAGGAGAGGACTAGGCAGAAACATGTTGGATAATTAAATACATGTTACTTTAACAGAGTTGAACAGCCCCGCCCGGGGGACGGGCCCTCCGGACATAACCCCTCCTCCCTGCAGTATGCAGCCTGTTTCTTTCTGCCTAGCAAAGGAGGACATATGGCTCCCTTTGGGCCCAGCGCCCTGATTACATTTTTATTTTATTTTATTTTCTTCTTGAAGAATCTTCTGTCGGCTGAGAGACAGACTGGATATATAGATCCTTGTAGTCTCCTCAGTCCGGCCAGCGAGCGTGAGAACTCCTTTGTAAAGAGGCTGGGTCTGCCACAACATACCCCATAGCTCCTGGGGTGGCCGGTAAGCTTTGGCTCCAGGGTCCACATATGGCTGGGCTGTGATGTTGTCTCACTCACAGTGGACCGGGCCAAGAGCTACTCCTACGCGGTGTATGCCTGTCAGTAATGCGTCAGTGGGTCCTCACATGGATGGGGTAAGTACAGTCCTTCCCGCTTTGGCGGGTTGGTACGGCTGAGCATTCCTGGGGTTCGGTGGTCCTCCCTTCCCTGCTCTGTCATTTCCCTCTGTTCTATTGCTGCCGGGTGTACCTGTGGGGGGGGCTTATTTTCCCACCAGGGGACTGTGGTGTCTGGGCCTGTGTTTTTTCTGTTGGGGTGTAGTTGCTCAGAAAGGCCTCATTAGGCCTGCTCATCCACGTTGCAGCGTTTTGCCACCATTTTTGTAGCTTGCTGCTACCATTGTGAATTCCCATTGCCAGCCATTTTGTTGTGGTCGCGCTATGGAGCAGCTTACTATTGCGGTCGGCCATTTTGGAGGTGGTTTTTGACCTCCGTGCTAAGCTTCTGCAGCGCGCAGTACAGATCTCCTCATGATGTTTGGTCACAGCTTTACCTCAGAGCATTTCTCCTCACACACACGCTGTGTTTTGAGGGTAGGCAGTGGCGCTGAACGGTCTCCTCTGGTGATTGGTGAGTCCCCTGGGTAACCCCCGGTCAGTGCAGCAAGGAGGGTGGGATTTATTCAGGTCTGAAATGAGTCCCTGAAAGCTGTCTAGATGGAGTCGGTGTCTGGTTTTTCCCAAAACATGCCAGAGGTGGCAGCTGGGGCTCCTGCACCTATGGTTCATGGACACAATGTTGGAGCGGCGTGCGGGCGTTAAAGGGGTGGGTTAAAAAGTGCCCCCACCATCCCCTGGGGACTGCTCTGGCACGGACCTGGCTGTCGCGTCCCTGGTTCTGTGTTGTCTAAGTGGACCAGAACCTTCCTTGCGAGGACGACTCCTCACTTGGGTTGGTGACAGGGCACTTGTCAGTGCGCTTAGTGTTGCTGTATGGAACTCACTTATGCTGTTTTGTGCAGCGGAGGTATCATCTGAGGGCTCTGTCTTTTTTGTGCACACAAATCAGACCGCTCTGTAAAAGTTTTTCCTTCTATGTCCTTTTCTTTTGACTAGTTCATTAATAAGGAATAGGAAAGGCTGCAGAAGTCCTTATAGTTCCTCAGCGCCTGGGGTTTCGGTACCCCTTTGAGGAGAGTTTAAAAAAAAAAAAGGCTTCTCCTCAGGTAGTGGTGCCCGGTTAAAAAGGGGGCGACCGCTTTCCCTATAGAAGGGACCCCTGCCTTCAAGGACCATACTGATAGGAGGTCCGAGGCGCTGACCCGCTCCATGTTTACCATGCTGGGGTCTGCATAGCGGCATGTTGTGGCCTCAGCCTTGGTGTCTCAGACACTCGCTGAATGGGCAAGGTTTTGCACCAGACTGTGAAGGGGCGCAGGCTCCCTCCCTAATTTGTTAGACTGGCCGACCAGTTGGTCCAGGGCCTTGTATACGTCTGTGATGTTACACGGAATGCAGTATCCTTGATGTCAAGAGCCTCTGTTTCGTCTGTGGTTTTGCACCGCCTGATTTGGCTGAAATGCTTGTCTGCTGACCAAGCATCGAAAAAGCCCTGGCTGATTTACCTTTCAGGGATGGGAGTGTTGTTTTTTTGTGGTACTCACTGGTTGACATTATCAAGGATGTCACTGGAGGTAAGAGCACTCTCCTCCGTCCACCAGGGGAAAGGAGTCGCGTCCTTTCATTCCCTGCTCAGAAGTGGTATTTTTTTTTAGTCAGTCAGGGCCCCGCGGGTTAGCGCTCCCAGGCCGACAAGGGCTTAGCTGGGGGACGGAAATGTCTCTGGGTGCGCAAGTCGTACACGCTGGCACCCAAACTGGCCAATGTATGTAGCCTTACCCCTGCCCATTTCAGGGGTAGGGGGAACGGCTTTGCAGGTTCACAGCTTGGTGAAACTCCCTGCACTCCGACCAGTGGGTCTGCGAGGTGGTCTCTTCGGGGTACTAGGTAGAGTTCTTTCCTATCCAGATTATTTCCCTCATGGCTCCCTCTCCTTCCGAAAGTGAGTATCTGGCTTTGATGACTTGGGAGGCAATACAGACTGAAAAACCTCAGTCTGATCAATTAGGGGGAGGGGAAATTTGCAGAGTTGTCATGCTGTGGCTGGACAGTGACCTAGAAAAAAAATGTTTTGGATCATGAAAGTTAAGAATTGCCTTAAAAATAAGGTTCTAGACTGGATTCCATGCATGGGATTGAAGAGAAGAACCTCCAGAGGTAGAACTACATGCAAAGTGTGAAATGTTAATTTCAGAGAATGAAGAGTACCAAAGTTCAGTAATCTTAGCCAAACAGGGTGTTGTACATGTGAACATTTCATAGGATGCCTTTTTCTCCAAACATTTGCAAGGAAGAATGGAAACTAGGTAAAACTGAGACCCAAGTTCAGAGCCCACCTACAGCTGTGGACACATTTGTTGGTACCTGTTACAGATCATTAAAACACTTTTTTTCTTTGTAAAAAGGTGATACATTTAAAAGCACTTATCGCTTCTATACCTGCATATTTTGTTATGTCAGCGTGTAGGAAAGAAAGTGAAGATAGAAACTATTGCTTACTCTACAAAGATTCCAAAATAGCGAGACGGATTGATTGGTACCCCCTAGAAAAGATTAGTTGGATTATAGTAATAATGATGGTGGACGATGGCTTAGGCCAGTGATTGTGAAGCTTGGCACCCCAGATGTTTTGGAACTACATTTCCCATTATGCTCAACTACACTGCATCATGGGAAATGTAGTTCTAAAACATCTGGGGTTCCATCACTGGCCTAGGCTAGAAGAAGATGACATGTACCTGACCAAAGAAGTTGAGTGCACGTGCTCAGCGTCCTATGCAGAGGTTGTCTTTGGGAAATAGATGTATGAATGCTGCAGAGGTTGAACGGGTGGGGGATGGGGGGTAGTCAGTGCTCAGACCATACGCTGCATCAAATTGGTCTGCATGGCTGTCCTAGAAGAAAGCTTCTTCTAAAGATGATCCACAAGAAAGCTTGCTGTTTGCTTAAAGGGGAGATTCACCCTAAAAACTACTTTTTCTTATTACACTGGCCCCCCACATTACAATACGATTAAGGCTATTAGTTTTTTTTTTTATGCTGTACATACCTTTGTACAGCATATTCACCTGTGGTTTCCGGGTTGCGAGTCCCGCGGGAGTGGGCGTTCCTAACGTGTGTGTGATTGACGTTTTGACCAAAAACGAGTACCCCCCCCCCCCCGATTGGTGAAAGGAGCCGAACGGCCATGCGCAGTATAGCGCCGACTCGCCGTTCGGCTCCTTTTTGCCAACTGTGACGCGGCTTACGTGACGGGGGGAGCTCGTTTTTGGTCAAAATGTCAATCACAGACATGTTAGCAACGCC
Organism: Rana temporaria; assembly: GCF_905171775.1. NCBI lineage: Eukaryota > Metazoa > Chordata > Amphibia > Anura > Ranidae > Rana > Rana temporaria. Next base: position 17,795,159 of record NC_053501.1, read on the forward strand.
CACTCCCGCGGGACTCGCAACCCGGAAGCCACGGGTGAATATGCTGTACAAAGGTATGTACAGCATCAAAAAAAATACTAATAGCCTTAATCGTATTGTAATGTGGGGGGCCAGTGTAATAAGAAAACGTAGTTTTTAGGGTGAACCTCCCCTTTAAGACAAGTAACCTAAGGACGTGGATTACTGGAACCATGTCCTGTGGTCTGAGGACACCAAGATAAACTTATTTGGTTCAGATGGTGTCAAGCTTGTGTGGTGGGAAGCAGGTGAGGAGTACAAAGACAAGTGTGTCTTGCCTACAGTCAAGCATGGTGGTAAGAATGTCATGGTCTGGGGCTGCATGAGTCCTGGCACTGGGGAGCTACAGCTCATTGAGGGAACCATGAATGCCAACATGTACTGTGACATACTGAAGCAGGGCATGATTCCCCCCCATTCGGAGACTGCGCCGCAGGGCAGTATTCCAACATAATGACCCCAAACACACCTCCAAAACAGCCACTGCCTTGCTAAAGAAGCTGAGGGTAAAGGTGACGGACTGGCCGAGCATGTCTCCAGACCTAAACCCCATTGAGCATCTGTGGGGCATCCTCAAACCAAAGGTGAGGCAACGCAAGGTCTACAAAATCCACCAGCTCCGTGATGAGAGGACTCCAGTGGCTCTGGTGAACGCAATGCCCAAGAGGGTTAAGGCAGTGCTGGAAAATCATGGTGGTCACACAAAATATTGACACTTCAGGCCCAATTTGGACATTTTCACTTCGGGGTGTACTCACTTTTGTTGCTAGCGGTTTAGACATTAATAGCTGTGTGCAATTATTTTGAGGGGACAGCAAATTAACACTGTTATACAAGCTGTACACTCACTACTATACATGACAAGATATAATAAAATATTTACAAAAATGTGAGGGGTGTACTTACTTTTATGATAGATACACACAGCATGTACTCAGCCGTACATGCTTATGACTGAAGAGGGGGGCTGTCCCTCAAAGCGTAAGGCATATTGGATGCTGAAAGCGGTTCTATACCCTGCTTTCATCTACAGGTATAAGGATTATCTCCTTAACATACGGTTCAGGATATATTCACCTTGCATGCAGCCGCTGACGTAAGCGGCGGATGCTGCTGGAAAATCATGCGTGCGTGAGTGACGTCATCGCGGTTTCAACCACTCAGCGCCGGAGCCGCGAAACCCAGAAAAGCGGTGGGAATACGTCGGCTCCCTTAGCGGTGACTGGGAGGTGATGCTGGCGCTTTGTTCCAAGGTATTTCATAATGAGCTAGTATGCGTTATGAGCATACTAGCTCATTATGCTTTTGCCTTACAGGTTTTTCTTTTTTTTTTTTGCGAATATACAACCGCTTGAAGGGTCTACTCATGATATTGTATCCAGAAAGACATTTTGCTACCTCATAGGGGGGTAATGCAACTTAACCACTTGCCGACCAGCGCACGACTATTTACAGGTACGTCCCCTTTAATTTGCCGTTGTGGTGGCCGCGCGCGGACTCAGTGTCCCGCGATCGGGTCACAGAGCTGAAGAACTGGGAGATGTCAGTATAAACTCATCTCCCCGTTCTTCCCAGTGACATGTCACTGATTGTCTGTTCCCTGTCATCGGGTGACCCGACGTGATTGACGTTTTTTAAAAACGGCGCATGCGCCCTCCGTGTGCATTGCTCCAAAGTACGCCGCAAGGACGTCATTGGTTTCGACGTGAACGTAAATTATGTCCAGCCCTATTCGCGAACGACTTACGCAAACAACGTAAAAAATTCAAAATTTGACGCAGGAACGACGTCCATACTTAACATTGCGTGCGCCTCATAGAAGCAGGAGCAACATTACGCCGGGAAAGCCTTACTCAAACGACGTAAAAAAAAATCCGCCGGGCGCGCGTACGTTTGTGAATCGGCGTATCTAGGTCATTTGCATATTCTACGACGGAAGCGCCACCTAGCGGCCAGCGTAAGTATGCACCCTAAGATACAACGGTGTAAGAGACTTACGCCAGACGGATCTTAGCCTAATTCCGACGTATCTTGCTTTCTGAATACAGAAAGAAGATACGCCGGCGCAGCTTTGAATTTACGCAGCGTATCTATAGATACGCCGGCGTAATTCAATGCTGAATCTAGCCCTTATTTTATAGCAGAAGAGACATTGCATGCAAGAAAGTTCCCCTGCTCCCAGTTTTATTTATTTTATACTTTAGTTCCACTTTAAAATTTACCTAATTTCAAAAGCTAAATACTAAGTTCTAATTACATTAAAAACACAGCTAGACCGGTAAGTGCCCTGCAATAAAATGATAAAGTTATATGCTGTAGGCATATGCCTGCTATTTAAACTGCCAGTCCACTGGATGCAGCAGTTCCTCACATGCCAGCTGTCTCAAGGCACCCCATTCTGTAAGTAAAGGTGGGACATGCCGATAGGTTAATTGGCTTCTGTCTAAAAACTGGCCCTAGTATATGAATGTGAGTTAGGGACCTTAGATTGTAAGCTCCTTGAGGGTAGGGACCGATGTGAATGTACAATGTATATATGTAAAGCGCTGCGTAAATTGACGGTGCTATACAAGTACCTAAATAATACTACAAACCATCACCCTCTGATGAATGGGGGTCAGGTCAGAGGTCTAGCTCTAGCATTTATAAGTCTTTAAATGGTAGTAAACATAGGGCTAGATTCAGATAGCCCGCTGTAAGTTTGTGCAGGCGTAGCGTATCTCAGATATGCTACGCTGCCGTAACTTAGTGAGGCTGGGGCTGGATTCACAAAGAACCTGCGCCCTAAGTTACGGCGGCGTAGCGTACATCTGCGGCCGTAAGCGCGCCCAATTCAAATTCTGAAGAGGTGGACGTGTTTTATGTAAATAAAACATGACTCCACGTAAATGACGTTTCTCACGGACGGCGCATGCGTATCCCAGTGCGCATGCTCCTAATCACGTCGCAAATAGTCGATGCTTTCGACGTGGACATAAATTTACGCAAAGCCCTATTCGCGAACAACTTACGCAAACGACGTAAAATTTTCAAAATTCGACGTGGGAACGACGTCCATACTTAACATTGGCTATGCCTCGTATAGCAGGAGTAACGTTACGCCGGAAAAAGCCTTACGCAAACTACGTAAAAAAATCCGCCGGGCTCACGTACGTTTCTGAATCGGCGTATCCAGCTCATTTGCATATTCTACGCTGAAATCGACGGATGCGCCACCTAGCGGCCAGCGTAAATATGCAACTGAGATACGACGGCGTAAGAGACTTACGCCAGTCAGATCTTAGCCTAATTTCAGTGTATCTTGCTTTCTGAATACAGAAAGAAGATACGCCGGCGCAGCTTTGAATTTACGCGGCGTATCAATAGATACGCCGGCGTAAATTCTTGCTGAATCAAGCCCATAGTTTTTTGGCTTGTACTTACCTGTAGGTACAATGACGATCTCCTAAACTTGCACAGTTTAGTACAGGGCTCTTCAAACTATGGCCCTCCAGTTACTACAATTCCCATCATGCCTGTGAATATCAGAGTTTTACAATGCTGCATGGGGTGTGTAGTTCCGCTCCAGCTGGAGGGTCATAGTTTGAGGATCCCTGGTTCAGTAGATATTCACACTACATGCAGTCGTTGGCGTCACAGAGAAACACGCTCTGGTGTAGGACCTTTAGAGCCTGTGCCATAAACAAGGGCGCATGCGCAGGTTTGACGTCATTGTGGCTCCGGCCACTCATGTATCTGGAGGCCACGCACCCAGGACGACGACCGGGTGAAGATGAAACCCTGTCAGCGGTGACAGCGTGTAGCTGGAGGGCTTCGTTTTAAAGTAAGCCTCGCATAATGTGCTAGAATGCTATGCATACTAGCGCATTATGCATTTGCCTTACAGGGGAAAGCTTTCTGCAGCAGCAGTTTAATACCGCTTTAACCACTTAAGACCCGAAACATTAAGCAGGTAAAGGACCTACCCTCTATTTGCGATTCGGCACTGCGTCGCTTTAACTGACAATTGCGCGGTCGTGTGACGTGGCTCCCAAACAAAATTGGCGTCCTTTTTTTCCCCCACAAATAGAGCTTTCTTTTGGTGGTATTTGATCACCTCTGCGGTTTTTATTTTTTGCACTATAAACAAAAATAGAGCGACAATTTTTGAAAAAAAAATTCAATATTTTTTACTTTTTGCTATAATAAATATCATTAATATCATAATAAAAAAAAATGTTTTCCTCAGTTTAGGCCAATACATATTCTTCTACATATTTTTGGTGAATAAAAAAAAAAAAAAGCAATAAGCGTTTGATTGGGTTGCGCAAAAGTTATAGCGTTTACAAAATAGGGGATAGTTTTATGGCATTTTTATTAATATTTTTTTATTTTTTTTTACTATTAAAGCGGAGGTTCACCCTCCAAATCAACTTTCCAGCATCCTTAACCTCCACCCAATGTAAGCATCATAGCGTTGTAAATTTTTTTTTTCAATGGTCCCTTACCTGTACTTTGATGTGCTTCCGGGTTTCCATCCCATCGGGGAGTGGGCGTTTCTCTACTTTCCCCCGACGGCGCTGTGCATTGTGGGCGCTGTTTGCTTGGTTCCGTTGCAGTGACGTGTGGGCCAATCATAGCACATCAACTGATCTCTCTGCGCGTGTAGTCTCGCGCTAGGTGTGCTGTCACGTGACGCGGGAAGCGGGTCACATGACCCGCAAAGCGCGTCATGTGATGAGGGCGGATACTGTGCTGGTAAAGGAGGACTAGTGTTACATCACAGCGGGGCGTGTCCTTTTCAGGACGCCGCCGGCCGTTGTGATGGCAACTGTGCAGTGTTGACGGCGCGACTCGCCGTCAACACTTCGCATGCGCGGGATTACGCGGTGAATGCTGGGAGATCAGCATTCACTGCATCCCGGAAGAAATACAGGAGGGCTTCAAGGTGCCCTCAATGAAGATGGCAATGTCCATCACAAGTTTTTATAAAATATCCTTTACTGCCAAAGCGCGATCGTGGCGGCTGCAAGATCGGCAATAGTAAGTAAAGAACTGTGTATTTGAACAGCAGCAGAGTAGTCTTAAAAAAAAAAAAACGTTTCCCAGCAGAACCTCCGCTTTAATGGCGGCGATCAGCGATTTTTTTCGTGACTACGACATTATGGCGGACACATTTTTGGGGCCATTGTCATTTTCACAGCGAAAAGTGCTATAAAAATGCACCGATTACTGTGAAAATTACACTGGCAGTGAAGGGGTTAAAGCGGATCTCCACCCAAAATTTAACATGATCGCATAATTAATAATGCTCCAAAACGATGTAGAAATCGATATTTTCAATAAAAATAATAGGGTTGTCCCGATAACACTTTTTTAGGACTGAGTACAAGTACCGATACTTTTTTTTTTATGTACTCGCCGATACCGAATACCGATACTTTTTTTTAAATGTGTCCCCAAATGCAGCCATGTCCCCCCACAAATGCAGCCATGTCCCCAAACATATCCAGCCGTGTCCCCCCTACATATTGCAGCCGTGTCCCCCCTACATATTGCAGCCGTGTCCCCCCTACATATTGCAGCCGTGTCCCCCCTACATATTGCAGCCGTGTTCCCCCCACATATATGCAGCCGTGTCCCCCCCACATATATGCAGCCGTGGTCCCCCCACATATATGCAGCCGTGGTCCCCCACATTCCAGCCGTGGTCCCCCACATTCCAGCCGTGGTCCCCCACATTCCAGCCGTGGTCCCCCACATTCCAGCCGTGGTCCCCCACATTCCAGCCGTGTCCCCCATACCTGGATGATGCCGCACGTGCCACCGTTAATCAGCGTGCGGGGAACAGCTTTCGTTTGAATAGCTGTACCCCCGCCGCGTATAGACACTCCCCCTTGCGCGGGATTGGACAGATCATCCGTCCAATCCCGCGCAAGGGGGAGTGTCTATACGCGGCGGGGATACAGCTATTCAAACGAAAGCTGTTCCCCGCACGCTGATTAACGGCGGCGGCGGCTTTGCGGTGGCAGCGGGGGACGACAAGTATTCTATTTTAGTATCGGGGGTATTTGCGGGAGTACGAGTACTCCCGCAAATACTGGTATCTTTACAACCCTAAAAAAATAATATTCACAGTACCATAAAACTAGATGGTCTTCTGGTCTGCCTTCCTCGGGTTTTTCTTTGTTTCCTGTCCCGCGCAGTGTCTTCTGGGAGCTCGTTTCATAGCTCCCTTGATATCGTATTCTTCCCATGTTAGACAAGATATCGCGCGATTTCATGGCAACACAGACGCCAAAGCCGGTCCCCGTTGCTCGCGCGCATGCGCGAGATCTAGCGGTGGATGCTGGGACATCAGCATCCACCTTGAAAAGGAAGTGCCGGGCTGTGGGCTTATGCCCACAGTTAAAATGGTGCCTACACCGGAAGGGGGAATATAACTTATTATTTCACACTGCGGAGCGGCCGGCGGAGACAGGACACATGAGTTGCAGAGGTTACGGTAATTTAAGTTTTACATAGCCAATTAAAAAAAAAACGTATCTGGCGTGGGAGATCCGCTTTAACCAGGAGGGGGCGTTGTAGGGGTTAAGTGTGCCCTAAGGGAGTGTTCTTACTGTGGAGGGGGCGTGGCTGTGCGTGTAACGTCACTGATCGTCGTTCCCTAACACAGGGAACAGACGATCAGCGACAGCCACACTAGGAAGAACAGGGAAAGGTGTGTTTACACTTACCTCTCCCCGTATTTCAGCTCTGTGACCCGATCACGGGACACCGGCGGCGATCGGGTCCGCAGGTGCAGTCACGTAGAACAGAACCAGGCGGCGCGCTCGCGACCCACAGGTACGTGCCTGTGCCTATGTATATCGGTGTGAAGGGGTCCTTAAAGCGGTTCTCCACCCTAAAGTGAAGTCCCGCTGATCGGAACCCTCCCCCCCTCCGGTGTCACATTTGACACCTTTCAGGGGGGAGGGGGGTGCAGATACCTGTCTAAAGAATGCCGGGCAAAAGACGGGCATTCCGTCACATCCCGTCGCCCCCCCCCCCCCCCCCGTTGTGTGCTGGGAACACTCGGCTCCCAGCACACAGCGGGAGCCAATCAGCGGGCGCGGTGAAACTCGCGCATGCGCCGTAGGGAACCGGGCAGTGAAGCCGCAGCGCTTCACTTCCTGGTTCCCTCAGCGTAGATGACGGGGGGAGCAGCAGGGTGACGAGCGATCGCTCGCGCTTGCTGCGGACGGCGCTGGACTCCAGGACAGGTAAGTGTCCTAATATTAAAAGTCAGCAGCTGCAGTATTTGTAGCTGCTGGCTTTTAATATTTTTTTTGGGGTGGAACATCCGCTATAACTGGTCACTTTATTTATTGGCGTATAACACTCACTTTTTTACCCTGAAAATAGAGGATAAACTGTGCCTGCGTGTTATATGCAGGGGGCAGTGGAACATTTTTTTTTCTCCTGAAACTTCCCTCTTAAAGTTAGGGTGCGTGTTATACGCCGATAAATACGGTAATTTCCATATTCTTTATAAAGCTCCTCAGCTAGGTCTAATACGCGAGTGCTCTCTGTAGAAGTGATAAGAGGACGTATAGTAAACCCTATTCTTGGAGCTGCATGTGAGCCGTCATTGTGCCACACGCTCCTGATGCTCACGCAAGTCTGCAAGGGGCGAGTTTCTTCATGATGGGCACATGCCAACAGAAGGGGGTGCATTTTGTATTGATAGGCAGTGCTGCTAAGATGTTGGCAGAATTTTTTACGAAACTCAAACACATCTCCCAAACAAATCTACATCTGCTATTCTTCCTACACGTGTTTGCGGGACGTGAATAGTAGAGATACATTTGTTCTGCATAGAGAGCCCATCACTTGATTTATGTACACGTAACTTTGCCATAAAAGGTTTGTATTTCATGCACTAGCTGCTTAGTAAAAAAACAAAGCACACATAAGAAAAGTAACATAAATTAAAACTTTGTTAAACAATTTAGCCTGATGAGGCTCGTTATGTCTCACTTATTTTACACAACTCATTATAAAAACTTAGACATTTAAAAAAAAGAGAACCTGTTGTCAAGCGAAATAAACACTTTACCCAAGACTATTTTCAGCTGCCATTCTTAACGATCAGATTTCCATCGGACAAATCTGTGGAATTTTGTCCGAAGGGCATTGGTCGCGAACTTGTTCTGCATACAGACGGAAGAACTTTTTCAGCCACGTGGTTTTTCAGCTCTTTAGCGCCACCGTTTGGTCAACTTCTGATAAAGTTTCTGGTGGTTAGCATTGGTTCGAAGCATGCGTGTTTGTACTAGGGATGTCCCGATACCGAGCATTTCCCCGAGTACTTGTACTCGGGGGAAATGCTCCGATGCCTCACCCGATACCTGGGCAGGCAGGGGAGTTGCAAGTCTTCTCCCCCGTGCTGTCTTTCCCCCGTGCTCGTTTTCTCTCCCCCAGCTCCGTGCCCGTCTTCTCTCCCCCCCAGCTCCGTGCCCGTCTTCTCTCCCCCCCCAGCTCCGTGCCCGTCTTCTCTCCCCCCCCCAGCTCCGTGCCCGTCTTCTCTCCCCCCCCAGCTCCGTGCCCGTCTTCTCTCCCCCCCCCAGCTCCGTGCCCGTCTTCTCTCCCCCCCCCAGCTCCGTGCCCGTCTTCTCCCCCCCCCCAGCTCCGTGCCCGTCTTCTCTCCCCCCCCAGCACCGTGCCCGTCTTCTCTCCCCCCCCAGCTCCGTGCCCGTCTTCCCCCCCCCCCCAGCTCCGTGCCCGTCTTCTCTCCCCCCCCCAGCTCCGTGCCCGTCTTCTCTCCCCCCCCAGCTCCGTGCCCGTCTTCTCTCCCCCCCAGCACCGTGCCCGTCTTCTCTCCCCCCCCAGCTCCGTGCCCGTCTTCTCTCCCCCCCCAGCTCCGTGCCCGTCTTCTCTCCCCCCCCAGCTCCGTGCCCGTCTTCTCTCCCCCCCCCGCCCCGTGCCCCTCTTCTCTCCCCCCCCAGCTCCGTGCCCGTCTTCTCTCCCCCCCCAGCTCCGTGCCCGTCTTCTCTCCCCCCCCCAGCTCCGTGCCCGTCTTCTCTCCCCCCCCAGCTCCGTGCCCGTCTTCTCTCCCCCCCCAGCTCCGTGCCCGTCTTCTCTCCCCCCCCAGCTCCGTGCCCGTCTTCTCTCCCCCCCCAGCTCCGTGCCCGTCTTCTCTCCCCCCCCAGCTCCGTGCCCGTCTTCTCTCCCCCCCAGCTCCGTGCCCGTCTTCTCTCCCCCCCAGCTCCGCGCCCGTCTTCTCTCCCCCCCAGCTCCGCGCCCGTCTTCTCTCCCCCCCAGCTCCGCGCCCGTCTTCTCTCCCCCCAGCTCCGCGCCCGTCTTCTCTCCCCCCAGCTCCGCGCCCCTCTTCTCTCCCCCCAGCTCCGCGCCCATCTTCTCTCCCCCCAGCTCCGCGCCCATCTTCTCTCCCCCCAGCTCCGTGCCCATCTTCTCTCCCCCCAGCTCCGTGCCCATCTTCTCTCCCCCCAGCTCCGTGCCCATCTTCTCTCCCCCCTCAATTTGTCAGGATGGAGAGCGGAGGTAGGAGCCGCTAAACCAGGCTCCTACATTTTCAGAATGAACAGAGTCAGTGATCACTGACTCTGTCCATTCATATAACTGAGCATCGTAACCTGTGTTTACAATGCTTCAGTTTATGAATGGAGAGGAGCTTCTCTCCATTCATTTCAGCTGAGGCTGCAGAGATAGGGACTGGGGAATCTGTGTCCTTAGTCCCTTTCTCTGTCTTAAAGGGGAGATGTCAGAGGTCTGTTAAGACCCCTGAAATCTCACCAAAGCCCCCCCAACAGGGCCGAATTAAAAAAAAGATATTGCAATAAATATAAAAAAACAAAACAAAAAAAAAACACCACACTGACAATCCACTCATACCCCCCCCCCCTAAAAAATAAAATAAAAAATACTGCCACAAAATACTGCCAAAAAAAAAAAAAAAAAAAGTATTGGTATTCGGTATCGGCGAGTACTTGGAAGAAAAAAAAGTATCGGTACTTGTACTCGGGCTCAAAAAAGTGGTATCAGGACAACCCTAGTTTGTACTTTGGATTTTTTTTCCCGGCGGACTTGTGTAGACCACGTTCAGATAATCCGACATCACACATTTGTTGTCGGACAGTTTGAAAGCTAGCCATGAAACATTTGTTGTCGGAAAACCCAACAACAATTGTCCGATGGAGCATACAAATGGTCGGATTTTCCGACAAAAGACGTCCATCACATATTTTTTGTCGGAAAATCTGATCGCGAGTACGAATCACAGTGGTGCTAAAAGAGCGCTTAAGGCTGCATTTGCATAGCCGTGTAGCTACGGTGCAAATATCAGCGGCAAGAAGCCAATGATTCCTGCCGTCAGGATAGACAGCTGCATGCATACAGCAATGAAAGGCTGTCGATGGCCACAGATATTCGTGCCGCTGGGATTTGCACCTTGGCTAGATGCCCGTGCGAATGCAGCCCAACATTTCCTGGCCGAATGCTAGAATTCTGAGAATGGCGGTGTCTATCTAAAGCTTGTAAGCATTTATTCCCCTTGACGTAGGCCGATTGTTCCAATGGTAGCAACATACGCAAACAAAAACATTATTATCACTGTAGCAAATGCAAAGCCCAGTAGAAGACCTTTTTTTGTCCGCTCTAGCTCAGTGACCCATTGATGTTGGTCAGCATAGCGCACACTGCCCAGAGCTGATTAGTTATGCCTGCCAAGGCAAATGGCAAAACGTTATCAAAGAGATGATACTGACGAACTCGGTCAATATCTTGATTGATGCAAATTCTTAGACGAGCGAGGGAATTTATATCAGTGCTTCGCCCTGTGGGTTCTTCGATGCGCTTTTCAGAATGTGGAGTAGAGGTGACCACCTGTTCTTGAATCTCATGCTTTTCTTTTATATTATTACTGCTGGGTGTGTTTGGGGCCTCCTTTGTCTCCATTTTGGTATCCTCGTCATCGGCAATCTCAATTACATGGTCAGACGTGGTCACCACTTCTTCTACGACTTTTTCTTCAGTTATAACCTCTACCATCTCTTCCTCACCCCCCGACTGGTCTAATTCCACAACTGCATCCTCTACGCCCGTGGAGGTTGCCACTACTAAGGTTTCTTGACCTTGCTCACCGGATGATGCCAAGATGTACATGGTATTTTGATCTTCTGAAGGTTGACTTAACAGGACTGTAGCTTCACAGGACTCACGAGGCAGGGCGGCCGTTATAATTGGGGGCACGACTGCAAATGCGCCAACAGATTCCACCAGGTCCTGTATACCAAAATCTTTATCTGCGATAACCCTGTCGCCAGGTTCCAACAAATCCAAGATCCCAGATGACTTTGCGATGTCCCTTGTTGATGCACAGCCAGAATACAGGGGACTTATAAATATCACAGCTCCATGGGGTGCTATGCCAAGCATACCCTTGTAAGACGCATGACTGTAGCATATCTGAGAACTTGTGTTGTCCGTATTACTTGTCTGCACTTTAATTTCAGCACAATGTAAGGTCACCCGGGCACGAGGGTAGGAAGCTTTGAAGCACTCCGGCACATCTTGGCAATCGGTTTCCCGGCTACGCCAAAGTGGTATTTCTCCAAGGACAAGGTATAAATAGTGAGCCCATGTGATGACAATCCTAGTGACCCTGTTTTGTGATATGTTAAAGCGCACAGCTAAGTCTTTATCGTGGAATCCTTGCCGAACTTTACATAAAAACAAGAAGAACTGGTCAATCTGTGGCATGGCCTCATATTCCGTTACAGAATGCTTGTTGAAACTTGCGTTTCCTTCCTGTTGGCATTGCTTCCATTTCTCCGAACTGCCTTCTGTTTCAGTCAATGTTGAAAACACAACTTTGAAGGTGGAATAATCTTTGAAGCCGGTGTAAAAGTTAATAAGGCTCGAGTCTGTGGAAAACCGCTCTAGGAAGAACGTGTTTTTCTCCAAAGCGGCATTGCGTTGCTGCAACCTTGCGATCTCTTCTCGAGCCGCGTGCAGCATTTCTGTGTCCGTCATCGGGGGAAGGTCATAACAGTGATCCAGAATGGACGTGGTTATATCCGCCGGCTGGGATGGCTTGCTATTCTGCACTGCGGGTTGTAAAGGCAAAATAGGCTGAAGCGTATTTTTTGCAGACCTAGTGATGGGAAAGAAAAAAATAAAAAGTTAGTGTTGAAGGTTATTTTTTATTTCACATAAAGCTGTAGTTTGGATTAAAGGGATGTTCCAGTCAGTTTTTATGTTTATTAAAAGTCAGCAGCTACAAAAAGTGTAGCTGCTGGCTTTAAATAAACAGACATTCACCTGCTCCAGGTTCCAGCGACGCGCCGGCCAGGGCTCCGCTCCTCTCCGGCTTCTTACTTCCAAATGTGGGCACCCGGCCGGGACAGCTTTCGGCTTCACGGCCGGGCACCCACTGCGCATGCGCGAGCGGCGCCATGCAATTGGACAGGCGATCGCCTGGGACCTGTCACGTGTCCCAGGCGATCGCCTACAGGGAGGGGCTGCAGAAAGGCGTCTAGGCTATTCGCCTTAGCAGCCCCTCGGCGGAAGGAGGAAGTGGGACAGGAAGTCCCACTCCTGAAGCCCCCCACCAAAAAAAAATGACATGCCAAATGTGGCATGTAAGGAGGCGAGGAGAGGATTAAGCGGAAGTTCCACTTTTGGGTGGAACTCCGCTTTAACCACCTGCTGACCGCTTGCAGTAAAATATATTGCGAGCGGGCGGCAATTAGAGACACAATCACGTACATGGAAGCGATTGCCTTTCTTCTGGGTTTGGGGTGCATATTCCCACGCCCCCTACTCACGCTGTAATTGGACACAGAATGAGTTTGGCAGCCGATCTCAACCAATGATATGGGCTGTTCTGAGTTCTGTGCTTAAAAACACAGAACTTTGTGTACTTTGAACAACGATCTGGCTGTTTCTTCTCCCTGAAAAGCAGGGAGAGATAGTAAAGAAAAAGCAGCACACATTAGGCACACAGTTAACCCCCTTAACTGCCCCTAGATGTTAACCCCTTCCCAGCCAGTGTGTGTACAATATCATCACTGATCATTGTACAGTAATAGCTTGAATTACAAGCAAAAATTTGTTCCAGAAACATGCTTGTAATCCAAAGCACTTGTATATCAAAGCAAATTTCCCCATAAGAAATAATGGAAACTCAGATGATTCGTTCCACAACCACTGCTGGTCTATGCAGTACTGTATGTGGCCAGAGGGGTGCGGGGGCACTGGTGTATGCAGTACTGTGTATGACCAGAGGTGCGGGGGCACTGGTGTATGCAGTACTGTGTATGACCAGAGGTGCGGGGGCACTGGTGTATGCAGTACTGTGTATGACCAGAGGTGCGGGGGCACTGGTGTATGCAGTACTGTGTATGACCAGAGGTGCGGGGGCACTGGTGTATGCAGTACTGTGTATGACCAGAGGTGCGGGGGCACTGGTGTATGCAGTACTGTGTATGACCAGAGGTGCGGGGGCACTGGTGTATGCAGTACTGTATGTGGTCAGAGGTGCGGGGGCACTGGTGTATGCAGTACTGTGTATGACCAGAGGTGCGGGGCGCTGATGATGCTCGGAGACACTCAGGAACTGTTGACACTTCAGGGTGCGCCAACGCATATTACGCCCACCCAACTGGGAGTATCTCAGAGTTCTCCAAGAAATGCTGGGAGCCACCAGTGCCACCGGACCTCTGGCCACATACAGCAATATATACACCAGCGGCTTGAGTCCTGCGAAACACAAGGCTCGCAAGTCAAGTCAGGATTTTTAAAAGAAATATAGCTGGTCTTCCGAAACGATCATATACGGCAGTGATACCTCAACATCACTGTATTAGTGTCACTAGCAAAGTCTGTTATTTAGTGACCTTCCCATATACAGTGTCGTTTAGCACCAGATTGCCCACCACCCTATCACAGTACAGGCCTGGACTGATCCTCCCCAGGCGCCGGAAGGAAGTGGGAGCTGGGTGCCTCTAAAAAGAGGGTATCCCCCCCCCCCCCCAAAAAAAAAATTACATGCCAAATGTGGCATGTTGGGGGTAACCATCACTTAAAGCGGAAGTTCCATTTTTGGGTGGAACTCCGCTTTAAGTAAAATAAAAGCCCTTGCAACACTCCCCGGTTCCCATCAACACCATTATAATCCTGGCAATTAAAAGAAAAGAAAAAATATCAAGCTGGAAAATTCGAGGCGGTTTACCCAGAGTTCTTCTTTAAAACAGACATCTGTTCCTCTGTTTGCGCATTTGTTGTCCACTGAAATATACACGGCACGCTATAGGGCTTGAGATTCCTTTTACCCGTCAATGTCTTCACAAAGTCCGTCGGAAGAAAATGTTTAGAACACACCCGGGTGCAACTGGATATCTGCAACAAGAGGAAAGATGTGCATTACAGTCTACGCCCTGCGATACCGCTATTCATTTTTCATGAAGCGAGAGTGGACCTTTCAATACCTTCACAAGCCTGCGTGAATAAATAGCTGACAAGTCTAAAAAAGCAGCAAAAATATATATTTTTTCAATGAGTTTTTTTACAATAAAAGCAGACTTTGGGCTCCAATCCTTTAACGCAGGGATATGCAATTAGCAGACCTCCAGCTGTTGCAAAACTACAAGTCCCATCATGCTTCTGCCTCTGGGTGTCATGCTTGTGGCTGTCAGAGTCTTGCTATGCCTCATGGGACTTGTAGTTCTGCAACAGCTGGAGGTCTGCTAATTGCAAATCCATGTTATTGTAAAGTCCCAACATGTTATACTTACCTCCTCTATGTAGTGAATTTGCACAGAGCAGCCCCTATCCTCCTCTTCTGTACTCTGACCCCCTAAGTAGCTTGCTATGGGGGCACCTGAGCCAGGGGGCTCCCTGTGTCCATTCAGACACTGAGCTTCTGTTCAGCCCTTCCCCCTCTCTCTCTCCTGATTGGCTGAGTTTGATTGACAGGTGCTGTGTCTCAGCAGAGACAGAAAGAGACTCGGACAGGTTGAGGCACTCATGGACATCGCTGACTAGAGAGGAGGCTCAGGTAAGTATTGGGGTACTTTCACACAGGGGCAAGGAAAATGGCATTTTGTGACATTTCAATAAAGTTAATCGCGCTGGACACTATCCTGTGTGCACGCCGGTGAGAATGATCCCTAAGGCTCGGCTCACATCTTGGCGTTCTGAATCATTGGTGGAATCTATTCCGCCCACGATTCAAAATAGCGGCAAATTGCAAGACGCCCGTGCGTTCCCTGTCACTTCCAACGGCACCCCAATTGTAGTGCAACCTTCTTTCGTGACGACAGGCGTCCCACGATTGTTTGCGCAATTTTACTGCGATTGTCATCCGACCAATAGCTGCAAAATCGCACCGCTATTTGGGTGCTATTGGAAGTGACAGGGAACGCGCGGGTGTCCCGCGATTTCGAATCGCAGGCAGGATTAAGGCGATTCCGAAATGCCAAGATTTGAACGCGGTCTAAAAATGTTCAACCTGATCCCTAGATCAATCAGTTTTCCGATTGCTTAATCGATCAGACTCGATCTACAAAGTTCCACCATGGCTGAGTGACATGCCAGCGGCAAAATCAATCCAGTGCTCGCCAAACTGATGGAATGAAGAGTGTGCGGTTTACTATCGTTAGTCAATCGTTCAATCGATTGTTCCAAGACACTAAACTGATCATATTGATAAATGTAAGGCCGCCTTGTTCCTCTCCCATGATTAGTGGTATGGAACGATCGATTGAATAACTATATTGACGTGTTTTGTTCCCTTTAGACCCCTCATAACTTTAATCACATTGAATGTTTAATTGATGACCGATTGATACGTGTATGGCCACCTTTACACTTCCTGTTCTATCAGTCACATGGAACGATCAATTGATCATACCGATACATGTATAGTCACCTCTACACCCCCCATCATTTTAGTGACATGGAACGATCTAATGATCATATTGATAAGTGTATGGTCACCTCTACACCCCCCCATCATTTTAGTGACATGGAACGATCTAATGATCATATTGATACGTGTATGGTCACCTCTACACCCCCCCATAATTTTAGTGACATGGAACGATCTAATAATCATATTGATACGTGTATGGTCACCTCTACACCCCCATAATTTTAGTGACATGGAACGATCATATTGATACGTGTATGGTCACCGCTACACCCCCCATCATTTTAGTGACATGGAATGATCATATTGATACGTGTATGGTCACCTCTACACCCCCCATCATTTTAGTGACATGGAACGATCTAATGATCATATTGATAAGTGTATGGTCACCTCTACACCCCCCCATCATTTTAGTGACATGGAACGATCTAATGATCATATTGATACGTGTATGGTCACCTCTACACCCCCCATCATTTTAGTGACATGGAACGATCTAATGATCATATTGATACGTGTATGGTCACCTCTACACCCCCCATCATTTTAGTGACATGGAACGATCTAATGATCATATTGATAAGTGTATGGTCACCTCTACACCCCCCCATCATTTTAGTGACATGGAACGATCTAATGATCATATTGATACGTGTATGGTCACCTCTACACCCCCCCATAATTTTAGTGACATGGAACGATCTAATAATCATATTGATACGTGTATGGTCACCTCTATACCCCCCCATCATTTTAGTGACATGGAACGATCATATTGATACGTGTATGGTCACCGCTACACCCCCCATCATTTTAGTGACATGGAATGATCATATTGATACGTATATGGTCACCTCTACACCCCCCCCCCCATCATCATTTTAGTGACATGGAATGATCATATTGATACGTATATGGTCACCTCTACACCCCCCCCCCCATCATCATTTTAGTGACATGGAATGATCATACCGATACATGTATAGTCACCTCTACACCCCCCATCATTTTAGTGACATGGAACGATCTAATGATCATATTGATAAGTGTATGGTCACCTCTACACCCCCCCATCATTTTAGTGACATGGAACGATCTAATGATCATATTGATACGTGTATGGTCACCTCTACACCCCCCCATAATTTTAGTGACATGGAACGATCTAATAATCATATTGATACGTGTATGGTCACCTCTATACCCCCCCATCATTTTAGTGACATGGAACGATCATATTGATACGTGTATGGTCACCGCTACACCCCCCATCATTTTAGTGACATGGAATGATCATATTGATACGTATATGGTCACCTCTACACCCCCCCCCCATCATCATTTTAGTGACATGGAATGATCATATTGATACGTATATGGTCACCTCTACACCCCCCCCCCATCATCATTTTAGTGACATGGAATGATCATACCGATACATGTATAGTCACCTCTACACCCCCCATCATTTTAGTGACATGGAACGATCTAATGATCATATTGATAAGTGTATGGTCACCTCTACACCCCCCCATCATTTTAGTGACATGGAACGATCTAATGATCATATTGATACGTGTATGGTCACCTCTACACCCCCCCATAATTTTAGTGACATGGAACGATCTAATAATCATATTGATACGTGTATGGTCACCTCTACACCCCCCCATAATTTTAGTGACATGGAACGATCATATTGATACGTGTATGGTCACCGCTACACCCCCCATCATTTTAGTGACATGGAATGATCATATTGATACGTGTATGGTCACCTCTACACCCCCCATCATTTTAGTGACATGGAACGATCTAATGATCATATTGATAAGTGTATGGTCACCTCTACACCCCCCCATCATTTTAGTGACATGGAACGATCTAATGATCATATTGATACGTGTATGGTCACCTCTACACCCCCCCATAATTTTAGTGACATGGAACGATCTAATAATCATATTGATACGTGTATGGTCACCTCTACACCCCCCCATAATTTTAGTGACATGGAATGATCATATTGATACGTATATGGTCACCTCTACACCCCCCCCCCCCATCATCATTTTAGTGACATGGAATGATCATATTGATACGTGTATGGTCACCTCTACACCCCCCCATTATTTTAGTGACATGGAACGATCTAATGATCATATTGATACGTGTATGGTCACCTCTACACCCCCCATCATTTTAGTGACATGGAACGATCTAATGATCATATTGATACGTATATGGTCACCTCTACACCCCCCCATCATTTTAGTGACATGGAACGATCTAATGATCATATTGATACGTGTATGGTCACCTCTACACCCCCCCATCATTTTAGTGACATGGAACGATCTAATGATCATATTGATATGTATATGGTCACCTCTACACACCCCCTATCATTTTAGTGACATGGAACGATCTAATGATCATATTGATACGTATATGGTCACCTCTACAAACCCCCCATCATTTTAGTGACATGGAATGATCTAATGATAATATTGATACGTATATGGTCACCTCTACACCCCCCCATCATTTTAGTGACATGGAACGATCTAATGATCATATTGATACGTATATGGTCACCTCTACCCCCCCCCCCCATCATTTTAGTGACATGGAATAACGACATCGCTGACCACCTATACCTCTCCCCTGGTATAACATTGCGATTACCTTGAAGTTGGGTCCCGGCTCTCGGCGTATGCGGGTCAGCCAGGCACGGTGTCTCTGCGGCTCCACATGGAGGGCTGGGATTCTATGGAAGGAGATCTTCTTGTCTGCATTGTACCTGGCATCACTGTTACAGAAAGGGACACAGCAGTGATAGGCAGCCATGGGGGGCCCACCAGTCTAACACATACCTGGGAAAGGGGACCCCCAGGTGGGCTCTGTGCCTCACACTCACCTCAACTGGATGGCACCCCAAAACCAACAGTGTGAGGTGACAACCCACCAACACTCAGTACTCAGCCCTCTCCCCCCAAAAACCTTTCAAACTTGCCCGTCTGTGCGCAGCATTAGGCTATCCACCTCACTGCGCATGCGTTAACCAAGCAGCGCAGGCTTCCGCTTCCGGCTATGCGTGTCATGTGGGTGGGCGTGGCCGGAAGTTCCAGAGCGTTCCACCGAAAGAAAGCTGACACTGCGCATGCGTACACCTGTCTTGTGGGCGGGGCAGAATAATACAGAGCGTTCCTCCGACGAGGAGACAGTCGTGAGAATGCGTATAAGTGTCATGTGGGTGGGCGGGGCAGTAGAAAGTGCGTTCCACCAGAGAAGCGTGGACACTGCGCATGTGTGTGATACCTGATACACAATAAATAATGCGTATAAGAGTACAAGGGTGTGAGGGTGACGCTCTCTGGATTCCTGCTGTACATTTACATGATAAAGGACAAATCTGACTCTCCACAATCTACATGTGACACGTGCTGAGAATAGGACCCGCGGCTGTTTGTGTGTATTGTATCCCATATATGGGGGCAGGGCTACACACAGCGGCCGAGTGTGGCCGCGTCCTAGAACCAATCATATCCGTCCTGATAGAGGCTGTGGCCCGGATTCAGATAGAATGCTCTATCTATCTGCGGGCGTAACGTATCTTAGATACGTTACGCCGCTGTAACTTTGGGCACAAGTTCCGTATGCAGAAAGAACTTGCGCCCTTAGTTATGGCGGCGTAACGTATGTGTGGCGGCGTAAGCTCGTCTAATTCAAATGGGGATGTTGTGGGCATGTTTTATTTAAATTTAAGATCACCCTGCGTTTTTGCCGTTTTTTTTTAACTGCGCATGCACCGTCCGTGAAATATCCCAGTGTGCATTGCTCCAAAGTCCGCCGCAAGGACGTATTGGATTCGACGTGAACGTAAATGACGTCCAGCCCTATTCGCGAACGACTTACGCAAATTAAGTAAAATCTTCAAAACTCGGCGCGGGAACGACGTCCATACTTAACATTAGCTACGCCTCATGTAGCAGGGGTAACTATACGCCGAAAAAAGCCTAACGTAAACGACGTAAAAAAATGCGCCGGCGGGACGTACGTTTCTAAATTGGCGAAAATATCTAATTAGCATATTCCTTGCGTAACTATACGGAAGCGCCACCTAGCGGCCAGCGTAAATATGCAGCCTAAGATACGACGGTGTAAGACACTTACGCCGGTCGGATCTTAGGGAAATCTATGCGTAACTGATTCTATGAATCAGGCGCATAGATACGACGGCCCGCACTCAGAGATACGCCGTCGTATCTCCTATCTAAATCCGGGCCTGTGTGTTCCCGGGGAGCTCGCCATATACTCACAGCACATTGGATAATAAAGTGGGCGGCTCTGGGAGGAAGAACGTAGGACAGACGCTCCCCCGAGACTGGCTCCAAATAACGTCATGTGTACACCACAGAGCAAGGAGCACACCGGGGGGATGTACAATGTATGTCAATGTACGTCATCTGCAGTCCTTCATTACGTGTATAGCGCTCATTAGGCCTGTCATGTGACATGGGGGCGGGGCCTCCCATAGATGATGCACATAAGGGGCGGGTCCTCGCAGGGGTAGGCAACCTGTGGCACTCCAGCTGTTGCAGAACTACAACTGTAACTGCCATCCCCATCATGCCTCTGGGAGTAACTGTAACTGCCAACCTTGCAATGCCTCATGGGAAATGTAGTTCCACAACAGCTGGAGCGCCAACGGTTGCCTACCCCTGGATCAGGGACTAGAGAGGTGTATCCCCTAATTGATAAAAGACTAAAAGGGGCGTGTCCTATAGATGTTGGACAGGAGGGGCGTGTTCTTCCAGCGAACAAGGACAGGAGGGGCGTGCTCTGTAAATGAAAGACATGGGGGGCAGGGTCTCCTATAGATGATGGACAGGAGGGGCTGGTCCTCCGATAGAAGAACACGCCCCTCCTGTCCTTGATCTATCGATAAAGACAAAAGGGGCGTGTTCTCCTATAGATGAGAGGCGGGTCTCCTTAAAATGGGGTTTCACACAAAAAAAAATTTTAACATTACATTCAGCCGAGTTGTCCTAATGACAATCGGCTGTTTTTTTTTTGTTTCCCGTACATACCTTATTTTCACCGTCGCTTCCGGGTATGTCTTCTCCGGGACTGGGCGTTCCTATCTGATTAACAGGCTTCCGACCGTCGCATACTGCGCGTCACGAGTTGCCGAAAGAAGCCGAACGTCGGTGCGTCTCTATACGGCGCCTGCACACCGACGTTCGGCTTCTTTCGGCAACTCGTGACGCGCAGTATGCAACGGTCGGAAGCCTGTCAATCAGATAGGAACGCCCAGTCCCGCAGAAGACATACCCGGAAGCGGCGGTGAAATACGGTATGTACGGGGAAAAAAAACAGCCGATTGTCATTAGGACAACTCGGCTGAATGTAATGTTAAACATTTATTTTTTGGGTGAACCTCCACTTTAAGATGCAGGAGGGGCGGGGTCTCCTACTGTTGCTGGGCAGGAGGGGCGGGGTCTCCTATTGATGCTGGGCAGGAGGGGCGCATTTACCTATAAATGAGAGGCGGGGTCTCCTATAGATACTGGACAGGAGGGGCGGGGTCTCCTATAGATACTGGACAGGAGGGGCGGGGTCTCCTCTCGACGCTAGACAGGAGGGGCGGGGTCTCCTCTCGATACTGGACAGGAGGGGCGGGGTCTCCTCTCGATGCTGGACAGGAGGGGCGGGGTCTCCTCTCGACGCTGGACAGGAGGGGCGGGGTCTCCTCTCGAAGCTGGACAGGAGGGGCGGGGTCTCCGATTGATGCGGACAGGAGGGGCGGGGTCTCCTCTCGATACTGGACAGGAGGGGCGGTGTCTCCTCTCGACGCTGGACAGGAGGGGCGGTGTCTCCTCTCGACAGGAGGGGCGGGGTCTCCTCTCGAAGCTGGACAGGAGGGGCTGGGTCTCCTCTCGATACTGGACAGGAGGGGCGGGGTCTCCTCTCGATGCTGGACAGGAGGGGCGGGGTCTCCGATTGATGTGGGACAGAAGGGACGGGTCTCCTATAATTAATGGAGGGGCGGGGTTTCCTATAAATTCTAGACAGGCGTGGTTTATAGAAGAGGAAGTGAGAGAGCAACAGGTAAGACGGCAGACAGGTGAGGGGCGTGCTGGGGGAATAGATCTAATATATTGTTATAATGCTCTCTGTATTGCTTACTGATCAGCAGGGTGAGTGTTGCAGTTCGTGGTGTAATGCGGTGTACATGTGTGGCAGTGTGGGGGTGTTGGACAGGTTGGGACATGTCTGGGAGGAGTGCAGTGTAACACAGTCAGTGATATAGATGGGGAGGGGGAGGAGTGCAGTGTAATACACAGTCAGTGATATAGATAGGAAGGGGGAGGAGGTGTATTGGGCTCACGTCTTCTATGATATACTATTCATCCATTAGCACTTCTCCAGTCCTTTTACAGGTTAATATTTATGATTACTTTTTGTTTCCTCTGCTGAATCTTAGAGCAGATTTGCCACATTGGGACTTCATGTTAGTAACCTGTGCCCATGCACGGTGCCAGGGCAAGGTCCACCATTGGTGTCACTGAAAACATAAAATGTCCAAGTAACTGGGGGCTTTATTCTGTGCAGTTCATCCCTTGTCCTTTCCTGACCGCCTTCTGCGACGCGTCCGCCACCCCCCGCAGCACTTCGTTCTTCTGAAAATACTCCAAACCATACAAACAGAAAAAATTGCGCTTATCGACTAGGAATGGTCAATGGAAATAAATTATTTAACTTGGACACGGAAAATGGGGAGGCAGCAGTTCTGGTGCAAATGCACTAAAGACATGGGGGGGGGAAAAAAGGGGGGTTAGAACTGCGCCATGGCACCCGGACTTAGAGCCCATTCACACCTAGGCGTTTTGTCGCCTGTAGTGTGACGCCGCTGCCGCCGCCCCAAGACACCAGAGGGATGATTTAACATTGCCCTCTATGGAGATGGTTTACATCTGCCGCCTGAAAAAAAAGTCCCGGACCTTTTTTTTCAGGCAGCGTTCGGCATAGGAGATGGGAACTATCTCCATAGGGGTACAATCTAGGGGCACATCTAGGCGGACAATCGTGGTACAAAACGCCGCTATTTGTCGCCGCAAATCGCGGGACAAAACGCTGCGATTTTGTCTGCCTAGATGTGAATGCAGCCTTAGTGTGATGCAAAAGTCAATACAATATCTTAACCCTCATAGGGGTTATAGTAATAATCAGAAAAGTCTATATTCTTTCCAGCATGAGCGTGGTCCTGGTACAGGAGATAATCCAATCACCACCGTGATAATGGCACACTTGTAGGAGTGAGAGCCCACCACCAGTATTATAGGCAGCTTACCAGATAGGTGATTTTAGACAGTAGTCGGCTGTGACCCAGCCGCAGCCTTTAGGGAGATCCCACTCCCTGAATGGAAATCAGCACTTGTTCCCTCAAGCGTAACACAAACACCACAGGAGATAATCCAATCGCAACCGTGATAACGGCACACTTGTTGGAGTGAGAGCCCACCACCAGTAATAAAAGCAGCTTGCCAGATAGGTAATGTCAGACAGCAGTCGGCTGTGACCCAGCCGCGGCCTTTGGGGAGATCCCACTCCCTGAATAGAAATCGGCACTTGCTCCCTCAAGCGTAACGGAAACACCACCGCACGATCAAAAACAGAAAATGGCAGACATAGTGTAATTCCGCAAGGAAAGGTAATTTATTAAAAGACAATGAAAAGTTACTCACACGGTTAAAAACACAAACGTTTTTTAAAAGTTGCCGGCTGGCATATACACAAAGCAGAGCCCTTCCTCCTAACGTGATGACGTCACCGCACGTCCTCCCAGACGCGTATCGTCATTGGACGTTGTCAACTCGTTCCCTAGCTGTGGGGCTGATCTAATGGCTTTCTGGTTCCCTGAATTAGATCTGCAGATTTGTTTGAACTTCAGTCTTTGGAGTTTTCCAATCTGTATGTTGTATCCGGACACTTTAGAAACCAGAGTCAGCCAGGCATGTAGCATTTTCTTATTTAGGAGGTGACCAGCAATGGCAGCTTCCATATATTTCTCCATACAAAATTCCTTTATTGAAATTGTGTCCTTTTTGTGATTAAAGATTCATTACCGTAGCTAGGAACTTTGATAAGACACCAATTTTTTTTTTTTTTCCAGAGCAACCATGCAGCTTTTTATCAGTGGCCAGTCGCTTCACACCTTGGATGTCTCTGACCAGGACACGGTGCTGGATGTAAAGGTATGTATCGGCTTGTATTTCAAGCCTGTGTTTGTGTGTGTGTGGTTCTTTTTGTTTTTTTTCTTCCAAGCAAAAAAAATCGATTTTCATTTTGGCCAGAATTATGCAGCTCTAATGTATTGGGTCATTGTCATGCTGAAACCCCCATCTTCAGTGTTCTGGCTGAGGGAAGAAGGTTCTCATCCAAGATTTTACAATACATGGCCCCCGTCTGGTCGCCTGTACCTTCATTAGCATAGAAACAACCCCAAAGCATCAGGTTTGCACCTCCTACTGCCAAGGCAACATGTGGCTCAAGAATCATGGAGCAGCCTAAACCAGTCTCCAGACCCTATAGAAAATGTATGGAGGGAGCTGAAACTTCGAGTTGCCAAGCGACAACCAATTAACCTTAAAGGAACACTAAAGGCAAAAATGTTTTTCTTAAAAAAAAATAACAAACAGGTTATACCTACCTCCACTGTGCAGCTTGTTTTGCACAGAATGTCCCCTAACCCTGTCTTCTGGGGTCCCTCGGCGGCTGTCTCGGCTGCTCCTAGCAAAAGCTTTCCACCTTCATGCGAACGAGCTCGCATGGTGGAAAGCTTTTGCGGGCATAGCCGCCGACTGTATCACTCGACCTCGGCGCGCCGCGTCATCGGATGTGATTGACGGCAACGCCAGCCAATGGCTGCGCTGCTATCAATCCGTCCAGCCTAGCCAATCAACGGCCAGGCTGGGAACCCAACAGGATCACGAGGACGCGCATGGGAATTTCGAGGGGTGAGGTAAGTAAAACGGGGGTTCGGGGGGGGGGGGGGGCGGTACCCTCGGAATGTTTTTTCACCGTGAAAAAACAGTTGCCTTTACAATCCCTTTAAGGATTTAGAGAAGATCTTGGAAGAGTGTGCAAACCTAGTCACCAACTACAAGAAATGTCTTGCCTCTGTACTTGCCAATGAGGGTTTCTCCATGAGCACCAAGTCATGTTTTGATTGGGGATCAAATACTTCACTCACTGAACTGCAACTCCATTTATAACGTGTCATTTAAAGCGGGGGTTCACCCTAAATTTTTTTTTTTTTTTTTTTTTTAACATGCCATCCAGCATACTAGCACGAGCTACAGTATGCCTTTATTTTATTTTTTTGCGCCATACTCACTGTTTAATCCCGTAGTTAAGTTTCAGACTAGTAGGCGTTCCTATGCAGAGGGGAACATGATTGACTGCCGGCTATGGCATGTCACGCTTCCTGGAAATAGCCGAAATAGGACTTGGCTCTTCACGGTGCCTGTGCAGTCAGCTCCTAGTCTGTGCGCAGGCGCCGTATAGCGCAGTGAAGAGCCGAGTTCTACTCGGGAAGCATGACGCTATAGCCGGCCGTCAATCATGTTCCCCTCTGCCTAGGAACGCCCATTCCCTGCGGGGAGTCTGAAACTTTACTACGGGATTAAACAGTGAGTACGGCGCAAAAAAATAAAATAAAGGCGTACTGTAGCTCACGCTAGTATGCTGGATTTCATGGTAGAAACTTGCTTTTTAGGGTGAACCACCGCTTTAAAATGCACCTATGATAAATAATGTAGACTTTTTTTTTTTGTGTGTGCAACTTGCACAATCTGCAGGGGATCAAATAATTTTTCCCTACTGTAGTTTCCCAAGAACTGTAAAAAATGTTCTATATGGGGAAAATAAACTTCAGTCAAGTGATCTACAGCAGTACCTCTTCCTGACCAGAAGATGTCCCCCTTTTTTTTTTTTCTAAATAGAGATTTGGACAAACATTTTTTAGAAGGGAAATGGAAGGAAAAGGAAAGTGAACCAAGTCTCCTCAATGGAGGCATGTAAAGACTGATGGGTAGATGGAGGACAGGTGACTAGGGGTGTGTCTCCACCTATGCTTGGTATTGTGGTGAAGAGCACTGGAAATAAAACGCATAATAGTATAAGGGTATCAGCAAAACGCATCTCCATCCCTATATGGTACAAAGAAAACTCAGTCTTTACATGCCTCCATTGAGGAGACTTCAAAAGTTTAGTTAGGACTGCAGATCACAGAGAGCCTTGTCGCTGGCTCTGCAGCTTACTCATGTACTTGCAAATGCGTGCAACCAATCCTCTGCTTTTTAACATACTGTTAGACAGTTGAATTCGGCTTCCTGTTTGGGTGGTATGTATGAGCCTGGTTATAAACTTTTACTTTTACTACTGTTTGTTTAAAAACGCATCTCATTTAAAGTCCCAAAACCCCCCCCCCCCCCTTTTTTTTTATTTTAATTTTTTTCTGTATCCAATATGGATGGAGGTGTGTGTTTTTTTTCATACGCCTCATTTAAAGTCCCAACCCAGTTTTCTTTCTTAATCTTTATAAGAGACTTCCTTCTGGGACAACAGCCATGCAGACAAATTTGATGCAGTGTGTGGCGTATGGTCTGAGCACTGACAGGCTGACCCCCATCCCCTTCAACCTCTGCAGCAATGCTAGCAGCACTCGTATGTCTATTTCCTAAAGACAACCTCTGGATATGACGCTGTGCACTCAACTTCTTTGGTTGGCCATGGCAAAGCCTGTTCTGATTGGAACCTGTCCTGGTGAACCGCTGTATGGTCTTGGCCATCGTGCTGCAGCTCCGTTTCAGGGTCTTGGCAATCTTGTAGCCTAGACCAGTGTTTCTCAACTCCAGTCCTCAAGGCGCACCAACAGGTCATGTTTTCAGGCTTTCCATTACTTTGCACAGGTGATTTGATCAGTTTCACTGCCTTGGTAATTGCCACAGCCATTTCATCTGAGGGAAATCCTGAAAACATGACCTGTTGGGGCGCCTCAAGGACTGGAGTTGAGAAACACTGGCCTAGACCAGTGATGGCGAACCTTGGCACCCCAGATGTTTTGGAACTACATTTCCCATAATGCTCCTGCACACTGCAGTGTAGTTGAGCATCATGGGAAATGTAGTTCCAAAACATCTGGGGTGCCAAGGTTCGCCATCACTGGCCTAGACCATCTTTATGTAGAGCAACAATTCTTTTTCAGATCCTCGGATAGTTCTTTGCTATGAGGTTCCATGTTGACCGTTCAGTGATCAGTATGTGAGAGTGATAACACCAAATTTTAACACCACTGCTCCCCATTTACACCTGAGACCTTGTAACATGACTGAGTCACATGACACCGGAGAGGGAAAATAGCTAATTGGGCCTAATTTGGAAATTTCAGTGGAGCCAGTTTGTGAGAATCCTGCGATAGAACACTACAGTAATATTTCACAACGACTAATCTCTAATAAAACATTCTTTGCCTTATTATGGCTCCGTTCACACTTGAATGACTTTTCATGCAACTTTGGACACCAAAGTCGCATTGACAAGTCGCTCCCCATGTTAAATTTCCAATGATAACCATTCATATACAGTATGTGCAATTTAAAGTTGCAGCAACATATAACATTGAAGTATGTGGTCCTCAAGTTGCTTGTAAGTTGTACCTGAATGTTATACAATGCAGCAGTTGTCCATTATCAAAGTCCCATCCAGAGTTGCCCCCCATCCAGAGTTGCCCCCCATCCAGAGTTGCCCCCCATCCAGAGTTGCCCCCCATCCAGAGTTGCCCCCCATCCAGAGTTGCCCCCCATCCAGAGTTGCCCCCCATCCAGAGTTGCCCCCCAGTTGCAGTAACTGTCTTATTTCTGTCATTTTCAGGCTCGTGTAGCTCAACTTGAAGGCCTTGTGGATTGTGATCTGGTGCTGTCCTATGGAGGAGCGGCACTGGGGGATGATGTGCTTTTGTCTCAGAGTGGTGTCGGTGACCAGTGTACATTGGACCTGGCAGGCAGACTTCTAGGAGGTGAGTATTTCAGATGCGTTCATTTACAAGGACCTTGGCAGTAAAAAAAACAAAAATCCCAAATATGACCTGGGCCCAAGAAAATATTCCTGGGTGAGATGATTCCTGCAGCGCTATTGTGTTCTGCTGGCAAGGGTGTGCAGCCTTCCTGGCCTGCAGAACACAATGATGACTACTAGTAGCTAAAGCCGCCCCCCCCCCCCCCCCGGTTGTAATCGCATGTAAAAAAAAAAAAAAAAAACTCAACAGGCTGGTTGTACCCAAGTTGATAAACTGTTACAATCGGCCTGCCCGGGGATGGATCAAATCTCAGCTGAACCAGCAGAATTTCAATCCATGTATGGCCAGCTTTAAAATGTACTTGGAGGAGCTGCAATCTGCTCACATAATTGTAATAAAAACATCTTTGCCATTCTGAAGCTTCCTGCCAACCACTTTGCATATTTTATATATACTGTGATTCTGTACTTGGCAAATATGCTGCAGAAATCTCCCTCCACTGAGTCTGGCTGCAGGTATTTTAGCCGAGGGCAGCTGAAGCTGCTTCATGGATTTGGAGGCACACCTCCAGCCCTGCAGCTTTCATTGGCCCTCTTATGACACCCCCCCCCCCCCCCCCCGGCAAACTCACGAGAGAGAGAGCTGTGCATGTCATGAGCCTAGGCTTTTTACCAAAGTGGGCTGTACAAGGTTTTAACTGCCAGTAAATGCAACAAGGGCAGAAGATTTAATAGATGAAGATGGGAAAAAATTACTGAGCTTCCGCTTTAAGCCAAAGACAGCCAGGCAATGAGCATTATCAGTAGGAAGTCAGAAATGGACGCCTCCTTATTATTGGCACATGCTTCCTACTGCAACCTCATGGTCGCAACTTGATGTGACTTTCAGGGAATGTCTGGGTAATCTTCCTGTAATGTCGAATCCAAAGGACATCAATATACTGTAGATAAGGATCCTTCTTTGAGGCAACTTCCATTGAAGTCCATGGGCACAAGTCAGATGGAAGTCGCATTGTAGTACAGGAACCTTTTCAGGGCGACTTCAGTAGTGCTAATTAAAGTGGAGTGCCACCCTTTATTTTATTTTTTTTCTCCAAGAATCTTAAAATAGAGGGGAAAAAAAATGATTGTATACTCACCTGAAAGGGTGGTTGCTATGCGGAAGTAGATCTTCTTCCTCTTCCTCCACCGCAGTGTCTTCTGGTGAATGAGCCGCTCTGCCTTCTGGGAACTGTGTGTATGCCAGGAGGCAGCCGCCCATTCACAAAGCGATGCATGAGTCACGCATGCGCAGTAGGAAATGGGCAGTGAAGCCGTAAGGCTTCACTACCTGTTAACCTTTAGTGAGGATGGAGGCGCCAGGACCGAGCGATTGGCGTCGGGACAGACATTGCGGGCAACTAGGACAGGTAAGTGTCCTTAAGTCAGCAGCTGTTAGTAGCTGCTGACTTTAAAAAAAAAAAGAGAAAAATCACGGGTGGAATCCCGCTTTAAGACCGTTCTCATTGACTAAAATAGGATTTCACATGTCACGCAACTTCTGGGGGGGGGGGGGTCTCGCGTCAGATACCAAGTCGTGGCAGTGTGAACCGAACCTGAGGACTCATTTTTTTTTTTTTTTTTTGTTTGGATACAAATTGACCACCTCCTGCCCGCCGTATATTACAATGAGGGGTGCAAGGTGGCTCTCCTTCTGGGATGACGTCATCCCACTCTTGAATGCTTCCCTGGGACACAGCGCATCCCCAATCTCAGTTAAGGGCCGATGATGAGGTTCGTTCTTCAATCAGTTGTTCTCAATCACATGTAAAAAAGGAAATGCCAGTCATCAGCTTTCCTCTCGCACTGACCGAGTGAAAGGAGAGCTGCTCAGTGGCATTTCCTTAGAGGAGACCTGCAGATAATCGGGGTACTGATCCTCAGTGCAGCCCCAAAAATGCCCATCAGTGATGCCAGTCGGCGCCCATCAGTGAAGGAGAAAAATTGCTTATTTACCAAATTTTCGAACCAACTTTTAATTTTTTACAAAAAACCCCAGTGGTAATTCACTACCATCAAAAGAAATCTGTCTCCAAAAGATGATAAATTTCATATAGGTAGTGTTGCACGACCACCCCAGCATCTTTGGAGCGGTGAGGAGCGGCATGTATACCGCTCCTTCCCATTGAAAACTATGGGAAACCGCGGCAATACTGCCTGCAATGCGCCTCTGTAGAGGCGCATTGCGGGCGGTATTAACCCTTTATCGGCCGCTAGCGGGGGTTAATACCGCACCGCTAGCGGCTGATTCCCGCAGCAATCCCGGCGGTATAGCGCCGCTATTTTTAGCGGCGTTATACTGCCACCGCAGCTCCCGCCCCAGTCTGAAAGGGGCCTGAGAGAAAAGTTTGTTTTCAGTCTGGTAGAGTTGCACTGAGATGATAAGGCTGTGTTTTTATGTTAAACAGGTCCTGAGTAAAACTGGAGTTTCCCTAAACCCTATGTAATTCTGGATGAATAATCTGTACATGGACTTCCCTCCATTGTTTCTCATATATTTGCCTTTTCTCCCAGGTAAAGTCCATGGGTCACTGGCTCGTGCAGGGAAAGTGAGAGGACAGACGCCTAAGGTAAGTCTTCCGTGATCCTAAACATGCAAGACTTTTTATACAAGGCACAATTGTGTTTACTACTAAATCTGTCTTTGGGAAGAGAACGAGCCCTTTAGCCCAGCTTCACGCTGAATGCAGTTTCGGTGCGATTTCAAAGCCGCCAGTCGGTGCCATTTCATGTGCGGCTTTCTGATCTCTGTGTGACCTCATACACAGATGAAATAGTGCAGGAACCTTTTTAAAACCGATGCATGTTATAGTTGCACAGATTTGAACCGTTCCATAGGCACAAATGGTGTGTGTGTGTGTGTGTGTGTGTGTGTGTGTGTGTGTGTGTGTGTGTGTGTGTGTGTGTGTGTGTGTGTGTGTGTGTGTGTGTGTGTGTGTGTGTGTGTGTGTGTGTGTGTGTGTGTGTGTGTGTGTGTGTGTGTGTGTGTGTGTGTGTGTGTGTGTGTGTGTGTGTGTGTGTGTGTGTGTGTGTGTGTGTGTGTGTGTGTGTGTGTGTGTGTGTGTGTGTGTGTTAAACTGACACCTCACACCCTTGTGAATTGGGGCTAAAAGTGATTTTAAGTGTTCCATTTTCTTTTCTTTAATGGCACACGTGTTAGACTTGCTGTGTACATTGAGGTGGCACAGAGAAGTCCTGATCCTCCTCTTCTCAGGTCCTCTGCTGGTGTTCTATCAAAGTGCATTCCGTCAGATAATGCCTCTGACAGTCTGCAAATGCGCAGTACGCAATGTCACTCCATCTGATATGTTGATCAGCTGGCGTGATGTCAACGCTGTGCATGCGCAGATTGTTTGAAGCATTATCTGAGGATCTGCAAAGGGAGAATGTGATCATTAGGGGTGCAACGGATCAAAAAACTCACGGTTCGGATCGTTCCTCGGATCAGGAGTCACGGATCGGATCATTTTCGGATCGGCAAAAAAAAAAAAATCCCCCCCCCCACTGTATTATCCACATCTCCTCCCCCTCGGTGCAGACACCCCCCTCCTCTCAGTACAGTGACCCCCCTCTTCTCAGTACAGAGACCCACCCCTCCAGGTAGTACTGACAGACACTCCCCGAGCGGTGTGTCCCACGAGTGCGGGCTCCTCCGTGGGTGTAAACAGAGGAGGGCTGCCGCCGGGTGTACCAAGATGGCTGCGGCTCCGCAGCTAGGCCGAAGCCGCGGCCTTTCCTAATGTTATTCCTGCGGCTCCAGAGCTAGGCCGAAGCCGCGGCCTTTCCTAGCGTTATGGTCGTGGCTCCGGAGGTAGGCCGAAGCCGCGGCCATAACGTTGGGAAAGGCACGCGGCTTCGGAGCCACGGCCGTAACATTAGGAAAGGCTTCGGCCTATCTACGCAGCCGTGGCAATCCGGATCACAGTGTGTTCCGATCCGAAGGGGGTGACCCGTTCGGATCACAGATCAACTGTGATCCGTTGCACCCCTAGTGATCGTGCAACACACTGAAAGCCGACTGTCAGTGCGCAGTGTTGATGTTACGCCAGCTGATCAACTTGGATGGAGTGCCGTTGCGTCCTGTGAATGTGCAGATCGTTGGGAGGCATTATCTGATGGGGATGCACTACTTAATGGAACCTTGGTACTCCTGCCTTCTATTGAGACAGTGCAGCTCAGCCCTGCTCCATGCTCTCACCTTAAAGTGGAGGTTCATCCTAAAACCATTATATACCATTACATCCAGCATACTAACGATATGCTTCTGGGTTCTGATTCCTGCGGGACTGGGCGTTCCTATTCAGAGCTTAGATGATTGACGTCTGGTGAAAAACTTCCCATGGCGCATAAAGCGTGTCACCAGTTTTCTGTTAATGGCCAACCTGCAAATCGGCTCTATATGGCGCCTGCGCAGTCAGCTCTACACGGCAGGCACCGTATAGCGCCGACTCGCAGGTCGGCTATTTACGGAAAACTGGTGATGCGCTTTATGCGCCATGGGATTTTTTTTTTTCACCAGACGTCAAACATCTAAGCTCTCAATTGGAACGCCCACTCCCGCGGGAATCAGAATCCGGAAGTCGGGGGGGGGAAATAACAATTAAACAGTATGTACAGCGGGAAAAAAATGCCAGCATACTGTACATGTCATTGGTATGCTGGATGTAATGTTTTATTGTTTTAGGGTGAACCTCCACTTTAATACATAGGACAGCCTATGAAGAAAACTTCTGTCACTGAGCAACCCCCCCTGTTTTTACTTGCCTGAGCCTGTTCGGCGGAGAGGTGCATGCCCTCTCTGGCCAGTGTCTCAGCTCTTGATTGGATAGATTGATAGTAGCGCAGCCATTGGCTCCCACTGCTGTGAATCAAATCCAATGACGCAGGAGGCGGGGCACAGTCTGGCTTTGTGTCTATGGACACGGGAGTACGCCTGCATGGGGGAGTACGCCCCCCTGGCGAGAGTGCTTCTCTAGCTGGTTTCCCGATGCAGGAAGGGGCCACGAGCGCTGCTGAGGGACCCCAGAAGAGGATGACCGGGGTCACTCTGTGCAAAACCAACTGCACAGTGGAGGCAAGTATATTTTAGTAACTCTTTAAAGTGAACAATTGCATTGCAGCATTTCCCGTTTGGATTGAAGTACTCAATATTAAAAAATTTTATAAAAATTGGTAACACAGAACTGAAAAATCAAGAGATGATTATTTATTTTTTCTGGTGATCTGTTAGGTGGCAAAACAAGAAAAGAAAAAGAAGAAAACTGGCCGAGCCAAGAGACGCATGCAGTACAACCGTAGATTTGTCAATGTGGTGCCCACGTTTGGCAAGAAGAAAGGCCCCAATTCCAATTCCTAAACCGGATTCGCTTTCCGCTCTTTGGCATTGCCAGGAAAACTGATTCCTAATTGACTTGAATATAATTGTTTGCTGATTTTGTATCCTGTCAAATGATTTAATAAAGCTGTCTATTTTCAGAGCAGAAAAGAACGTCCTCCATTACTGATGCATGGATACGTATTATAAGAACCGAGTCTGTATACCGGGGGAGATGTCTATGACCACGCCATTGGCTTTGTGTTGCAAATCTGGCATCTACATGGTGTTTAACCTCTTCATGCCGACAGTATGCAAATATACAGCCCCAATGTTCTGGGCTTTTTCTGTGGGGCCACATATTTGTGGTGGGGGCGCGCTCCCAGCACAGACCAGAGTCTTGTTCTAACAATTGGGATCTGGAACGACTGGTTTGGGGGGGGTCACCAGATCGCTGTGGTAGCCTCTGATTGGCTTTCACAGTGATCAGTCCCTGAAGAGCACCCAGGCCTGGATTTCCCACAAGGCCACCGAGGCCAGGCTTCGGGGCGGCAGGGTGCCAAGGGGCGGCAGTGGCATGGAGTCCCCCGACGGCTGTAACATACAGTTGAGGGCGGTAAGTTGCTGTGTGGGAGAATTGAGTGGGGGAATCTGCTCGCTCGTTAAGTGATTGCGGCAATGTCGCCAAAATCACTTGTCAAATGTGTGTTGCTGTCTGTCCTCCCCTCCCCCCACATACCTTTCTCTGCTTGCTCTGCCTTCGGGACTCCTCCGTCCTCCCCTCAGCCTCCGAGTCTGTCTTCTGTCCCTGCCGCAGATGTACACAGTGAGAGGGGTGAGCTGTGCTCTTCCCATCTCAGCTGTGACAGGAGTTCTAGCACAGTGCTAGGACTTCTGTTTTGGAGGTGACGGGGTCAATAAAGAGAACATGTCGCCTCCAATTGCTATCACACAGGAAATTGTTTTCTCCGGTGTGATAGCAATAAAGTTAAGTGAAAACAATTGATAAAAAATAATAATTAAATTAAAAAAATAATTAAGTAAAGAATAAGAAAAATAAGAAAATTACACAAAAATAAAAAAGTTAACAAGCTATAAAAAAGTAGGAAAAAAAAATATTTGAACTAACTGTGCCGCCCCTGTCCCCTCCGGTTGCCATTCTCCGTTGATGGGGGGGGGGGGGGGGGGGGGGTTCGTTTGGCGGGGAGGGGGTGCATTGGGGAACCTGGCCTTGGGGCAGCAGGGAGAGCAAATCCGGCCCTGAGAGCACCCCTGTGTTTTCTGTCTGTCAATGGGACAAGAGAGATGCATTGTATCACACTCGCACGTAAAGGGGGGAGAGAATCTAGGTCAGTATTTTCTGGAGGGGTACAAATTTTTTTTTTTATTGGTATCGGTTGGTGGGTAGGTAGGATTAAAAACAAAATGCATACTATCAATTCTGGGCTGTACTACGGGTACAACTAACCATAGGTGGTATCGCTGCGATTGTCGGGTGCAGAGGATATATTTGGGGGGGTTCTTTGGTGGTAGTAGCAAATACACAGTTAACTTGTTTTCTACTATTTTTTTGCACCAGTTTTCCGTTGATAATACCAAAAAAAAAATGATATCTGTTACAATTGAACACTAAATGAAAGTCCAATTTGTCCTGAAAACGCAGTATAAATCACCTGGATGCACAAAGTAGCTGTGGGAATATATACAGTTTTTTACGAACGCATGTCAAAATGATAAAATTGGGCATTTAGATTTGTTTTACTTGAATATGAAGGAGTTAACAGGACTTTCTGTGCCCAACAGGTCTCTTCCTTGTTTCTCTGTGGATATCCTGGTAAGTGACAGGGCTTAAAGTGGAAGTCCATGCTAATACTAAAATCCTTCCATCTATAGCCCACCAACATTCTAACACTAACCAGCACTGAAAAGAAAAAAAATCAGTATATATTTTTCTACAGGCGATGGTTTTGATCATATTATCCATTTATACATTTCTGAATTTCATAAACTCCAATGCACTGAGCAACTGTAAGCCGCTTCAAATTTTTTTTTTTTTTTGCTTTTTTATTTTTTATAAACTTTGACATTACCAAAAATGTAAATGGAATTTATTTGGATTTTATGAGAGACCAACACAAAGTAACACATAATTGCGAAGTGGAAGGAAAATGATAAATTGGTTTTAAAAATGTTTTACAAATATTTGAAAAGTGTGGTGTGGATTTGTATTCAGCCCCCCATTTACACAATAACACAAAGGCTGCTTTCACACTGAGCAGTGCTAGGTGTCGGCGGTAAAGGAACACTTTACTGTCTTTTCGGCCACTAGCGGGTGCTTTTTAACCCCTTCTAGAGGCAGAAAAGGGGTTAAAAGTGCCACTGCAGCAGCACTATGCCAGCGCTGCCCATTGAATTCAATCCGCTCTGCCCTCCGTGACCGCGGACCCGATCGCCGCCGGTGTCAGAGGAAGAACGGGGAGAGGTGAGTGCAAAACAAACCTTCCCTGTTCTTCCTAGTGTGGCTGGCAGTGATCCCAAAAATGTGTTAAATGTGTGTGCCATAATCTCGTAGTTGTGAAAAAAAAAAATCGCTGACATTGGTAGTAAAAAAAAAAAAAAAAATTATAAAAATGCCATAAAACTATCCTATTTTATAAACTATAAATTTTGCCCAAAACCTTTGTAGATAATTTATTTTACTCAAAAAAAAAAAAAAAAAAAAAAAAAAAATAAAAAATATCGGCCTAAACGGGTATTTATTTTTTTAGGGGGGTATTTTTTTTAGGGGGGGATACTTTTAGGGGGGATACTTTTAGGGAGGGATACTTTTAGGGGGGTATTTTTTTTAGGGGGGATACTTTTAGGGGGGTATTTTTTTAGGGGGGGTACTTTTAGGGGGGTATTTTTTTTAGGGGGGGATACTTTTAGGGGGGTATTTTTTTTTAGGGGGGATACTTTTAAGGGGGGATACTTTTAAGGGGGATACTTTTAGGGGGGTATTTTTTTTAGGGGGGATACTTTTAGGGGGGTATTTTTTAGGGGGGATACTTTTAGGGGGGGATACTTTTAGGGGGTATTTTTTTTAGGGGGGGATACTTTTAGGGGGGGATACTGTTAGGGGGGTATTTTTTTTAGGGGGGGATACTTGAAGGGGGGATTATTTTCGTTTCCATTGACTTCAATGGGGAAACTTGCTTTGATATGCGAGTACTTTGGATTATGAGCATTCTCCTGGAACGGACTATGCTTGTAATCCGAGGTTCCACTGTATAGTGTGCAGCCATCTTCAGGCTCCCTTCATATCTTGCAAATTTGGAATTTCAATTCCAAATCACATGGCCAATGCTGCACAATGCAGGTTTGGTTGCCATTATCCTTCAATTGTCTTGTAGTAAACTAAGCCTTTTAAAAATTGCCTAAAGCTCCTTTTCGGGTGACAAGGGCGCATAGGGCAGCCCATTCATAAATTTGCTGACTGTGTGCGACATGCAAAAATATGTGGCAATCGCTCAATCAAAACCGCAAGGTGGAATGCTCATTCCTGCTACGTACAAGTGTGAATGCAATCTTCAAAATATTGAAGGCTGAATTGTTTTTTTCTCCTCTCTCCATACTTAACTACTCCTATGCAGTGGTTTTGCACTAAGCAGCCCTGATCCTTCTCTTCTTGGGTCCCCTATAACAAGCGGCTTGCTGTAGATGCATCCCAACTGGCTCACTCCTGAGCTTACAAAGTGCAGAAAGAGTGTAACACCCATCAGACTGTGCATAAAGATTTCCTCGTGAGTGCTGGCCCAGATTCACCACCATCAATGGTGAAAAGGAAGAACTTCTGTAGAATTGTTACTTGTCACGGTGCCAAAAGATGTAGACAGGACATTACAAGAACATTGGTAGACCGGTTTCACACGGATATCTCATGCATGTTCAAGCACAAGTTATCCGTGTGAAACCGGTCTACCAATGTTCCTGTAACATCCTTTGGCACATTGACTATAAAGTAACTATTCTACATGGTGTGCAACCAATCTTCTCTTCCATCACTCCTGAGCTGCTACTCTGTGTACATTTGCATACAGAGCGTGGATTTGCCCTTCCCCCTGCTCTCTCCACATTGGCTGTGATTGACAGTAGTGTGAGCCAATGACTCCTGCTGCTGTCTCAGCCAATGGCGAAGAGGAGACCTGCTGCTCTCACATACATTGCTGGATCAAGATGGGGCCCAAGTACAGTGCTGCTGCAGCTGCATTTGTGTTTTTTTTTTTTAATCTTGAGGCTGGGTTCACTTTATTTGTCCAATGACAGGCATTGCATGCTGTATGGCTAAAATCACATTTGCACCAAAGTGGTGCAGGACCCTTTTTTTGGTCTGCACTTAAATCAAATGACATGGGTGTTGACACCTATATGATCCGTTTCCTGCACCATTTGACAGTTTGCGCTGCGATACAATCTGGGGGTGTCCAACGCTACATTGACACGCCAAGCTGTTTGCAGATCTGTGTGCAATTTGGGAATCAGCACTGAATCGCAGGGGTTCCCACATCAAACCGGAACACAGGCTTAAAAATAAATCACCACTATACTTTATTTAGTTAGGATGTACTGACATGTCTTTACCTGTGATCACCTAAAAAAAACAACCCTAACAGAGTGGGTTGTTAGAAGGGGCACCTTGTTATGGATACTTTTTTTTTTTTTGACAGTTTAGTACAGGGGTCCTTAAACTATGGCCCTCCAGTTCAGGAACTACAATTCCCATCATGCCTAGTAGGGTTGTCCTGATACTAGAATCAGCACCGATACTGAGCATTTGCGCGAGTACTTGTACTCACACAAATGCTCCCGATGCTTTACCGATACTTTTTTTTTTACCCTCTGAGAGCAGGCCAGTCCTCGGGTATGTAAAACTTGCCACCGGAGAAGAGAGCTGCTGTCGTTGCCACCGCCGTCTAGTTAATCAGCGCTCGGGCAACGTAACAGCTTTCATTTGAGTAGCTCTGTTTCCCACCGCGCTATGTCATATATAGCCCCTCCCCCTTGTCCAGGCACTTTGATAGACAGATCACCCATCCCAGGATTGGACAGGTGATCTGTGTATCAAAGTGCCTGGACAAGGGGGAGGGGCTATATATGACGTAGCGCGGTGGGGAACACACAACTATTCAAATGAAAGCTGTTATGTTCCCCGAGCGCTGATCAACTAGACCAGGGATATGCAATTAGCTGTTGCAAAACTACAAATCCCATCATGCCTCTGCCTCTAGGTGTCATGCTTATGGCTGTCAGTCTTGCTATGCCTCATGGGAATTGTAGTTCTGCAACAGCTGGAGGTCCGCTAATTGCATATCCCTGAACTAGACTGTGTGTTTGTGGGGGGGGGGGGGGGGGACGACCTGGCTAGAGATACGGCTGCATTTGGGGGAGACATGGACACATTTAAAAAAAAAGTATCAGTAATTA
Source organism: Rana temporaria (assembly GCF_905171775.1). Taxonomy (NCBI): domain Eukaryota; kingdom Metazoa; phylum Chordata; class Amphibia; order Anura; family Ranidae; genus Rana; species Rana temporaria. The sequence continues at coordinate 17,833,990 of NC_053501.1, forward strand.
GTATCGACGAGTACATGAAAAAGTAGTACTTGTACTCGGTCCTTAAAAAAAAAAAAAGTAGTATCGGGACAACCCCAATGCCTAGTCATGTCTGTGAATGTCAGAGTTTTACAATGCCTCATGGGACTCGTAGTTCCACAACAGCTGGAAAGCCGTAGTTTGAAGATCCCTGGTTTAGTGTATACTCTTCGTAAAGGGTTCTAAATCTAGCAATCCTCCATGCAAGTTACACTACAGAGCTCCCATTACTGTGTATAGGTCTCTACCTGTACCCCAAACACAGGCATTAGGACCTACCTGCACATACTTATGGATTCACTCAAAGTCTCCTGTATGCCATAGAAGCCACCCCCCCTCAAATCCAGATGCACACTTTTAAATATCCTCAAGTTTTAACCCTCCCCTTGCCAGCATAAGTTGTGGGTCAGCAGACATTGCGCAAAAAACACATTAACTGGGAGAGGGACATAAAACTAAGAGGGAGTTCAATTTCTGTATAGTGGTCACATGCAGACATGTCGAGGTATGTCACATCCATTTCCTGTAGCTAGAGTGATTATTTTTTTTTAATCCATTAAAATAAACACGTTCTACTTACCTGCTCTGTTGCAGTTTGTTTTGCACAGGGCAGCCCAGATCCTCTTCTTGGATCCCTGGCTCCTCCCTCCTGTTGAGTGCCTCTGCAGCAAACAGCTTGCTAGGGGGGGACCCAAGTCCCAGCTCACTGTATCCATTTAAACAGCGGCAGTTTGACCCCACCGCCTCTCTCCCCTCATTGGCAGAGTTGACAGCAGTAGGAGCCAATGGCACCACTGCTGTGTCTCAGCCAATCAGGAGGGAGAGTCCCGGACAGGCTAAACACTCAAAGATGGCTGGATGGCAATGGAACTCAGGTAAGTATTAGGGGGGTGGCTACACATAGGTGTGTTTCTTTTTTTCTTGACGCATAGAATGCACCTTCTGCCTTTACAATCGCTTCAAGTCCTTGCCGACTGCCCAACGTGTACGTACTGCGGGGCGGCGGCTCCTCCTGGCGAAATCATCTTTCTACGTTTCATTACTTTTTTTACTTCCTGGGTTTGTGGCGCACTCCCAGTGACCAGCTGTAGCCAATCAGCAGGTCCAGCAGACCCGATAACTCCCGACAGAGACAGAACAGCACTCTGCCTATGTAAACAAGGCAGATCGTTCTGTGACAAGGGAAGATAGAGATCCTGTGTTTCTGCCAAGCAGGAACATGGGTTTTTGTCTTCCTCACGGTACAAGCACCTTCCCCACAGTTAGCAAGCACTCCCTAGGGACACATTTATCCCTTCGATTGCCCCTGATGTTAACACTTTCCCTAAAAGTGTCATTAGAACAGTGACAGTGCATTGTTTTAAGAGCTGATCACTGTATTGGTGCCACTGGTCCCCAAAAAGTGTCACTTAGTGCGATTTGTCTGGCGCTACAAGTCGCTGGTCGCCAGCATTACTAGTAAAAAAAATTAAAATATTAAATAGTTTGTATACAACTTTTGCACAAAAAATCAACTTACCAAAAACCGCAGAATACACATTGGCCTAAATCAGGGGTCTCAAAGTACCGGCCCGCGGACCGGTTTTAAATGGCCCGCAGGCAGGGCGGGTGCCGCAGAAGTGTAGATTGAGGTGCATGAAGAGTAGCGCAGAAAGCGTCTGTCATAAGTTCACTTGTCTCTCATGTCACACTGCTACTCCCCGGCATCCCCTCCTCTCTGTTCGTCCATCCCCATTTTCTTGTGACATCATCTGAGATGGACGAGAAGAGGGGGGGGGGGCTGACAGGGAGTAGCAGCGTGACATGAGAGACAAGTGAACTTATGACAGACGCTTCCTGCGCTACTCTGCCTTTGAAGAAAACAACAAGTAAATGCTGACCTGTGCCCTGATGTGCTCCCATGTGCCCTGATGTGCTCCCATGTGCCCCATGTACCGGGCTCTGTACATCAGGGTACCCGTGTACCCTGATGTACACCAGTACTGTTTTTGAAGTTTGAAAGTTTGCATGCGGCCCCCCATGGGATATGGAAACGTGTCTTGTGGCCCTCAGGTAATTTGAGTTTGAGACCCCTGGCCTAAATTAATGAAGACATTTTATTTATTTATATTGGGAAAGTTGTATAGCAGAAAGTGAATCCCCCCCCCCCCCTTCAAAATTGTCAGTTTATAGCGCAAATAAAACTGCAGAAGTGATCAAATACCACCAAAACTCCATTTGTGGGAAAAGGACAAATTTTATTTGTGTACAGCGTCGCACGACCGTGCAAATCTTCCAGAGACTTGAAATGATTAATAAAAGAAACAACCAAAAGATCAACGTGTCCAGTTTATTTACATGGTAGTTGGCAGCAGAGGTGTAAACAAAGCATTAATCCGCCACATTCTGGTAGTTGGAGATCACAGCTCTTATATTTCAATTGATGTCAACCAGTTCCACTTCAAAAAACAGCTTGGCGTTGGGTGGGATTCTGAGGAACGTAGTTAAGGAAACCATAGTAGCTCCGTAGCCAGTTTAGAAAATGGACCAGTACAGCCTGAAAGGGAAGCAAAGACTGACCAACAAAGATGTCAGTGTTGGTCTGAGATCTTCACCATCCTCATAATTACATAAATATTTGCACCTGTATACACTATATTATCAAAAGTATTGGGACACCTGCTTTTACATGAACTTTAATGGCATCCCGGTCTTAGTCCGTAGGGTTCAATATTGAGTTGCTCACCCTTTGCAGCTATACCAGCTTCAACTCGCCTGGGAAGGCCGTCCACAAGGTTTAGGAGTGTCTATGGAGTAGCTGCTCCAGGTGGGAACCCAGATGAATATCCTCTGCTGCAGACAACTCAGGTGCAGGCAATGCACTTCGCAAAGCAGGAACAAAGATTGTCTCTGGACAGCCGCACTCTGAACAAATTGTAGCCTTTTATTAAAAGAAAGACAGCACTACAAATCACAGCAAAATAAAATCTGACGTGTTTCGCACTGAAACTAGTGCATCAGCAGTCAGGTTTTATTTTGTTGTGATTTGTAGTGCGGTCTTTCTTTTAATAAAAGGCTACAATTTGTTCAGAGTGCGGCTGTCCAGAGACAATCTTTGTTCCTGCGTGTCTATGGGAATGTTTGACCATTCTTCCAGAATGGGAGAGGAGAAAGGGAAAGAAAGAGAGAAAGACAGAAAGAGAGAAAGACAGAAAGAGAGAAAGAGAGACAGAAAGAGAGACAGAAAGAGAGACAGAAAGAGAGACAGAAAGAGAGACAGAAAGAGAGACAGAAAGAGAGACAGAAAAGAAAGAGATCCCTACCTGCAACTCACCCCTAGCCAAGGCCGACTCCACTGGTCCTTCTCATTGGACCCTGGTAAGAAGGTACCAGAACCCAAATCTCACTCACCTACAGGCAGGCCTGGATTTTCTCCCTTTGCCACCCCAAGGCCGGGTCCTTCAATGCCACCCCCACACATTCTTGTCCTTTATCGATGACTGCTACAATAGATCAATTAAAACATATTTCCACACAAGAACACTGAAAATAACTGCCCACTGATTGCAGCCTCACCATTTCCTGGATGGATAACACGCAGCGCTCCCTTCCCTATCCTCCGGCGCTCGGATGTCACAGATCTGGGTCTGTGTGCAAGGTCCCACCCCCCCCCCCCCAGAACAGCTCATGTGTTAATTGATTGAATCAGTGTTCCACCTATCACACAAGCTGGTCCAGGGAGGGTGGGACCTTGCACACACAGACCCAGCTCTGACATCCGAGCACCAGAGGACGGAAGCGCGCCACCCACTGCCGCCTGGCCTCTGTGGCCTTGAGGAATCCAGCCCTGCCTACAGAAGCACCTTTTTTAATCAGGGGGTGGGGGCTGCAGAATACTGTCTAAAGTACGAGTATGGTGCTTTTGGGTGTCATGACTTTAAAAAAAAGTTAGGGAACAGCTTAAAAGAAAACCAATAAAAAAGGATACTTTGAGTCAGGTTGACCCCTCCTGCCATAGGCCCATTCAGACTCGATTTCTAGTTTAGCCGTTTCACCTTTGCTCATGGTGAGAAGAGCTTCATCCCACTGTAACAAAAAAATAAAATGAACATTTTTTACATATTCTTTCACCCAGCCTGTACAGACTGCCAACAGTGTTCTAGGCCTCATACAAATATATTCTGTACAGACATAGGTTCGTTGTAATTAAAAGGCCACCACATGACATTCATATCCATTTAGCTCCATGTAACATACAGGCTGTGTTTCTTCACTTACACCTCTAATGACTCTGCCAAGACCGACTTTAAAGATAAATGGCTTCATACCCCTCTTCTTCTTTGCACCTGACAAACAAAAAAATATAAAAATCAGTTAATTGGGTGTACCACCAGGCTTAGAAGATCCAAGGCTATGCAAATGGCATGGAACTAGAAGTCCCAGCATTCCAGGTTAGCCAAGAGAACAATTCTAGTACAAAGTATTCAGCAGGTCACAGATTTTTTTTTTTAAAGCAACTTGCACCTCAAAAGCAATTACCGTATATACTCGAGTATAAGCCGAGGTACCTAATTTTACCACAAAAAACTGGGAAAACGCATTGACTCGAGTATAAGCCTAGGGTGAGAATGCAGCAGCTACTGTAAGCTGAAAAGAGGGTCAACAATGCCCATTTGCACACCTCACTGTGCCCATTGCAACCTCACTGTGCCCGAGTCAGTGTACCTGAAATTGACAGGCTGCGGGCGTCCATTCATTGTTTAAAAGTCGCGGTCTCCTACTGGTCACTTCCGTAATAGGCGTTTCTCAGCAGACCGTTCCGCCTATCACGGACGGTCTCATCCTTGGACTCAGTTTCCCAGCAGACGCTGTGTTCAGTGTTCCGTCAATCATGGATGTCCTCTTGTCCGAGGATGAAAAGACGTCCGCGATTGGCAGAACATTGAACACAGCGTCTGCTGGGAAACAGAGTCCGAGAGAACGTCCTTGATAGGCGGAACTGTCTGCTGAGAAACACCCATCACGGAAGGGACCAATAGGAGACTGCGACTTTTAAACAATGGACGCCCACAGCCTCTAAATTTCAGGTACACCGACTTGAGTATAGGCCGAGGGGGGTATTTTCATAAAAAAAAAAAAAAAAGAAGAATAGCGGGGGCTGAAACCACTCGCCTACTGATCACACCGCGTGCCAGGCACTAAACCATGTGAGTGCACTTATTTATGTTGAATGTGTTTGAATTCAGTACTAGCTAGGCACAGTCTCTCTCTCATTATGCATGATGTTATAAGCCTAAGCCAATGGCAAGAAACAGGAAGTGGGCTGTATAAGGAATTTACTGGCAGAAAATCATTTTTTACTATCCAAAGTTAAAAGGGCAAAAGATTTTTTTTTTAAATCTATTAAGACTGAAGGTCCACTTTAAACACTATACAAGGACATGTATACACATCTATTAACCTTCCAATTCTGTCTTCCACTAGCCCAGTGTTTCTCAATTCCAGTCCTCAGGCCCCCCCAACAGGTCAGGTTTTCAGGATTTCCATTATTTTGCACAGGTGATTTGATCAGTTTCACTGCCTTAGTAATCACCACAGCCTTTTCATCTGAGGGAAATCCTGAAAACCTGACCTGTTGGGGGGGCCTGAGGACTGGAATTGAGAAACACTGCACTAGCCCAAGATGGGACCACTTAGGCACTTGTATTGGGGTCTATGTGTTGGGGAGGTAAGCTGTCCAGGTTGAAGTCAAGGCATCTGGGGACTGCGTAGGCACAAAGATAAGTAGATTCATTTGGGCATTTCCTGGCATAGGGCAAGGAACGATTCAGCGGAGTGAAACCTAACAATTTATTGTTGTATTTCATGCATACTAACAGACATGAAAGGAGAAACCTCATCAATTTGGTCCTCACGCTACTCTGAAACCAAAGCTGGGGATTAAACACAACTAGTCCCCGAAAAGCCACAATTACAGAAGAGCAATAAGGGCCAGTTCACACCATAGAAACGTAGTCCCAATGCATTTCAGATGCTTTTCTGCATGCGCATTTTTTGATGCGTTCCAGTGCATATCCCTTATTCCCCCTTAACCTCAAATGACGTGCGCTCCAGTGCATTTGATGCGTTTTACAGCATTCCAGAACAGGAAAAATGCAGCAAGTTTTACTTTTTTCCCCTGAAACACACTGGAAATGCAAGCACTGGTGTGAACTTTGCCATTGAAAACTATAACCCACTTTCCATGCGTTCCTGATGCAAAAAAATAACTGGACTGCATGTGGTGCCAACTGGCCCTAAAAATAATAAATGCATGCCTTCAAAATGACACTTTAATCATAGAGTGCTTCTTACTTGCTGGTATATTGCTGTCAAACACGGTTCCATCTGCCAAGCTCCCAGTGTACCAACAATGCACAGTGTCTCCTTTCTTTGGGAAGTTGGTCTTGTCTCCCTTCTTCAGAGTGGACTTCGTGTACTTGGGGGGACCCTAATGAATAACAAACTCTAAAGTATTATCTGAATAGAGGTGATTATCAGGAAGCAAATGTGATAATATGCATGCCTGGAAAGACATAAATGAACAAGCAAAAAATGTATATATTCAAAATCTGCTACAATTAAACTGTAAAAGAACATACTGCCCATTTATTCCTGTGTAAGCTCTGTGTCGGAGCCTACACAGGGTTAATGCGGTCATCTCCCCTGCATGCGACACTGAGGCTGGCAACTGGATGCTGGACATGAGTACTGCATCATGGTAGGTGGTGACACCATGGCAGCTCTTAAAGAGGAAGTAACCCCCCCCCCCCCCAAACACCCTGCAAGGCAAAGGCATAATGAACTAGTATACATAGCATACTGGCTCATTATGAAGTACTTACCTGAGATCGAAGCCCCCGCAGCGGTGCTCGTTGCCCTTCTCTGTCGACGCCATCGCTCCACGAGTAACTTCACATATCGCAGCTCCGGCGCTGTGACTGGCCGGAGCCGAAATTACATCACTCCGGCGCATGCCGCCACTAACAGCATGATCGCCGTTAGAAGCGGTGCGCCTGCACGCCGTTGTCTACGACGCATGCGCTAAAGACATCAGTGCCTTTCTTTTGCAAATATCTCCTAAACCGTGTAGGTTAAGGAGATATTTGTTGCACCTACAGGTAAGCCTCAATCTAGGCTTACATTGTAGGTTAAAGTGGTCTCAAGGGTTTACAACCATTTTAAAGTGGTTGTAAAATCAGAAGTTTTTTTTCCTCATCTTAATGCATTCTATGCACCAAGCTAAAAAGCCTTCTGTGTGCAGCAGCCTCTCCAGCCACCCCCCAATACTTACCTGAGCCCCATCTATGCCCAGCAATGTCCATGAGTGACTCGGCTGTCTGGAACTCTCCATCCCGATTGGCTGAGACAGCAGTTGTGCCATTGGCTCCCACGGCTGTCAAAGTCACTTAGCCAATCAGGAGAGAGGGGGCTAGGCCTAACTGGGGCTCCCTATTTGAACGGACACAGACAGCTGTGACTCGGCTCAGGTGACCCCCATAGCAAGCCGCTTGCTGTGGGGACACTCGAGGGGGGGCAGGAGCAGGGAAGAGGGACTGTAGAAGAGGAGGATCAGGTCTGCTCTGTGCAAATCCACTGCAACAGAGCAGGCAAGTATAACATGTTTGTTTTTTGTGTGGAAAAACAAACTTTACAATCACTAATGCCCGGTACACACGATCCGATTAACGGACGAATGATCGTCTGTTTTTTTGTAGGCTAATCTCACGTCGAATCTGAGTTGACTAAAGTCACGAAAATTCTCGTACGGCAGAATAAAAAAAAATCGAAAGTGATATCATGTGTTGTACTGCATTTTCGAACGACAGCTGTACTGATTAAACGAAAATAGTACGGAAAAAAGATTTCCGTGCATGCCCGATAGAATTAAAAAAAAAATAAAAAAATAAGATGAACTGTCCTGATCGGCTCTTGGAAGCTCTACTAACGATCAGATTATCGTACGATCATTTCGAAAGCGGCATTTTTCGTACGATTTTCGGATCGTGAGTACAGGGCCCAAGAACTAGGGAGCACAACAATAGGAAAAACAAGTTGATTGGGGAAAAGGACAAAGTGATCATTCCAACTAAAGCTTCAAAAAACAAAAAGCTCAGACAGCCTCACATTTCAGGCACTAGAGTAGCAGGAAGTGTATAGAATGTAAGATGTTTTGGGAAACGATGTCTGATATTGAATAATCTGTATACAGGGAAAGAAAATGGTTTCCTTCTACAGCAGGGTCTCCAAACTTTCTAAACAAAGGGCCAGCTTACTGGCCTTCATACTTTAGGGCAGGGATCTTCAAACTACGGCCCTCCAGCTGTGGTGGAACTACACATCCCATGAGGCATTGTAAAACTCTGACATGCACAGACATGACTAGGCATTAGGGTTGTCCAGATACCGATACCAGTATCGGTATCGGGACCGATACCGAGTATTTGCGGGAGTACTCGTACTCGCGCAAATACCCCCGATACCTAAATAGAATACTTTCCCCCCCCCCGCCGCTGCCGCCGCATCGCGCCGCCGCATCGAGGGACATGGCTAGAGGGACATTGCTGCATATGTGAGGGACATGGCTAGAGGGACATTGCTGCATATGTGAGGGACATGGCTGCATATGTGGGGGACATGGCTGCATATGGGGGGGACATGGCTGCATATGGGGACACATTTAAAAAAAAGTATCGGTATTCGGTATCGGCGACTACTTGAAAAAAAAGTATCGGTACTTGTACTCGGTCCTAAAAAAGTGGTATTGGGACAACCCTACTAGGCATGATGGGAATTGTAGTTCCTGAACAACTGGAGGTCTGTAGATTGAAGACCCCTGCTTTAGGGGGATTGGGACTGTAGCCATTGGGAGTAAACAATGACTATCTTTGGTATAAGCGGGAGAAATAGTTGGTGTCACTAGAAGGAATAGTGTGCCATTGTTGGTGTACCGTGACAGGAATAATGCCTCAAGGGCCAAATAAAAGGCAAGCAAAGGGCCACATCCAGCCACAATTTGGACAGCACTGCTCTACAGAGAACCAGGGGCATCAAGTAGACCAAGACACAGCAGAACAGAACAAAGTTAAGACATTACAGTAATATAGACAGGCAATATTTCTACATGGGAGGGGGGGCTCGGGAAAAGAGTTCAGATCCCAAACAACCTACCTCATCGACCACCTCTTCTATCTTGGCTTCAGGCTTATCTTCGACTTTCATATCTTTCACTAGTCTTCCCATACCTTCAACTCCCTCTGTTCCCTTGAAACGCTGGAAGAAGATGGCACACAAATTAAACAGATGTACATAGATGGAAGAAGTCTGGAGTGTAATGCATGCCATCGGTCAGAGAGTATTGATGTTTCAGACCACGCATGCTAGCAGGCAATTCTTACATAGGTCATTGCAATCATCTCAGAGGAAGGAAATATAAAACAAACGGATCCTAAAAATCAACTGCATGCTATTCAATGGATTTATAATGGTCCGACAGGAAGGGGGGGGGGGGGGGGGGGGGTTGGGGAGTTTAACCAGTGCTGTAAGGGTTAATCCTGTGTCTAGGCCAGTGATGGTGAACCTTGGCACTCCAGTTGTCTCAGAACTACATTTACCATAATGCTCAACTACACTGCAGAGGGCATGAGCATCATGGGAAATGTAGTTCCAAAACATCTGGGGTGCCAAGGTTCGCCATCACTGGTCTAGGGTAGGGTCCTGTTAACCTCTCCAGACCCCCGATCTATGTATAATGCAATCTCCGATATATCTGGAGCCAAAACCTTAAGAACACTCTTACACGATGATATGCTCTAAGAAAATGGCCGCATTGATTTGCGCTCTTGCATCTTTTATATTAAATTATATTCAGACAAGATATGGTTAAATAAAGCATGCGCAGCACATACAATTTTTCATAAGGCAGTGAAAACGAATTTAGAACAAGCAGCCGTTGTCCTTCGGTTATAGATAACAGAATGTGTAAGAAAACAGTTTTGTACTCTGATACATTACTTGTAAGAAACCAAAGAAATCGTCTTCTACATGCTGATCTAAAGAAATACTCCAACTATACATGAATATTAAAATGGCCGACAGAATACAAAATGGATGCTTTGCATAACCTTTCAACGTGCACTTGCGCAGTAATCGTGACGCATCGCAGAATCGCGTTGTGGACAGGATATTTGTAATCAAATCTTGAGACCAGTGAAGGATGCGCACCCCTACTATGTAAAAAAAAAAAAAAAAAAATTACTTACCAGAAATAGCGGTTGCTATGCGGAAGTTCCTAATCTGCCTCTTCCCATACCGCAGTAGGTCTTCTTCCTAGTTCTCCCCGCGGCAGGTCTTCCTTGTCCTCCCCGCGTTTACTTCTGGGGAATGGGGCGCGCTGCCTTCTGGAAACTGTATCCCAGAAAGCAGCCGTCCAATCACAAAAGCGCCGCGAGACTCGCGAATGCGCAGAAGGAAACAGGCAGTGAAGCCGCAAGGCTCCACTGCCTGTTTTCCCTCAGTAAGGATGGCGGCGCCGGGAGCTGCCAGGATCGAGCGATTGGCCTCGGGGGGCGGACAGGCAAGTGTCCTTATTAAAAGTCAGCAGCTAAAGTATTTGTAGCGACTGACTTTAAAAAATAAAATAAAAATTGTGGGTGAGAGTCCATGCTAAAATCCCTATCTATAGGCACCCACACTATAACACCAACCCATCCAGCCCTGTAAAGAAGAAATCTATATACCAGTGATGGAGGAGAACCTTGGCACTCCAGATGTTTTGGAACTACATTTCCCATGATGCTCAACAACACTGCAGAGTGCATGAGCATCATGGGAAATGTAGTTCCAAAACGCCTGGGGTGCCAAGGTTCGCCATCACTGCCCTATACATAGCTTTTCTGAAGCCGATCCGATCTCCAGCGGCTGAAGTTCTGCAGAGGACGCAGGCGCCAACGGCTGAGAAATGAATGGGAAGTGACGTCACCCATAGACTATGGGGCTTCAGTTGTCGGCTGTGTCCTCTGCACACACCTACACAGCGAAGCCACGGCTAACTGCTCAGCATGGGATCGGGTCGAATCGCTTGCAGGGAAGTTGTTTATACCGATTTCCTCTTTACTGGGCTAGATAGGTTAGTGTTAGATCGTGGATGTCTGTAGATGCAGAGATTTTAGTTTTAGCCCGGATTACCACTTTAAAGTGGTTGTAAACCCTTCCATATACCCAATGAAGTGACTGGCCTTGGGCGATACACAGATGAGACAAAACCTCCTACACAAGTTGTACCGGTCTATCCGCAGTCTTCTCTACATTTGTTTAGAGTGCTGAATTTTTAAAGCTTGTCCGAGTTCAGGGCAGAGAGCTGAAGTTACTCTCTGCAGAGCTCAATAAGTAGAGCTCCAAGAGCTGATTGGAGGGAAGGGACACACAATTCACACAGTACCCAGGAACAGAGCCGAGGCTGTCTATCAGCAGGAGGCCCCTGTCACCATTTTCTCTGTGTGTCAGGAAAACTTGTTACAAGTGATTCAATGCCGATGGAGGAACGAAGAAGCAGACAAAAGTGACACTTGGTGATCTTATTTGAGACAAGTACACACTATAGAGCAGGAGTCTCCCAACTTTCTGAACAAAGGGCCGGATTACTGTCCTCCAGACTTTAAGGGGGCCGGACTGTGGCCATTAGACGTACAAAATCCCCCATCACTGGCGTCATTGGACCCCCATCACTGGCGTCATTGGACCCCCATCACTGGCGTCATTGGACCCCCATCACTGGCGTCATTGGACCCCCATCACTGGCGTCATTGGACCCCCATCACTGGCGTCATTGGACCCCCATCACTGGCGTCATTGGACCCCCATCACTGGCGTCATTGGACCCCCATCACTGGCGTCATTGGACCCCCATCACTGGCGTCATTGGACCCCCATCACTGGCGTCATTGGACCCCCATCACTGGCGTCATTGGGAGGAATTCTGCCCCATCATTGGGAGGAATTCTGCCCCATCATTGGTGACAATGAATAAAAAAGCACCCCCAAGGGCCGGATAAAATCAAGCAAAGGGCCACATGTGGCCCCCGGGCCGCAGTTTGGAGACCACTGCTATAGAGGGATAGGCTTTGCTCAGATTTCATGTCTGAGGTTTACAACAACCTTACTAGGTCTCGCACCCTTGGTTTGTTTTTTTCATGTATTGTCCAAGATTGTACAGTATGATGTAGAACTTGTAGTACCCTTCAATCATAACACATGAACTCAGCATAGAGGTGTGTCCACCTACTTGTGGCTATATGCAGTATATGATGGTCGGGGTCCAGACTTTCGGGTCACAGAGGATAGACTCCTTAGTTGGCGGTGGGAATTATGAATTTCTATCTCACCGCCAACACATCTGGAATAAAGGTCTTCTATTGAGGCCAGAAATGGAGGTCTTCTCCTTTCCCCTCATAGCGATTCGCACACCCCCCAAGCCCAATGTCTCAGACACACGCCCACTGGTTATTACAGTTTAATGAATCCGGTGTCATCAACAATCCAAACCTACCTTTGTTTCAAACAATTTGTTATAGGCTGTGATGAGATGATCCTTCTTGGCTGTTTTTGCTACATTTTTGACATTTCCAAGCAACTTGTATTCTGCCAGGAACTAGAATTGAGAGAAAACATGGACCGGCTGTAATATGGAGGGTACAAAACCGCTACTAAAACACAAGCAAAGTGAGATATACAAAACCTGGATTCAGAAGCAAGATTTCTCATTTATTTTTTGGACCCCCAAAAAACAAATACCTGAATCCTCTGTATGGTTTTACTGCTGTTTGTACATTTGTGTCCCCGATCCCTACTAGTGTCAGTGCTGGCTTGCTTCCTCCCACGGATTCCTATTGGCCCACTGTTATGATGGACTGCTGCCTTGGCCAATAAGAATGTGAGGTTGAAGGGGGCTGACTAGAAGAAAGGGGTGGAGCTCTGACTGTTCAGTAGGGTTGGTATTGGCTAGCCAAGGACAAAAGGGGCTGCAGCAGGAAGGTGACATCGCTTTATACCGGCTACCTCACTTTTTTCCCCCAGGTATAACCCAACTTTAGCAAAAAAAAGTACAGTGATAAAGGATGGGCTTATTCGCCCGGCTGAATGAGCCCTTAAGAGGGAACGACTGGTGTGTGCTGTATATACTTCTGACCTCTGCGCACTGCAAATCCCCCCAGACCCAGCCTCTGAGCTTCAACACCCCCCCCCCCCCCCCAAGACCCGCCTTCTGTGCACTGCAAAACCCTGCCCCAGACCCGACTTCTGTGCACTGCACCCCCCCCAAGGGCCTATGTCCTGTGCGCTGCAAAACCCACCACCTTCTGTGCGCTGCAAAACCCCGCCCCAGACCCGACTTCTGTGCACTGAGAAATTCCCCACAAGACCAGCCTCCAAGCCCAACCTTCTGTGTACGGCAAAGCCCTCCCTCCTCCCCAAAACATGCCTTATGTGCACTGCAAAGCCCCTTCTTATGTGCACTGCAAAGCCCCGCCCCCCAAGACCCACCTTATGTGCACTGCAAAGCCCCGCCCCCAAGCCCCACCTTATGTGCACTGCAAAGCCCCACCTTCTGTGGATTGCAAAGCCCTGCCTTGTGTTCTGCAAAGCCCCCCCCCCCCACCTTCTGTGCACTGCAAAGACCTCCCAAGCCCCACCTACTGTGCGCTGCAAAGCCCCACCTACTGTGCGCTGCAAAGCCCCACCTACTGTGCGCTGCAAAGCCCCACCTACTGTGCGCTGCAAAGCCCTCTCAAGACCCACTTACTGTGCACTGCAAACCCCCGCCTTCTGTGCACTGCAAAGACCTCCCAAGCCCCACCTACTGTGTGCTGCAAAGCCCCACCTACTGTACACTGCAGAGCCCTCTCAAGACCCACTTACTGTGCACTGCAAAGCCCCACCTTCTGTGCGCTGCAAAGCCCCAAGACCCACCTTCTGTACATCGCAAAGCCCTGCCTTCTGTGTACTGCAAAACCCCACCCCTAAACCCCACCTTCTGTGCACTGCAAAGCCCCGCCTTTTGTATACTGCATTGCCCCACCCCTAAACCCCACCTTCTGTGCACCGACACCCCCCTTCTGTACACTGCAAAGCCCCGCCCCCACCTTCTGTACATTGCAAAGACCCGCTTTCTGTGCACTGCAAAGCCCTCCCCCACCTTCTGTGCACTATTATAAACTATTGCCCCTCGCTCTTTGTACATGAAACACCCCTAACTCCATACTTTATACACACCAGACACGCACCTTCCCTCCTATGTAGGCCCACGTTTTAAGCCCCTCCCACTGTCAATTCTGCAAACACCCGCCAATCCTATTCTCCGAATATCTGATTGTCAAAGTTGAAATCTTTATACAGATAAAAGGATAGAGGGGGACTATGGGGGAGGGGCGGTGTGCTGGATGGGGGGATCTTGTGCTGTGATGGAAGTTCTTCTCCCCCCCTCCCAGGAACATGCGCCGCCTGCCCATCAATCCTCTATAACATACCGACTCCGATGAGTGCTGCTGCAGGAAGACGATCACGTCCTTCTTCGGTAGATCGTCATTATGAAGTTGCTCCTCGCTCCACTCTCGGCTCGGCTCCCCGTTTGCAGCAGCCATGACATGTGCTTTTTCTTATGACTCCGCCCCCCAAGAGAAACTTTTTCAATGGATGGGGGAGCGGAAGTCCGCGTCACGTGGGTATCCGGCTGAACGCCGCCATGTTAGGTGAGGGCACGAAGAGACGTGCGCAGATAACGGTGTGCCCTCACTTAACATGGCGGCGCAAGACAGATCCCCACGTGACGCAAACTTCCGCTCTCATGTCAGGAGTAGTGACGTCACTCCCTGGACCGTGACGTGCGGCGGGGGCGCCCGAATTTGAAACCGCTGAACTTTCCTATGGCGGAGGGGAGATGAATGGGAAGCAGAGGACCCTGTTCCAGGCTTGGGGGTCCGGTGTGGCCCCTGAGCCCCCGCCTAAGAAGGTTAAAGCCAAGACTGCCAGGAAGAGGAAGGGGGTGTGCTCCCAGAAAGCCCCCAGTAGGGACCCACCACCTCCTCCAGCCTGGCAGGCAGCACCCCAACCGGGTGAGGATGAAGATGACGATGATGTGCTGCTGGTGGCCGTGTACGAGGCTGAGAAAACGTTAACGGAGACTGTACCCCATCTTCCCCCTGGTGCCCCTCACCCCCTGGGCACTGGTCACCACCCTTCCCCCGGTGCCCCTCACCCCCTGGGCACTGGTCACCACCCTTCCCCCGGAGCCCCTCACCCCCCTGGGCACTGGTCACCACCCTTCCCCCGGAGCCCCTCACCCCCTGGGCACTGGTCACCACCTTTCCCCCGGAGCCCCTCACCCCCTGGGCACTGGTCACCACCCTTCCCCCGGAGCCCCTCACCCCCTGGGCACTGGTCACCACCCTTCCCCTGGTGCCCCTCACCCCCTGGGCACTGGTCACCACCCATCCCCCGGTGCCCCTCACCCCCTGGGCACCAGTCACCATCTTCCTGGTGGTCCTCATCTCCCAGGCACTGGTCCCTATCTTCCTCCCGGTGCCCCTGACCCCCTGGGCACCGATCACCATCCTGACATCCAGAACATTCCGGGCTTTGACCTGTCAGCCGGCAGCGTTTGGATTTATCCCACCAACTACCCGGTCCGGGAGTACCAGATGACCATGGCGCACACCTCCCTCTTCAACAACACCCTGGTGTGTCTGCCCACCGGCCTGGGCAAGACCTTCATCGCCGCCGTGGTGATGTACAACTTCTACCGCTGGTACCCGTCTGGGAAGATCGTCTTCATGGCTCCCACCAAGCCTCTGGTGGCACAGCAGATTGAAGCCTGCTTCAGGGTCATGGGCATTCCTCAGGAGCACATGGTGGTGATGACAGGTACCCTCACCATGGCTACAAGCATGGGTGATGCTGCTGCTGGGGCATTTGGACATTTTAATTTTTTTTTTTAAAACTGGCGCCTTTAGAATGAGAGTAATCCAGAAGGGATGTCATGACATTGCTTCCGGATTACTAGATCAGAGACCCGAACAAAGCAATCGGCTTTGCAGATGCAACTTCTTTCAGGCGCTTTTTTTTACCGCTAAAGCGCCTGAAAAATGCCCCAGTGTGAAAGGGGTCTTAATGTTTTTCCCACCATCACAAGGGGGAGCTCTTTCTGATTTTGAACCCCTTCCCAATGCGCTTTCTCTCCCCTGACCCAGCAGCTCAGTGTTGGAGCGTTCACTCGTGTGATGGCGGAGGTGAACGGTAAGAGCTGACAATCTCAGACCCCTTTCACACTGGGGCGGTTTGCAGGCACTATTGCGCTAAAAATAGCGCCTGCAAACCAACTCTAAACAGCCGCTGCCGTGTCTCCAGTGTGAAAGCCCCGAGGACTTCCTGCTAGCGCACCGCTCCAGTGTGTATGGTAAAAAAAAGTCCCACTAGCCGCATCTTTGGAGCAGTGTGTATACCGCTCCCGCCCATTGAAATCAATGGGACACCGCGGCTATACCGCCGGCAATGCCCTTCTGCAGAGGCTCTTTGCGGCGGTTTTTAACCCTTTCTCGACTGCTAGCAGGGGCTAAAACCACCGCGATAGTGGTCGAACAGCGCAGCGTAATTGGTGGTAAAGCTCCGCTAAAAATTCCGGCACTTTACTGCCGACCCTGCCCCAGTGTGAAAGGTGCCTTAGCAAGAACTTACTTTGCAGTTCTTGTTCTGGCCCAGTATCCTCCAACTATTATATTTATATTTTTATATATATATATATATATATATATATATATATATATATATATATATAATCAGGGGTTGACAAATTTGCTTGGAATCTAGGAGCCAGCTAAAAAAGTTAGGAGCCAGAAAACGCGCCCTGTCCCGACGAGCTTGCGCACAGGAGCGAACACATACGTGAGCAGCGCCCGCATGTTTAAACCACACATGTGAGGTATCGCCGCGATTGGTAGAGTGAGAGCAATAATTCTAGCCCTAGACCTCCTCTGTAACTCTAAACATGCAACCTGTAGAATTTTTTAAACGTTGCCTATGAAGATTTTAAAGGGTAAAAGTTTGTCGGCATTCCACGAGCGGACGCAATTTTAAAGTGTGACATGTTGGGTATGAATTTACTCGGCGTAACATTATCTTTCATGATATTAAAAAAAAATGGTGATAACTTTACTGTTTTATTTTTTAATTAAAAAAAGTGTAATTTTTTCCCAAAAAAGTGCACTTGTAAGACCGCTGTGCAAATACGGCGTGACAAAGTATTGCAACGATCGCCATTTTATTCTCTAGGGTGTTAGGATAAAAAATATATATAATGTTTGGGGGTTCTAATTAGAGGGAAGAAGATGGCAGTGAAAATAGTGAAAGAAATACATTAGAATTGCTGTTTAAAGGGGAGTTCCACCCACAATTTCACTTTTTAAATATAAATACCCCTGTAATACACAAGCTTAATGTATTCTAGTAAAGTTAGTCTGTAAACTAAGGTCCGTTTTGTTAGGTTGTTACAGCATTTAGATAGTTAATAATCTAGAAATAGACCGTGGCCATCTTAAGTGTGGGCATCATGAAGCCAGACTGTATGACTTCCTGGATTTCAGCTTTGCATATCTCGCACATGCTCAGTGCACAAGCAATGTAATAGGTTTCAGTCAGGTTTGCAAGGACTACTGGGAAACATGATGCCTATCCCAGAAACCCTTGCAAATAGCCTAGGCAAATAAGGAGGAGGAAGTAATGAAGGACTACAAAATAAAGGTATTTACAAGCAACAAATTAAATAAAAATTGTCCATTCTGAACACTATGAGATTAGAGCATGCAGCACAGACAAACATAAAAAAAATGGGTGGAACTCCACTTTAACTTGTAATGCTTAACTTGTAATACCAACGGCCACCACCAGATGGCGCCAGCTCACACATCTGGTGGTAATAACTTGTAATACCAACGGCTCACCATCAGATGGCACACCTTCCAAGCCAAGTCGCCAGGACCCTATTTCTAGTCGCCATGGCGACCTGGCGCCCGGGATTTGTCGAGCCCTGATATATATATTTATTTATTTTATGGTTACACAACTTATCACATTGCTGTAATCTTTTTATAGGGCATGTGAATAATCGATTGTGGAACAAATCATTTGAGTTTCTGTTATTTCTTATAGGGAAATTTGCTTTGATATAAGAGTGCTTTGGATTACAAGCATGCTTCCGGAATGAATTCTGCTCGCAATCCAAGGTTTTGCTGTATATGTGTTTTCGCCAGGTGACGTCTCTTAAGTGTCATTTAATGTTTACAGGTAATACTCAGGCGCAGAATCGCAAGGACATGTGGCACGCACACCGGCTCTTTTTCCTGACCCCACAGATCATGGTGAATGATCTCACCCGAGGTGCCTGCTCTGCTGCTGATATCAAGTGTCTTGTCATAGACGAAGCTCACAAGGCGCTGGGCAATCATGCCTATTGCCAGGTAAGTCAGATGGTGCTGGGTTTAACCACTTGATTCCCGGAAGGTTTTACCTCCTGAATGAACAGGCTGTTTTTTGCCATTCACAACTGTGCTACTTCAACTGACCATTGCGCAGTCATGCAACGCTCTATGCAAATGAGATTTATATAATATTTTTCTGGTGGTATTGGATCTACAATATTTTTTTTTAATATATTTATTATTGTATAAAAAAAAAAGACCCATTTCCTCATTTGTTATAAAACCTATAACAATTAATATTAGGGTTGTCCCGATACCACTTTTTTGAGACCGAGTGCAAGTACCGATACTTTTTTCAAGTACTCGCCGATACTGAATACTGATACTTTTTTTTTTAATGTCATGTGACAGTGGCAGTATATTTATTTTTTTTTATTTTTTTTACACAATTTTTATTTTTTACTATTTTTTTACTATTTTATTTTTTTATGCAATAAATAATTAAAAAAAGAAAATGTAAATAATAATAATAAAAAAAAACACACTGACACTAACCCCTAGTGTCAGTGTTTTTTTTTTTTTTTTTTTTTTTTTTTTTATTATTATTTACATTTTTTTTTTATTTATTGCAATTTTTTTTTTATTCAGCCCTGTTGGGGGGCTTTGGTGAGATATCATGGGGTCTTAACAGACCTCTGACATCTCCCCTTTAAGACAGAAAAAGGGACTAAGGACACAGATTCCCCAGTCCCTTTCTCAGCAGCCTCAGCTGAAATGAATGGAGAGAAGCTCCTCTATAAGTCCCATGAGACATTGCAAGACCAAAACAATCGCAGGCATGGCTCCTAAAGGCAGAGGCATGATGGGATTTGTAGTTTCACCACAGCTGGAGGGCGCAGGATGCCTACCTCTGACCTAGGCGATCTGAGAGGGAGGCGGGTACCCGTCAAAACCAGGCCCCGTTCCCGCACCCTTTTGGGTAAAGTTCCTCTTTAGGCTGGGTTCACACTACTACACTACTTTCATCCTACTTTGCTCTGTGTTCAATGTTTCCCTATGAGAGCGTCTTGTAGCGTCCTACACAAGTCGGTCCGACTTTGAAAATGCTCCCTGTACTACTTTTGGTCCTACATTGATCCTACTTCAGGCCCATTGAATATCATTGAAGTCGGACCAAAGTAGTATCCTGTTCATGAAAGTAGGATGGATGTAGGACCAATGTAGCAGAGCAAAGTAGGATGAAAGTAGTGTAGTAGTGTGAACCCAGCCTTAAAGTCTGCAATGCCCCCCCCCCCAGCTTTCTTCTTGCCTTTTATATTTTTCCTGACTTCTTAATGCTGGGTCCTCCACCATCTTGGTTTGGCCGCTGGAGATGGACAAGGCCCATGCATATGCACCAGTGCGACTTGTAGTATTCCCTTCCACTTGAAACTGTAAATGGATAATGCAGGTGGAGCCACATACCACTGTTCAAATTCAAAGCTCCAGGGAGAAGTACCTTGCTATTCAGCAATGTGTGGGAGATGGAAGGATGTTGGGTAATGTGACCATGTTTCACGTTACACCCTAAATATTGGTATAATGTGAAATATCGTTCTTAGGTGGACTATAACTTTTTGTAGTTTTATGTTTTCATGACTATAAAGTCAGTCCAGTTATTGTCTAAAAACAATTATACATAAAGTATAATCCTTATGGGTACAGCAATTAGGATGGAAATCCCAACATGTTTCGTCCACAACCTGGGCTTCCTCAGAGGGACTGTCCACTTGAAATACAAGCCTTCCCAGTCTTTAAGAACAGTACCGTATTTATATGCGTGTATAACGCGCAACATTTTATACCAAAAAAAAATCAAAGTTTGGGTGCGCGTTATACACGAGGACTGGGGTGGGGTGGCAGTGGCGTTCCACTTTAAACCTAGCCTTTTGTATCACCTTGCCCGCCCCCCCGCCGCCACCGAAGCCACCAACGCCGCTACAACGTTAATCACCGCGGCGCGGGGAACATTACAGACAGCTTTCGTTTGAATAGCTGTTTTCCCCGCCGCGCGTAGACACTCCCCCTTGGACGGATCTGTCCAATCGCGAGCAAGGGGGAGTGTCTATGCGTGGCAGGGAAAACAGCTGTTCAAACGAACGCTGTCTGTAATGTTCCCGCGCCACAGTGATTAACTGTAGGTGGCTGCACATACGGGGGACATGGCTGCACATACGGGGGACATGGCTGCACATACGGGGGACATGGCTGCACATACGGGGGACATGGCTGCACATACGGGGGACATGGCTGCACATACGGGGGACATGGCTGCACATACGGGGGACATGGCTGCACATACGGGGGACATGGCTGCACATACGGGGGACATGGCTGCACATACGGGGGACATGGCTGCACATACGGGGGACATGGCTGCACATACGGGGGACATGGCTGCACATACGGGGGACATGGCTGCACATACGGGGGACATGGCTGCACATACGGGGGACATGGCTGCACATACGGGGGACATGGCTGCACATACGGGGGACATGGCTGGACATACGGGGGACATGGCTGGACATACGGGGGACATAGCTGGACATACGGGGACATGGCTGGACATACGGGGACATGGCTGGACATACGGGGACATGGCTGGACATACGGGGACATGGCTGGACATACAGGGGACATGGCTGGACATACAGGGGTCATGGCTGGACATACAGGGGACATGGCTGGACATACAGGGGACATGGCTGGACATACAGGGGACATGGCTGGACATACAGGGGACATGGCTGGACATACAGGGGACATGGCTGGACATACAGGGGACATGGCTGGACATACAGGGGACATGGCTGGACATACAGGGGACATGGCTGGACATACAGGGGACATGGCTGGATATACAGGGGTCAATACATTGTCAATAAATGATTTTTGGCAATTACAATGATTTTATACCGGTTTTTAATCGAAAATTAGGGGTGCGCGTTATACACGTGTGCGCGTTATACTGGAATAAATACGGTATATACTATCGGTGATAATTCAGGGAGCCTGCAACCGCCACAGAAAACCAAGAACTACAGGTGACCATAAGAGGCATTCAAAAATGATAAACAATAGTTTGCAAGAACGCTCAACACCCAGGGACATGGACTCTCCAAAGCAGGGCACTTGTGTCTAGAACGGTTGTGTCCTGCAATATAAAGTCAGTCCAGTTATTGAGATGAGGGATGAAACCCAATAAAACACGGCCTTGCCTCCTTGTGGAAATGAGATCTGTGTGCCTTTTACCTTTTATGTTTATCTCCTTTGTTCACTGTAGATTCACAGAAATCTGTTTAGTCAGGTAGATTTTGAAATTGTGTTCTTAAGTTAAGGTCTCTTGCTTCAGGTCTGCATGGCATCATTTTGTGTTTCCCTCTTATCCAGGTTGTCCGGGAACTGAGCAACTATAATAGGCAGTTTCGGATTTTGGCGCTTAGTGCCACACCAGGCAGCGATACAAAGGTAAGCCAGCAAACTTTCTTTTCATGTACATTGAACATAAGGATTTTTTTTTAGGTCCCTTTCACACTGGGGCGGTGGGTGCGTCGGCGGTAAAGCTCGCTATTTTTAGTTGCGCTTTACCGTCAATTTTGCGGCGCAATTCGGCCACTCGCGGGGTGCTTTTAACCCTATCTAGCGGCCGAAAAAGGGTTAAAACCACCTACAAAGCACCGCTGCAGCATTTCCATGGGCAGGAGCGATACACACACCGCTCCTTCACTGCTCCAAAGATGCTGCTAGCAGGACTTTTTACCATCCTGCTAGCGCACCAATCCAGTGTGAAAGCCCTCGGGGCTTTCACATTGGAGAGACGGCAGCGGCTCTTCCAGGGCGCTTTGCAGGTGCTGTTTTTAGCGTTCTAGCGCTTGCAAAGCGCCTCAGTGTGAAAGGGACTTTAAAGCGGGGGTTCACCCTATCGACGAAAAAAAAATTTTTTTTTCTTTTACCATAAAATCAGGCATTGTAGCGCGAGCTACAGTATGCCTGTCCCGAATTGTTTACCCCCGTACTCACCTTGTACGCGTAGATCGAAGATACCGGGGAATGGGCGTGCCTATGGAGACGGAGGATGATTGACGGCCGGCTCTGGCGCGTCACGCTTCTCCGGAAATAGCCGAAATAGGCTTGGCTCTTCACGACGCGTGCGCATAGCCTGTGCGCAGGCGCCGTGAAGAGCCGAGACCTACTCCGGCTGTCTTCGGGGAGAGTGACGTGCCAGGGCCGGCCGTCAATCATCCTCCCTCTCCATAGGCACGCCCATTCCCCGCGGGAGCCGAAATCTACGATGCCCGATTACAAGGTGAGTTCGGGGTTAAAAAAATCGGGACAGGCATACTGTAGCTCGCGCTACAATGCCTGTCTCGATGGTAAAATCGTGTCGGGGGGGTGAACTACCGCTTTAAAGCTCTTTGCTATGGTAGAGGAGGGCTAGAAGCTCTGTCGGGGTTCATTTCTCTCCTCGGGTTGCTGAGACTTTGATTTCTGTCCTAGTGACACCATCCATTGATTGGGACAGGAAGTGAGGGAAAATCTCTACAAAATGGTTCTAGGCAGTGATATAAACTTGACGGACATTCCAGCCCTTCCCAACTGCTGTAACTGTCGGAATAAAGGCCTGGAAAAAGTTTTTATTATTGCACAAATATACATTTTTCACAAAGTCTGCTGCTGCTTCAGTGTTTTTTTTTTTTTTATCTTTTTGTCAGATGGTATCCCGAAGTATAATTACAAGCGTTTTATAAAAGTCCAAGGCTTTTGACAAAGTGAAATTGTGGCCGGAACTCCGCTTTAAGTTGGGAGAATTTCAACCGAAGTGTCGGCTATAAAGGTTAAAGCGGAGTTCCGGCCACAATTTCACTTTTTAAATATAAATACCCCTGTAATACACAAGCTTAATGTATTCTAGTAAAGTTAGTCTGTAAACTAAGGTCCGTTTTGTTAGGTTGTTACAGCATTTAGACACTTTATAAAATAGAAATTGACTGGGGCCATCTTAAGTGTGGGCATCATGAAGCCAGACTGAATGACTTCCTGGATTTCAGCCTTGCAGATCTCGCACATGCTCAGTGCTGCACAAGCAGTGTCAGATCAGGTTTCAGCACCTGTGCTGTCCAAGTCACATGATTCTTTGAGACTGGGGAGTGCACAGACTCCTGGAAAGTTACACCCACTACATTCCCAGGAGTCTGTGCGGTGTAGGTTAGGAAGCATTAAGCACCTAGGTGCAGGAAGTGGGAAGATTAACTATTCTGCCTAGCAACAACACTTTGAAGACCTCTAAAAAAAAAAAAAAAATTCGTAAAGGACTAATGACATGTTTTTAAAACTACTGATGTAATGTTATATTTATGGGTGGAACTCCACTTTAAATGAACAATTTACTTCATCTTTCTAAATAAAGTGTTTGTTGTTCAGTCTGTGCAGCAAGTGGTGTCCAACCTGCTGATTGGCCACATAGAACTGAGGTCAGAGGACTCTCCCGACATTCAGCCTTACTCCCACGAAAGGCAGCTGGAGAAATTTGTGGTCCCTCTTGGCGAAGAGCTAGAAGCCGTACAAAAGACCTATTTGCAGGTAAGTTGTATATAGAATTACTGAACTATTTTGCTGTGACAAATGTATGTGAATTTTCATGTGTTGGGCTGACATTGGGCCCTAAACACAGCGACATTTTTCATCTTGGAGGACAAAATTTTACAAGCTTTGAGCAACCTTCTTGAAGCCCCCAAATCAGCTTTTTTTTCTAGTTGGGGAGTGATGAGTTAAGAGCTTAAAGTGGTAGTATAAAATTTCGAATAAAATTCCCTGCAAGACAATGTCATAATGTGCTAGTATGCATTGCATAAAAAAAGAAAGAAAAAAGAAACATATATATATATATATATACCCTATTTATTGGCGTATAACACGCACCCTAACTTTAATACGGAAGTTTCAGGAAAAAAAACGTTCCACAGCCTCCTGCGTATAACACGCAGGCACAGGTTACCCTCTATTTCTGGGTAAAAAAGTGAGTGCTATACGCCAATAAATACAGTATACATTTGTATTTAGCTTTTTAATTTAATGAATTTTATACAATATGAATTTATTTTCAGCCATTATCTGCACCTTTTAGCACAAGAAAAGCTGAAGAAAAATGTATCCAATTAAATTCTATGTATGTCTTCACACTGGTCCGTGCGGTGTTAAAAAACAAAAAACGCACTGCTCCTCCCAATTGGAATGCATTGAAAATGCAGTAATAACGCATCTATAACACACCTGTGTTATTTTTTTTTTTTTTATGCACCATCTTTTTGGTGGAATAACTTTAGGCCTGAAATCGCCTTACGTAAACGGCGTATCTTAACTGCGACGGGCAAGCGTTTGTTCGTGAATAGGCGTATCTCGCTGATTTACGCATTCTAGGCGTAAATCAGCGTACACGCCCCTAGCGGCCGGGCCTAAAAAGACAGTTAAGATACAACGGCACCCGCGTTCGTATCTTAGCTAGATTTTAAGTGTATCTCAATTTGAGAATACACTTAAATTTACGACGGCGCAGATTCAGAGTTACGACGGCGTATCTACTGATACGCCGGCGTAACTCTGTCTGAATCTGGCTATTAGAGAAGATCTGTAAAGAGTGGACCAAAATCCCTCCTGAAATGTGTAAGGCCCCGTACACACGAGAGGATCCATCCGCTGGAATTGATCCGCGGACCGGCTCCAGCGGATAGATCCCCTGGTGTGTACAATCCAGCGGATCTGTTTCCGCGGATTTTTATCCCCTGGGATGGATTTCCAGCGGATAAAAATTTTAAGACATGCTTTCAAATCTATCCGCTTGAATCCATCCCAACGGATTGATCCGCTGGTCTGTACAGACTCACCGGATCAATCCGTCCGAATCAATCCCCCGCATGCGTCGTAATGATTCGACGCATGCGTGGAATTCCTTATATGACAGTGTCGCGCACGTCGCCGCGTCATCATCGCGGCGACGGCGCGACACGTCATCGCGATGGGATTTCGGCGCGGATTTCGATCCGATGGTGAGTACACTCCATCGGATCAAAATCCGCGGATAAATCCTCTCGTGTGTACTAGGCCTAAGAGACCTGATAACCAACTACAAGAAACGTCTGAGCTCTGTGTTTACCAACAAGGGTTTCCCCACCAAGTACCAAGTCGTGTTTTGCTTGAGGATCAAATACTTATTTTACTCGCTGAACTGCAACTCCATTTTTTACATTTGTGTCGGTTTTTTATTCTTCTGAATTTTGGTTCTCATTTTAAAATACATCCATGATAAAAATCCTAGACCCTTCATTTCTTTATAAGTGGTCAAACTTACAAAATCTGCGGGGGATGAAATCATAATTGTCCCCCCTTGTATGCAACAGACATGGTTTGAGCAAGGCGTGTCGGAATTGCGGCTGACCCCGTCTGATACACAAGCATAGACTAGGATTGTTGCAATGTAGGTGCAGGGCAGTGTGTGGGAGTCGGGTGGAAGTGTTGTGTCTCGCTGTGCCCCCCTATTTGGAATGACATTTGGCTTGGATTCTTGGACACCGCTCACTTCATATTGGCAGTAGAGATGTATCCGTTCCTCTGTAAAGTTCTTGAGGTCGTTTAGATAAACCGTTTATAAAGTTCATTACACAGACTGTGACCCTTTCCAAGTCACATGGCTGTCATAGTGAGGGAACAGTCAGATGCTGCATGCTGGATTCTTGCCAGTTTTTCTCCAGGTTATGAATGCTCTATAGAATAACTTGTGGCATTGATGTTTCTTGTCATAGAAAATGTGATTGATAGGATACACAAGATCCACATTAATATAAATGGGTCACCTTTGTATTAACTGTAAAGTTTGTGTAATTGTGCTGCCCAAATGGGCATGAATAGGTAGATTCAGAAAGAGTTAGGCTGGCTTATCAGTAGATAATAATAATAATAATAATAATAATAATGCTTACACTTATATAGCGCCAATTACACCGTTGCCGATGTGTCTAAGCGCCGATAATGGTTGTCATTATTACCCAACACAATGGTACTCATTTTACCGACCTCGGAAGGATGAAAGGCTGAGTGGACCCCGCCGGGATCGAACCTGCAACCCTTGGGACACAGGCAATCAGACTGCTGCAAAGGAGCATTAGCCCCCTGCGCTATCTTACCAGCGCCGTCCTATCTTAGATTGCAATTTTTCGGATGGCCGCTAGGTGGCGCTTCCATTGCGGCCGGCGTAGATTATGTAAATGAGCTTGTACGCCGATTCACGTACGCCCGGCTGCCGCAGTCGAATTACGTTGTTTCCGTAAGGCCTTAGGCGGCCTAATGAGGTGGAATAACAATGTTAAAGTATGGCCGCCGTTCCCGCCGCGAGGTTCGAATTTTTTACGTATTTTTTTTTTTTACGTTTTTTTTTTTTTACGTTTTTTTTTTTTAACTCCCGATTCGTCCGCGAATCGGGAGTTACGTCTACGTCGAAATCAATAGGCCCGTACGGCGTACTTGGCCGCAGTGCGCACTGGGAAATGTAGGCGCCCGGCGCATGCGCAGTAACAAAAAACGTCAAAAAACGTGAGGTCAAGCCTCATTACCATACAACACGCCCCCCTCCAACCAATTTGAATTTGGCGCCCTTACGCCCGCCGCGATTACACTACGCCGCCCTAAGTAAGGAGGTAAGTGCTTTGAGAATCATGTACTTGCCTCTCTTACTTAAAGCGGCGTAGTGTAAACACGCTAGGCTACGCCGTCTTAATATTGCACGGCCGTACCTGAATCTACCTAAAAGTGTTGTTTTTTGTTTTTTTATATGTGTTGATTCTCAGAACCATTTTCTATGGATGTTTTATGTTTTGTTTACATGCTGCCATCTAGTGACCTTTTGTGGTAATGCACAGTTTCTGTAATTCTTTTGTTTGATCTATGACACACCTCCTTTCTGTGTAATGCTCCACCCTTCTTCCTGAGTTTGTATTTCCTGTCTAATGGAGAACAGCTTTACAGGCCTCATGTAACATGGCCACATGCATTCTGCATAAGTAAGTTACAGACCGTATCATCTTTTGACTGCACAATACTACAACTTGTTCATCTGCTGTAACCTGTCATCTGATGTATTCTGATGTTTTGGATTAAAGCAACTTCTGTGAATATAATCAGTATTGGTGAGTTCAAGCTATCTGATAAGGATGTCCTTAGTGATTATATCTGCTTATACAGGCCAGGCATAGGGGTCTTGCAAGGGATAAGTCGCTTGACAACAATCGGCGTCAGAATAGTAATGCTTAAAGTGGTTGTAAACCTCACACTTGAAATGAGTACAGTGTGTACTTGCCTCAATTAGGAGCACTAAGTGTCATTTCTGTCTGCAGCTTCATTCCTCTGTTATCAGCATGAATCACTTATGACAATTTTCCTGACGCCAAGAGAAAAATGGTGACGGCTTATTGACAGCCTCAGCTCTGTTGCTGTGTGAAGGAAGGTGTGTCCCTTCCCTCCAATCGTCTCTCAGAGCTCTCCTCACTGAGCTCTGCAGAGTGTGACTTAAGCTCTCTGCCCCCTTTTTTCTGAACTCTCAGACAAGCTTTACAGTTCAGCACTTTGGCTGTAGAGAAGAGAAGACTGCAGTAAACAGGTACAACTTATGTAGGAGGATTTTTCCTCTCTGTATGTTCGAGGCACTTCACTGGGTATATGTGGGGAGGTTTACAACCACTTTAAAGTTGAACTCCAGGAATGATCTTTTATTGCTTGCATGCCTTGATCTTGCTTGGCACAACACTAATGCATATCATACCTGATGGGCAGCTGGAGAAGCTGGCCCATTACTTTAGTATTCGGTGCTACTACAGTGATAGCTGAGATCTTCTGGGTGTAACTTGAGTTGCTTTCTCTCTGCACACTGACCACAGGGTGTCACTTGCTGGACACTGCCGTCATTCATAGAATGCCTTGTGTGTTTTCTTTTTTTTTTTTTTCTTTTTTTAAAGTGTATTTTGTGCGTGTACTCGAGAGAGGAGCCGGACTGCAGGAGTTGGGAGTAGGCAGGCCTCCCCAGAGTCAATCTGCCACCTTTCTCCATGCCCCGGGTGGCAATGGTGGGTGTGTAAGGGGGTCCTCCCACACAGCCCGCCCTACCTGCTCCGCTTCGAAGCCCAACGGGGCAGAGGGACTCCCTATAAGGGAGTGAGAGGATTTGCCCGCTCAACCAGCCCCGTTAGTCCTTCGCCTCTCTTTTTAGAGACCGCGTGGTCAAAGTGCGTGCATGTTAACCCAATTTCGAGTGCGCGTAAGTGTGGTGGTTTTTGTGGGAGGGGGGTGGGCGTACTAAGCGCAGGCTTACCTCGCATAGCACACCCACCAGGAGCCGGGCTGAGACCACCAAACTCAACTCACATGTAGCCGAGACCGGGATCCGAACCCCTAGCTGCAGAGGTGAATGGCTTGTCAGCGCAGTGCCAATCGCGTTGAGCCACCGCAGCTCCCGTGTGTTTGTTTTTTAAATGATTACAAGGTATTTTCTGATTGGTCAAGGTGGAGATTGCGATATCACTGCACCTCCTCTCCACTTTATCCAGTCAGAGAACACCTTGAAATTTATAAAAAAATACAAGGTGTTCTATAAATAGTTGCAGTGCCAAATGAGTGGCCCCTGTGGTCAGTGTGCAGAGAGGGATCTGCTCCCACAGAACTGGAGGATTGTGGCTATCGCTGTAGAAGTGCCCCAGTGGCTCCTCAGGTATGAAATATTACACCCACCAGCCACTTTATTCAGTACACCTTGCTAGTATGGGGTTGGACCCCCTTTTTCCTTCAGAGCTGCCTACATTCTTGGTGGCATAGATTCAACAATGTGTTGGAAACATTCATGAATTGGATGAGATGTGGTGAGTGTGGCGGCCATTGGAGTACAGTGACCTCATTGTCCAGTGGTGAGATGATTGGATCTTTGTGACATGGTGCATTATCCTGCTGGAAGGAGCCATCAGAAGATGGGGACACTGCAGTCATAAAAGGATGGACATGGTCCGCAACAATACGGCAGCACCCAAGAGCCAGATCGGCTTCGGGTGCCAACATCGCGGGCGCCCTGGACAGGTAAGTGTCCTTATTTTAAGGGGCAGTTCACACCACATGCAGTCCAGTGCGTTTTATTTATTTTTTTTTTTTTTTTTCTGCATAAAAAAAATGCATGGAAAGTAGGTTATATGGTTTTCAATGGCATAGTTCACACCAGTGCTTGCAGTTCCAGAACTTGCTGCATTTTACCTGCACTGTACTGGAACGCTGTAAGGCTGCATTTTTATTATATATATAGTATATTGCGCTGAATATTAACTAAGATAATGTGAAAACCAAAATATAAGTGATTCAAAATCCAATAAGTAAATACACAGATCCACAAACAAAACAATTAGTCCAATTGCATGGATACACCAGTGCTTCTTCCGTGAACAACACCCTGTGAAATGATTGAGAGATGTGGAATCTAATCACACTATGTAGACGTCTGTTTCATATATGCAGCGCTTCCTCCACACTGATACAGCTCATAGAAAACAAGAGAAGAGATCTCATAGCGCAAATAGCATGAACAAATTGGGATAAATGTCCTGCATTCACACCTGAGCGTTTTGTCGCCTGAAGCGCGACGCCCCAAAATGCTAGAGCGGAAAAAATACATTATTCTCTATGGAGATGGTTCACATCTCCACTACAAAACGCCTGACGCCGAACGCCTGAAGCCCAAACAAGTTCTGGACCCTTTTTTGTCGCTCGGATTGGGGCGTTTGGGCGTTTTACATTGGTGACCCTAGATCTGTAAAAAATTGCGGTAAAAAACGATGCGTTTTGACATGGCAAATCGCGGTAAAAAAATCAGTATTTTGTCGCGGCAAATCGCAGTAAAAAACACCGCAAAACGATACGCTCAGGTGTAAATGCAGCCTTAAACGCACTGGAACACACTTGTCCTTATCTAAGGGTAATAAAAAAGAGCTATGAATAAAAGCACTGGACTGCATTAAAAACGTACCAAAAATATGAATAAAAGCACTGGACTGCATTAAAAACGTACCAAAAATATGAATAAAAGCACTGGACTGCATTAAAAACGTACCAAAAATATGAATAAAAGCACTGGAACACATCAAAAATGCGAATGCAATAAAAGCACCTGAAACGCATCCGGATTGCGTTGGTATGGTGTGAACTGGCCTTAAAGTGGAAGTTCACCCAAAAATAAATTTCTAATAATGCCTTGAGCTGACCGGTTATTGTGCGAGGATACTGTGTGTTTTTTTTTTCATATATACCTTGTTAGCGGTGTTTCATCCCTCGGCTTCCGGGTACGATTCTAGCGGGGCTGGGCATTCCTAGTTGATTGACGTTCCTCCGACAGGCGCATACTGCGCGTCACGACTTTCCGAAAGAAGCTGAACGTCGCTGCGCAGGCGCCGTATAGAGCCGACTCAATACGGCGCCTGCGCAATGACGTTTAGCTTCTTTCGGAAAGTCGTGACGCGCAGTATGCAGCGGTCGGAGGAACGTCAATCAACTAGGAACGCCCAGCCCCGCTAGAATCGTACCCGGAAGCCGAGGGATGAAACACCGCTAACAAGGTATGTATGAAGGAAAAAAAACCCAGCATCCTCGCAGTATAATCGGTCAACTCAAGGCATTATTAGAAATTTATTTTTGGGTGAACTTCCACTTTAAGTCAGCAGCTGCGGCATTTGTAGCTGCTGACTTTAAAAAAAGAAAACATTTGGCGGAACTACGCTTTAGCCCTGGTGCACACTGGTGTGTTTTGACATGTCAAATCGCATGACAAAATGGCAGCTGTTTCCGGCAATGGCGGCGTTACATTGGTTTATGTATAAAATATCAATTTTTTGAATGTCCTGTATAATATAGCAAATCTACACACTTTGAGTTCAGGTCCTTCCCTCTTCCCTCTGTTTCCTTGGCAGGAGTAGTTCTGTTTTGTTGGGTACTGCAAAATGGGTCATTTAATATTTTTGGGTAATGCTACAGAAAACACACAGTATTGGCTTTAAAGTCGCATTTATGGAATAATAAAAGTGTTTAACACAAATCATTTGGTTTGCAGAAATGTATTAAATGCTCACAGTACAAAGAATCCATTCTAGCTGAAGCACAACAATCCTTTTTTGTTTTCCAATAAAGCAATAGCTGCAAATTTCTTCAAATATAATTTCAATAGACGGCGATACTAAAATATACTTTATTTAGCACAAATGTATTTTTTTTTTTAACATCTTGTATAAATGAGGCAGTGGCTTGTAGTGTACCCTAATCTCAGTGTAGATGCAATATATATATATATATATATATATTATAATATTTTTTATATATATTATAAGTGTAGGGTGATTGGATTAGGCTGTAAGTGATACACTTTGCTGTTTTGCTGTAGATCTAAAACTACAGTGGTGCATTTTATAGGATTCGGATGCAAACAATTTAGGTCTCTTGGTGCTTAGCACCTATTCTGGTGTCTATGAAGAAATAATTCCGGATGGCTGCACTACCAAAAATCCTTTTATTGAAACTTCATATGACAAGTGGTTGACAGATGGAGCAGGGGACAAAGAGGTAAACGAGTTTCGCGCAACTGTTAACGCTTGGTCATTTTGCGCGAAAAGCGTCTACCTCTTTGTCCCCCGCTCCACTTTTCATATGAAGCTTAAAGTGGAGGTTCACCCAAAAAAATCTATTTTTAACATTACAATCAGCTGAGTTGTCCTAATGACAATTTTTTTTTTTTTTTTTCTCGTACATACCGTATTTCACCGCCGCTTGCGGGTATGTCTTGTGTGGGACTCGGCATTCCTATCTGATTGACAGGCTTCCGACCGTCGCATACAGCGCGTCACGAGTTGCCGAAAGAAGCCGAACGTCGGTGCGCAGGCACCCTGTAGAGCCGCACCGACGTTCAGCTTCTTTCGGCAACCCGTGACGCGCTGTATGCGACGGTCGGAAGCCTGTCAATCAGATAGGAACGCCCAGTCCCGAAGACGACATACCCGGAAGCGGCGGTGAAAGTCGGTATGTACGGGGGAAAAAAAAACAGCCTATTGTCATTAGGACAACTCGGCTGAATGTAATGTTAAAAAAATTATTTTTGGGTGAACTCCCGCTTTAAAAAAAAAAAAAGGCTTTTTAGAAGTGCAGCCGTCTGGAATTATTTCCTCATGTTGCATAGCATGCGAGCTGGGCTAGCACCTGACGTGTGTGTGCGCGCGCGTGTGTGCGCGCGCGTGTGTGTGCGTGCGTGCGTGTGTGTGCGCGCGCGTGTGTGTGCGTGCGTGTGTGTGTGCATGTGCGCGGGTGTGTGTGTGCGCGGGTGTGTGTGTGTGCGCGGGTGTGTGTGTGTGCGCGGGTGTGTGTGTGTGCGCGCGGGTGTGTGTGTGCGCGCGGGTGTGTGTGTGCGCACGGGTGTGCGTGTGCGTGCACGGGTGTGCGTGCGTGTGTGTGTGTGCATTAACCAGAGACCCGCTCAACAGGAGCAATTGGACACCAGAATAAGAAAAGCTGCTCCAAGTTCCATTCCCATCTATAGAGGAATGGCTTTCTCTGGCATTACTTCTGATACATATGGCCCAGTCTTCTCTATGGCCCCATATGACGTTTTAAGAGGTAGGTGGGTTATCATTGTAAAAAGTGTATAAACTGCGCTAAAAATCTATTTAAAAAAAAATATATATTTAGTAAATGGTGAGCAGCAATTATTTTGTGTAACACAATCCCGAACAATGAATATAAAAGGAAAAAATAAGAATCGGGCTAAATTGTAAAGTCCATAAGTGAATGTATATTGATTATGTTCATCTGTGTGAAGTTGTCCACGAGCAATGTGATCATGAATCCATCTCTAAAATAGCAGTATCTGTCGCCAAAACCAGCAGTGAATCCACCACCAGCTGTAGAAACTGCTTACCAGCTCCTGTAGACCCCTTATTATAGGAGGTCAGAGTACGCCTGTGGCTTAAAATTTAGCCAGGGCCTTTCTTTTTATCTCAGGGCTTCTCCACACTTCCAATATCACTCGGTAAATTTGATAGTAGTTAAGCACCAAAAAGAGATTAAAGGCTCTATATGGTGTAAAATCCTTGGTTAAGTAAAAAAAACAAAGAAAAAACACTCAGCAGTTAGTAAAATAAGCACCTTTTTAAGTTTGGTGTGTCGACCAGCACACAACCAAACAAACCCATCTGTCGGGACACGAGAGAGATGATGTCGGCTCATTGCTCCGCCCTACGGGTTTCGTCACAAATTACGTCGTCCTGGTGCCTAGCCAGCCGACACACCAAATTTAAGGTCCTTATTTTACTTACTGCTGTGAGTGGTATTTTTTACTTATTGTAAAATCCTTGGTGGGTTTAATATGTGGAGCCTTTGATATATATATATTTTTTTTTGCCTAACTACTATCTAACTTGCCGAGTGATAATCAGAAATGTGTAGAAGCCCTGAGATGAGACAGGCCCTGGCTGGATTTTAAGCTACAGGCATACTCCGACCCCCTATAATAAGGGGTCTACAGAGGCTGGTAAGCAGTTTATACAGTATGTTGATTTACTATGGGTTTTGGTGGTGGACACTATTTTAGAGGTGGGTTATCATAGCACACGAATTGCACCAGAACTGGGCATGCTGGGAAGTGAGATTCTGCCAAATTTGAGAGTGCGTTTTTTGTTTTTTGTTTTCTCTCTAGCTTTCCTTTATCTTGGCTGCCATGCTTACATGGCTCTTACTATAGCAACCTCGGTCAATGAGTTATTATATTATGGTTCTTTGTTGCTTGAACAGATGACTGCCCTATTTCGCTTGTGGGCAGCTTTCAGCCTATACTGTACACATTTTAATCTCCTGCTACAAATCGACTTAATAACTTTTGAGATGACCTCACTTACTACATGTGCTAGAGGGCTTCCCGGCCCTGGCAGAGCCCTGCGGCATATGCAGAGGGATTTCCGCATGTGTAGACCAGTGGCGGTTGGTACGTATATATATTGGGTGGGGGGGTCAAACAAGTTACCCCCCCCCCCGACTCCCTGGCCAATCGCGTGTCAGAACCCGCTTCTTGATTGGCCAGGAGGAAAATCGGGAAAGACAATAGCGTATATTGGTTTGGTTTGCTATTTTCACACAACTGGATGGGCTCAGGGCGCAGTGCTCTGCGCCCCTCGTCCACCCTTATTTTAAAGCCAATTGGAGCCTTGGGCTTTAATTGTGTGCTTAAAAAAAAAAACATAGAAATCCATGCGTTTGGTGCGCCCACATGGATTAGGGGGATGGCGCCCCTGCATAGACGGACGCCACCAAGACCATGCAAGTTTGGGACTTCCATGACGGCTCCTATCTTTGCGCATGCAAGAGAGCCGCATCAGCTTTAGTACAAAAATGTGCTGGTGACTGGCAGTATTTACAGCAGCACAACACGCGAAGTGCAATCCCTGAAGAAGCCACTAGGGTTCCGTTTTATGAAGTCCTCACCCACTTGATGTATTGTACTTCTGTAAAGGCTTAAATACCCTATTTAGCATAAATAACCACTGTTTATATAGAATGCTTTATTGTATATGGCTGCACTCATGCCAGTTGCACGTGTATTTGCCATGTATGTAAAATTTGGTTGAAAAATACCTCATTGGTTATATCTGTTTTGTTTAGGTCATGCAGTTATTTAAAGCGGTGGTTCACCCTGAAAAACAAGTTTCTAGCATGCCATTCAGCATACTAGCGCGAGCTACAGTATGCCTTTATATTTTTTTGGGGTGCCGTACTCGCAGTTTAATCGCGTAGTAAAGTTTCAGACTCCCTGCGGGGAATGGGCGTTCCTATGCAGAGGGAATGTGATTGACGGCCGGCTATGGCGCATCACGCTTCCCTAGAAGAGCCGGAGTAGGACTTGGCTGTTCACGGCGCTATACGGCGCCTGCGCAAGCCATCGGAGCTGACTGCGCAGGCGCCGTGAAGAGCAAAGTCCTATTTCGGCTCTTCTCGGGAAGCGTGACGCGCCATAGCCGGCCGTCAATCGCGTTCCCTCTGCATAGGAACGCCCATTCCCCGCGGGGAGTCTGAAACTTTACTACGCGATTAAACTGTGAGTACGGCGCCAAAAAAAAATATAAAGGCATACTGTAGCTCGCGCTAGTAAGCTGAATGGCATGCTAGGAAAAAAAAACATTTTTTTTTAGGGTGAACCCCCGCTTTAAGAAGATTACAACCCTTCTAGCTTTACATGTAACTATATACTGTAATTAGCGGTTTTGACCTTTTGCAGCTTATTCTTCTTCCTTTTTTTTTTTTATTTTTTACTTTTTTATCAAAGGTATTGAAGGAGGAAATGATTCTAATATGCGTTGTCCCATAACATTTGTCCTTATGTAAAATGAAGGGGAGAATCTGTTTGCTAGTGGCACCACAGTGCTATCTTCCCACACTGATCATTGGGGTCTGTTGCTTTACAGCGCCTTCCGTTTTGCCCAAGGGTCCCCCAATGGGTAGAGGCTGGGTCTAGGAGCAGCCATGGTGATTTTTCATCTCAATAAAAAATCACATGTCCTTCAGATCCAGCACCACTCCTGACCAAATGTGTTACTAAACCCAGGAGCCTGATCCGGTCTCCGACAGTACACAGAACATGGCAATGCAATTATTTTAGTAAATATGAGCTGCTAAATACCTTTTCTTATCAGCAGTATATAGCAGTCTTGTGACTTTTATCAGTGTCTGGTAAAAGCTTGTAGGAGTTTTTTTTTATTCTACTCTGACTGTCCTATCAGGATGTGGGACCCTGACCCTCTGCCTGGACAGTGCTGATTGGCTCTGTGTTGATCACATGCACCCTCCCAAAGGAAAAGGAAAAACTCTCTAGCAATACACACCAAACTGAGCATGTGCACAGTGCCACCCAGGGCTCTGTTCTATCAGTAGATGGGTTGGAGACAGTGGAAGAAGCGGAGGATCAGAGAAGACAGGATCAAACAGCCATTTTACACATTGTAGAATATTACTCCCTTTGGTTCCACAGTCAGTATAACAAGCATGCTTTACTGCATGTACAGACTGATTTTACTGTTGTGGGTTTAGTAACACCAAAGTCCTTCTATCTAGGACCTACCAACATCACTTAAGCTGCATTCACACCTAGGCGTACAAAATCGCAGCGTTTTGTCCCGCAAATTGCGGCGACAAATTGCGGCATTTTGTACCGCGATTTGCGGCGACAAAACGCTGCGATTGTGAATGCAGCCTCACCCCCTCTATGGAGATGGTTCACATCTCCTATGCCGAAAGCCGCCTGACAAAAAGGTCTGGGACTTTTTTTCAGGCGGCTGGCGTACGGCGTTCGGCGTGGAGATGTGAACCATCTCCATAGAGGGCAATGTGTTTTCATCCCTCCAGCGTCTCGGGGCTGCTGCGGCGTCACACTACAGGCGACAAAACGCCTAGGTGTGAATGGGGGCTTAATTTGATTTAATGTTTTTGACGCTTATAGCCAAGTCTACTTATATTGGGTTAAGCTTCTTTTAACCCCTTCTCACAGACGAAGCTTAGATTTTAATCCTACAGATTCTATTTTTAGGTGAGGTCTGTTGATGACAAAAAGTATCTTTTGACCCTTGCTAAATCTGTGTATAAAGGGATTTTCTACTTAAAGTTGGAAACCCTTTTATTCCGGCTGTGATGTCAACAGGTAGAGGTCTTTCCATGATGATCACTTTCTTTGTAAAAAATGAAAACCTTATCGGCAGAATTTCTCCCATCAAGTTCTGATCAAACGTGATCTTTTTCACCATATGGCTGTTTGTTGACACCCGACCAGCACATCTATGAGCTTGCTGGACCTCCTATTCCAAAATCATGGGAGTTAATATGGAGTGTCCATCTCTTCTGAAGCTATAATATATAATATGTGTATATACTCGAGTATAAGCCGAGGCACCTACTTTTACCACAAAAAAATGGGAAAATGTATTGACCTGAGTATAAGCCTAGGGCAGGGTTTGACAAATTTGCTTGGAATCTAGGAGCCAGCTAAAAAAGTTAGGAGCCAGAAAACGCACCCCGTCCCGACGAGCTTGCGCGCAGAAGCGAACACATACGTGAGCAGCGGCCGCATATGTAAACGGTGTTCAAACCACACATGTGAGGTATCGCCGCGATTGGTAGAGCGAGAGCAATAATTCTAGCCCTAGACCTCCTCTGTAACTCAAAACATGCAACCTGTAGAACGTCGCCTATGAAGATTTTAAAGGGTAAAAAAGTTTGTCGGCATTCCACGAGCGGACGCAATTTTGAAGCGTGACATGTTGGGTATGAATTTACTCGGCTTAACATTATCTTTCATAATATTCAAAAAAATGGGGATAACTTTACTGTTGTCTTATTTTTTAATAAAAAAAAGTGTAATTTTTTCACAAAAAAGTGCGCTTTTAAGACCGCTGCGCAAATACGGTGTGACAGAAAGTATTGCAATGATCGCCATTTTATTCTCTAGGGTGTTAGGATAAAAAAATATATATAATGTTTGGGGGTTCTAATTAGAGGGAAGAAGATGGCCGTGAAAATAGTGTAAAATGACATTAGAATTGCTGTTTAACTTGTAATGCTTAACTTGTAATACCAACGGCTCACCACCAGATGGCCCACCTTCCAAGCCAAGTCGCCAGGACACTATTTCTAGTCGCCATGGCTACCTGGCGCCCGGGATTTGTCAAGCCCTGGCCTAGGGTAAGAATGCAGAAGCTACTGTAAGCAGAAAAGAGGGTCAACAATTCCCATTTGCTGCTTCACTTTGCATGCCTCAGCCTCACTGTGTCCTCACTGTGTCCATCCGCATGCCTTATGCCTCAGTTTTACTGTCCTCTGCATGCCTCCGCCTCAAGTACCTTGATCGGCATCGTGCCGGCATTATCGCCTGGCGCTGTGCCCATCTGCAGTGTTATCCCTGGCGCTGTGATACATTAAGAGTCGGTTCACACTAGGGCGACACGACTTCCAGCGCGACTTTCAGAGGCGACTCCGACACGACTTGAGCATGAACCACAGGGCGATCTGGGGCGATTTACAACCGGACTTGAAGTCGTCTCCAGGACAGGAGACTTTCCAGTGGCCAATCAAACAACAATCGGCTCTAGGGGAGGGAGAGGTTTGCCAGAGAAATGTATGTTATCTTCCTGGAAAGTCGCTTCAGTTAAATCAGTGATTAGACTTGGATCAGACTTCCATTGAAATCAATGGGTACAAATCGCCTACAAGTCGGATTGAAGTAGTACAGGAACTTCTTTTGAAGTCGGAGCGACTCGAGTCGTGTGTATTAACACCGCTCCCATTCACTTGCATTGTTTTTCTCGACAGCGCGACTTGGGACGACTTGAGGCGACTTCAAGTCGGATCCCAAGTCGCCCCAGTGTGAACCGGCTCTCAATCTAATAGGCGACCATGCAGTGTAACCAAGCGCTGCCTCCTTCTCGTCCTCTTCTGTGTCCTCTGTGACGGAACACTGAGTCGGTTATCCAGCAGTGAGTCCGTGTTCAGCCTATCACAGAGGAGGAGGCGGCGGCGCTTGGTTACACTGCATGGCCGCCTATTAGATTGAATGTATCACAGCGCCGGGGCATTAGGCTGCAGAAGAGGACTCGAGTATAAGCCAAGAAGGGTATTTTCTGCACAAAAAAAGTGCTGAAAAACTCGGCTTACACTCGAGTATATACGGTAGTTGGTAATCTTGTTCTATTAACCGCTTCCCGACCGCCGCATGTAGATATACGTCGGCAGAATGGCACGTACAGGCACATTGGCGTACCTGTACGTCCCTGCCTAGACGTGGGTCGGGGGTCCGATCGGGACCCCCCCCGCTACACGCGGCGGTCGGATTCCCTCGGGGAGCGATCCGGGACGACGGCGCGGCTATTTGTTTATAGCCGCTCCGTTGCGATCGCTCCCCGGAGCTCAAGAACGGGGAGATCTGTATGTAAACACGGCTTCCCCGTGCTTCACTGTGGCGCTGCATCGATCGAGTGATCCCTTTTATAGGGAGACTCGATCGATGACGTCAGACCTACAGTTGTAAACACACACTAAGTGAACACTAAGCGCCCCCTGTGGTTAACTCCCAAACTGCAACTGTAATTTTCACAATAAACAATGCAATTTAAATGCATTTTTTGCTGTGAAAATGACAATGGTCCCAAAAATGTGTCAAAATTGTCCAAAGTGTCCGCCATAATGTCGCAGTCACGAAAAAAATTGGTGATCGCCGCCATTAGTAGTAAAAAAAAAAAAAAAAAATTAATAAAAATGCAATAAAACTATCCCCTATTTTGTAAACGCTATAAATTTTGCGCAAAGCAATCGATAAACGCTTATTGCGATTTTTTTTTTTTTTTTTTTTTAACCAAAAATAGGTAAAAGAATACGTATCGGCCTAAACTGAGAAAAATATTTTTATATATGTTTTTGGGGGATATTTATTATAGCTAAAAGTAAAAAATATTGCATTTTTTTCAAAATTGTCACTCTATTTTTGTTTATAGCGCAAAAAATAAAAACCGCAGAGGTGATCAAATACCACCAAAAGAAAGCTCTATTTGTGGGGAAAAAAGGATGCTAATTTTGTTTGGGAGCCACGTCGCACGACCGCGCAATTGTCTGTTAAAGCGATGCAGTGCCGAATTGTAAAAACCCCTTGGGTCATGTAGCAGCATATTGGTCCGCTCCTTAAGTGGTTAAAATGGACCTATATTTTACCTGGGAGATTTAACTGGCCCTTATGAAGAGAAAGGCAGAGGTTGCCTTCAGTAAAAACTTTTTTGTAAAAGTGATAAAAATATATTAGACAGCTGAGGTCGCATGTGGATCTCAACTTTCCAGCGAAGATGATTGCCCTTGTTGGTCAGTAAAGTTGCCCATTATACCAAAAGACCAATAGGGACAGCTCATATTTGGAGAATATGCTGAACTTGGCTTGAATTCTTCAGGAAATGCAAAGATCGCCATATAACTGCCGTTTTCTGTAGGTCTGAATCTACTTGACACATGGTTTTGGCTAGCATTAAAGGAGTTGTAAAGGAAATTTTTTTTTTTCCTAAAATTAATGTCTGCAAGGTAGACAGACAGAATAGTGTAATGATTCTGTTAAAAAAACGAGTAAATACCTATTCAATTCCTTCATCTATATCACCTCCGGCATTCTAGTTTCTGTTCTCTCATTCACTTCCTGGTTTGCATCGCTCGTTCATGTAAGAACTACATTTCCCAGTATGAATTGCGCCACGCCCAGTAATTCACACCTCCTTGGGGTCTCTAACACGTAGAGAGCGTCCTGCCGCACAGATGTAGTTCCCAGGAGGGGGTGAGCACGTCACTGACCACCGCAGTAAACCCTCCCGTCACGGTGGTCAGGAACAATCAGACAAGCAGGAAGTGAACAGAACAGAGAAGAAATAGAGCAACTTCTGAGCAAAAACGAACAATGAGGAAGTGAAAAGAGGAATGTCTGCAGGTAAAGGATGCTTATTATGAAATTTTTTTTTTTTCCTTTACAACCCCTTTAATTTCAGCATATTGGCTTTTTCATGTACATGGTTCAACTGCTAATATTTGTGAAGCATTTATTTCAAGAATCTAATGGATGCTGTATTAATTTTCACGTTCCCTACGGCTAAAATGCTTTCAGTTGGGCCCACTGATAGTTCAGGTGCCCATTCAAATGTAAGCGGACAAAGGTGGTACTTGGAGGGAAGTGGTTTGATGGTAGAACGTTCACATGTTTGCAATTTCACCCAATTTTCAGTAATAATTTACAGTTCATCTTGGCATATGAACCAATTCTGGCGCAGCAGCTTCTGGGCAGGATCTCGGAACCTTGCCAATTATTGAGAGATCACAGTGTACCCTGCTTAAATCGGAGGTGGCTGGTATGACTGGCATGGGGCTCTTTCAGGGGGACTGAATAGAACTAGTTGACCGACGAGGTGAGAGATCACTTCACCCTGAACGATGCCAGAAGAGAACAGCATGATGGGGGGAAAAAAAACCTCCTGCCCCCCACCAAGTACAGTTAAACAGTAAAGGTGATATTAACGGTCTACAAGCAATCCTGTCATTGTAGGCTGAAGCTTGCAGGTTGATGTGGGTTACTGCTTGATGTCTTCATATACATTCAGTGCTAGTCTTTGAAGGGTCCCGAGTCTTGTTCCTCCTCCACTGGAGGTGTACTTTACCTTGGCAGGGCTCATGGCCGCTGTAAGAACCAGATCTCATTTCTCCGGTTGGCAGCTGCGGGATTTGTGTATCCTGCTACTATAAATGTGTCCTGCAAACACGGGTCAGGGGCGTCTAGAACCTCTGACAGCAGGGAAATTTCTCGCATAATAGACTCCTCATTGGTGACTCCAGCAAATTCCCTGTAAAGAGAAGGTTCAATATTTATTTATTAATATATATATATATATATATATATATATTTTTTGTATTTGGTGATCTGAATAAGTTTGTTAGTTTAAGCCTCCTGTCCAAATTGATTCACGTTGCATTTCAGGATTTCTAAACAGAATTGCTAGATGTACTATGATCCAGAGCTTTCAAATGCTCACCTTGTGTATTGAGGCCTGCGGCCCATCAGGGTAGCGCCATACGAAACGTGTACAGTGCTGCACAAAAGTTTTAGGCAGGTGTGAAGAAATGCTGTGAAGTATGAATTCTTTCAAAAATATATATTTTATATCGGGTCTCAAAATGTCAAGTCCTGAGCTACTAGCCAGGCCTTAAGGGTTACTCTCCACCAGTTGCCCCGCCCAACCCCTACCCTGCCTCTACACTTGTCCTCATAAATTATCTCATGACATGACACTGTTAAATTTATGCAGCATTAAGTTACAAAAATAAACATTAACTACTAGCCGACCAGCCACCGTCGTCATACGGCGGCAGGTCGGCTCTCCTGGGCGAGAGCCCGTAGCTATACGGCGGCTCTTTGAGCGGCCACTAGGGGCGCGTGCGCGCCGCCGGGCTCGATCGCCGCCGGGCACCCGCGATTGCTCGTTATAGAGCGGGGAACGGGAGCTGTGTGTGTAAACACACAGCTCTTGGTCCTGTCAGCGGGGGAAATGCTGATCTTCTGTTCATACAATGTATGAACAGAAGATCAGTCATTTCCCCTAGTGAGGCCACCCCCCCCTACAGTTAGAACACACCCAGGGACATACTTAACCCCTTCCCCGCCCCCTAGTGTTAACCCCTTCACTGCCAGTGGCATTTTTATAGTAATCCAATGCATTTTTATAGCACTGATCGCTATAAAAATGCCAATGGTCCCAAAAATGTGTCAAAAGTGTCCGAAGTGTCCGCCATAATGTCGCAGTACCGAAAAAAAAATCGCTGATCGCCGCCATTACTAGTAAAAAAAAATATATTAATAAAAATGCCATAAAAATACCCCCTATTTTGTAAACGCTATAACTTTTGCGCAAACCAATCAACAAACGCTTATTGCGATTTTTTTTTTTTACGAAAAATATGTAGACAATTATGTATCGGCCTAAACTGAGGAAAAAAAATGTTTTTTTTATATATTTTTGGGGGATATT
Source organism: Rana temporaria (assembly GCF_905171775.1). Taxonomy (NCBI): domain Eukaryota; kingdom Metazoa; phylum Chordata; class Amphibia; order Anura; family Ranidae; genus Rana; species Rana temporaria. The sequence goes on from NC_053501.1 coordinate 17,877,167, forward strand.
TATTACAGCAAAAAGTAAAAAATATTCATTTTTTTCAAAATTGTCGCTCTATTTTTGTTTAAAACGCAAAAAATAAAAACCGCAGAGGTGATCAAATACCACCAAAAGAAAGCTCTATTTGTGGGGAAAAAAGGACGCCAATTTTGTTTGGGAGCCACGTCGCACGACCGCGCAATTGCCAGTTAAAGCGACGCAGTCCCGAATCGCAAAAAGTGCTCTGGTCTTTGGGCAGCAATATGTTCTGGGGGTTAAGTGGTTAACAACTTTTTATCGTTGCAGCCTCATTAGTTCCCATCAGTGTCACCCCCATCAGCGCAGCCTCAGCGGTGCATGGGAATCGGAGAGGAAGAGGAGAGCCGGCTGGATCATCACACAGGGTGGAGATCGTCCGCTGTGACAGCTTTGCTTTGAATTGCCTGTATTCACACAAAGTCCGGCCTCCTGGATCGGCTCCTATGATGGATGTCGCACATCCTGGCATCAGACCAGTGTGCTGTCTATCGAAGGAGCCGGTCCAGGAGGTGGGACTTTGTGTGGCTGTGAATGCCAGGCGATTCAAAGCTGTCATAGCGACAGATCCTTGATCTGTGCGATGATTGGGCCAGCTCTCCTATTCTCCTCGATCATTCTCCCAGCGATCAGCCAGGGGAAGGTTTCCATTCAACCCTGCCTACTGGCGGCATTCACCCCCTCCCACCGAGGCAGCCCCACACTCGCCCTCAAGCTTTTTCCACTCGCCAAATGCGAGTGGAAATTCTGAGGGCAGATTTATAGAATATAGATTTTTAGTTTTTATCAATTTTACAAAATGCAAAGTGAGCGAACAGAAGTTCCTATTGCTTGTTTTGGGGAGGATTAGATGAAAGATGTAAAAGGCAAGTAGTGGAAAGCTCTTAAAGTTTGACTTGTGAAAAAAGTTGGATTTGAATCTTTCTTAAGCTGCATTCACATTGTAACGCCGCGTACGTGGCGTATTTTTTCCTTTTTTTTTTTTTTTTTTTTTTACAAATTATTTCCATTGATGTCTATGCCCGAACGCCAATGCCGCCTGAAAAAAAGGGTCCGGGACTTGTTTTCAGGTGGCAGGCGTACGGCGTTTCGGCATGAGATGTGAACCATCTCATAGACATCAATGGAAACTGCCCCTCCAGCGTATAGAGCGTCGCGCTTCAGGCGTTTTGTCGCCTAGGTGTTAATGCAGCCTTATAGTAACCACGTAGATGGAATGGGGGCTTGTATCTTCTGTAATCTGAAATGACAGACTTTGAGATAAAGAAAAAATTAATCTCAAATTCCACAGTCCGCACAAGGCAGTCAGCTGATCATCTGCTGTTTCTGCCTCCAGACTCTAAACCAGTGTTTTTCATTTTTTTTTTTTTTTCAGCCAAGGCACTATTTAAAATAATGCACAATTTCAAGGCGTTACTTTCTGCAAAGTAAAAATCTTAGCCTCCTACATCACAATGCCCCTGCAGTCTGCCCCCCCCCCCCCCTGTTTTTCCTCTCCATCATCACACTTCCCCATTCCAAGCTCTACATCCCCTTCACAGGACTCCTACCTGTGGCAAAAAAAGGGTAAAAAGTCAATTTTTGTGGCGCTTTCAAATCGCCTTTGAAAGCGCTGCCCATTAATTCCAATGGGCAGGGCTTTGAGAGCGCTAAATACAGCACTCCCAACCTGCCCCAAAGATGCTGCCTGCAGAACTTTTTGCAACGTCCCGCAAGCACACTGCCCCAGCATACTGGAATGAAAGGGAGGCGATTTTCAGAGGCTGATTCTAGCACTAAGGCTGCATTCACACCTTTGTGTAGGCGATATGCGGCGTATTGCGGTGACATAAAATAGGCGTTTTGTCCCGCGATTTGTGGCGACAAAACGCGCCGTTTTTGAGCCTTGTTTTTTGCTAGAGGGGTGATTTTAACATTGTCGGCTATGCCCGAACGCCAAAGCCGCCCGGAAAAAAGGGTCCGGGACTTGTTTTGAGCTTCAGGCGTTTCGGCGTGGAGATGTGAACCATCTCCATAGCCGACAATGTAAAATCACCCCTCCAGCGTATTGCAGGCTGCAATAGCGTCGGGCGTGAAAACGCCTAGGTGTGAATGGAGCCTTAAGTGCCTGAACACCACCCCAGTGTGAAAGGGGTCCAACTGCTGCAACCTTTTTTTTTTTTTTTCTGAGAAGGCTGTCCACAAGGTTTAGGAGTGTGTCTATGGGGATATTTGACCATTCTACCAGAAATGCATCTTTTGTGAGGTCAGGCATTGGTGTTGGATGAGAAGACCTGGCTCGCAGTCTCTGCTCCAATTCATCCCAAAGGTTTTCTATTGGGTGCAGGCCAGTCAAGTTCCTCCACCCCAAACTCGCTAATCCATGTCTTTATGGACCTTGCTTTGTGCACTGGTCCTAATCATTTGGTGGAGGGGGATTATGAGATGGGGTTGCTTTTCAGGGTTTGGGCCCCTTGGTTCCAGTGAAGGTAATTTTAAGGCGTCGGCATACCAAGGCATTTTGGACAATTTTAATTCTTTCAACTTTGTGGCAACAGTTTGGGGATGGCCCCTTCCTGTTCCAACATGACTGCGCACCAGTGCACAAAGCAAGGTCCATAAAGACATGGAGGAACATGACTGGGCCTGCACCTCAACCCGATAGAACATCTTTGGGATGACTAAGCGCTAACATTTGCACGAAATGCGTCTACATTTTTGTCCCCTGCTTCATCTGTCAACCACTTGTCATATAAAGCTTCAATAAAAGGATTTTTGGAAATGCAGCAATCCTTTCCTTATGGGATGAATTGGAGCGGAGACTGTGAGCCAGGTCTCCTCGTTCAACATCAGTGCCTGACCTCACAAATGTACTTTTGGAAGAATGGTCAAACATTCCCATAGACACACTCCTAAACCTTGTGGACGGCCTTCCCAGAAGAGTTGAAGCTGTTATAGCGGCAAAGGGTGGGCCAACTCAATATTGAACCCTACAGACATATAGCCAGATTCAGGTAACTCGCCGTCATAACTCTGAATCTGCGCTGTCGTATATTTTAAGTGTATTCTCAAATTGAGATACACTTAAATCTAGCTAAGATATGACCGCCGGCGCCGTCGTATCTTGGCTGTCTATTTAATCCGGCCGCTAGGGGCGTGTACGCTGATTTAAGCCTAGAGATACGCCTATTCACGAACGTACGCTTGCCCGTCGCAGTAAAGATACACCGTTTACGTAAGGCGTTTTCAGGCCTAAAGATATTCCACCAAAAGATGGCGCAGCCAATGTTAAGTATGGACGTCGGAACCACGTTGAATTTTGACATTTTTACGCCGTTTGCGTAAGTCGTCCGTGAATGGGGCTGGGCGTAATTTACGTCAAAACCAATAAGTCTTTGCGGCGTAATTTGGAGCATGCGCACTAGGTTAGGTCCACGGGCGGAGCATGCGCCGTTCGTTAAAAAACGTCATTTACGTGGGGTCATGCTTTATTTACATAAAACACGCCCACCTCTTCACAATTTGAATTAGGCGCGCTTACGCCGGCACATTTACGCTACGCCGCCGTAACTTAGGACGCAAGTGCTTTGTGAATACAGCGCTTGCATCTCTAACTTACGGCGGCGTAGCGTATATGAGATACGCTACGCCTGCCTAACGTTAGGCACGTGTATCTGAATCCAGCTATAAGACTCCATTAAAGTTCATGTAAAGGCAGACGTCCCAATACTTTTGACAATATAGTGTAGTCTAAAGTGTTGTATGTCTTCTACTGTAAAAAAATAAAATAAACTAGAATGGAAACAGTTGTTTGCTTTGAACTAGGTCAGTTCCTTTTGCTGCCTTTTTAAGTAATATAAAGCCAGTAAATTAGATTTCCAAGTATAGTTAGCGGGTATTTAACAGCTGCAGCACCTTCTGATTAGATTCAGAGGGAGGTGGACGCTTTTTCAATACGACATATTATTAGACAAGACACTAGTAAACTGTACAGATAGACGTCCTCCAGAGTTATTGTGCCAAAGCCATGCCATTCTTAGTAATGCCACTTGACATATTCAGCACTATGTGGTGGGCATGGTCAGGCCAAGCTGCTCTCCCTGTGTGCTTTTTATTATCATGGCTGCAAGGATTTTGTTCAAATGTTCAGGACCTGAATAGGATCCCATCAGGTCACTTGGACCCTCGTGTTATTTAAAGGCAATAATTGCTTGTAATAAAGTGAGGCTCTTGAAGACCAAGGGAAGTGGTCGTCTGAAAGGCGAATGTTCTTATTTAATGCGTTATTAGGAATAATCTTCACTAAACGGGTGAGTTGGTTTGCCAGCACAAAGCCCAAGGGGGATTACATTTCTTTTGTTATAAAAAAAAAAAATACATTATTGGGCTTTTTTTTTTGTAAGTTTTAAATCCTGTAAGATTTAAATACCTCAGTTTGTCGTAATTGAACAATTCAAATAATAATTGAAAAGAAATGAGAGGGCCTGAGGATCAAATTGTGGTTTCTGTGGGCAGCGAAAGGACGAATCTCTCCATGCTATTCTCGGGTACTGCTCATAGGTCATGCACGGCTCTGTACCTTGTGATCCAGGAGCGCAGGATAAGCCCCGTACACATGATCGGATTTTTCGATAACAAATGTGTGATGGTAGGGTTTTGTTGGAAAATCTGACCGTTTGTACGCTCCATCGAACAATTGTTGGAAATTCCGACAACAAATGTTTTATAGTGTACTTTAAAACTGTTTGACAACAAATCTCTGTGTTGTCGGATTATCCGATCGCGTGTACGCAAATCTGCCGGAAAAGAATCAAAATCAATAGGAGTCCACATGTAAAGGTTGCATAAATCCTCAACGAGGTAGTAGGATGGAGGGCTTGTTGTGGACCATTAAAGGAAACTTGAGCAATACTGGTCTGTGGCAAATTAAGGTCATGAGTGTATAATGAGGTGGCGTACCGGGTAAGGCAGGCAAATATAAGGGGATTCCTAAACTATTGTCCGTCCAATTTGGGTAGTGTACATAACTGCAATACAACAGCAAGTGATATCACTATGGTCAAAGGACAGAGGTAGGTACTCCCGATAGTTGGGTGAATCAGGGCTGGTATTGACCGCAAACCATCAAAACTGGAGGAAGGGGGGCTGAGTCCTGGTCAAACTTGAAACAAGTTTAGTTTGAATCGAAGCCTATAGAATAATCTTGCCACTTTCGTAGCATAGCTGTCTCCCATTCCGCCTGAAAGAACTTCCTTTTAGTTAAAATATCATTCAGCCGTCACCTCTCCTTCTGCATCTGCCTGTGAGCTGCAATCCCGAAGGGTGTCAAGTGCCGCCTGACATGTTTTGTTAGCCAATCACGGCTAACTTCCTCAGAGTGAGAGGGGGCCTACTGAGAGTGGCTTAAATAACCTTAGAGTGTTGTACCACACTCTCACCACTAGATGTCTTACATTCTCTCATCCCCTCTTTTTGTTCATCACGCTGGCAATAAGTTCATTTAAAATGCCACGGAGTACATATCCATCATGCTCCAATGACTAACTTTACATCTCTAGACACAAAAAGAGAAGAAGACTTGCTACAGAGGTTAGCAGGAAGGTTGATATATTAGCAATAGATGGGGGCGGTGGACACGTTTATGTTTCACCTGATATATTAACTTCCATAGTATGAGTTTTTAGGAGCAGTGTGTGGATCGTGCTTCTAAAAAAAAGACTAAGTTACATTCATTATTCAAGCCTTGTGGAACTAAAGATCCCACATTATAGATCCACTTTTTCTCCTTCTGCAGGAGAATAGTGTCAAAGTCCCTTCTTATTGGTAAGTTAAGCACATTAAATGCCTTTCACCGCCAAGCCCTTAGGGTCACCCTGGTGAAACTGAGCGACATGCACTGCCAGGGGACATTCATCTTTTTTTCTTAATACTTGCGATGTGCTCGCCAATTCTGACGCGGAGTTGTCTCTTTGTTTTTCCCACATAGATCTGGTTACAGGGACAGCATAGCATATACACTACTCCTGGTTGTTGAGCACTTTAATAAATGTATTAATTTTAAACTTTTTAGTTCCTGTAGGTTCTTATGAACCTATTTGCAGATGTGACAATGTCCACAGGTGTGCGTTCCGCTAAGGCCCCTTCCACACTTGTGCGACTTGTCCTGCGAGTTGGCACTGCAAAATCGCATGACAAGTCGTACTCCATGATTTTCAATGAGTAACATTCATATCTGTGCGACTTCAAAATATTACTTTGGTTCGACTTTGAGGCGACTTAAGGTCCCTAAACCTCAACATTACACATGCTTTGTATCAAGTCGCGTCAAAATCATGCAACTTTCAGGTTGCACAAGTGTGAAAGGGGCCTTAGGAAGGCAAGATCCCTTTTTTAACTATTATTTTTTTTTTTGTTTTTGTCGTCGTTCTCTGGTATTCTGAATGGACTAATGTGTCATAACTTGCTCATGGGTATATATTTTTTTATGTTACTATATTGAGCACAGCCCGCGCAGGGATTTTCCATACCAATTCTTAAAGGCGCACACTTTTTTTGCAGAAGTCATTTTATTCTATATCGGCAAACCACAGCGCGGGGAAATTCGTAGTAAAATTTTGATCAGTATATGGCTGTTCTAATTCATGAGAAGTTTTTTTTATTGATCAACTTCTCATGAATCGGCTTGTTTGTAAATTTTTGCTCGATTAGCTCATGCTGCCAACTTTACCCTTCATAGGCTCAGTTTATCTTGCAGTTCCTGCTTTCAAAAAGTCTCACCTGTCTATTTGTAGTAGCTGAGACTTCATTCTGTGCAGCATATTTCATGTTTAACTTCTAATTACCTGGTGAAGACCACAGTGGGTGGCCACTCTTCTATGACAACGTCTGGATCTGTAGGTTGAGGTGGATTGGCTTGAAGGTGGGAGGGGATATAATATGCCACCGTGACGTCACGTGCGATTCCTGTTTGCGTTTCGTCTGTATGCACGGTTGTAAGAACTGGAATGGTCATTCCTAAATATGAACCTAGAAATGAAAAATAAAGCATAGTCCTAGCAAACGTCTACCATAGATTGATTTTAGAAATTGAGGAGCCTACAATAGAATACGATCTTCTGTGTCTGACCAGTTCATAAGGGAAAGTTCAACACTGTAGATCAGCGGTGGTCCGCATGAAAATTAGAGGGTCTGAAATGTGGCCTCCCAACACTTTCAGAGGACCACATAATGGCCTTACATTTTTAGGTTATAGAAGCCCATATTTTAACACTTAGGCCCCGTACAGACGGGCAAACATGTGCGATGAAAATGGTCCGCCGGACCGTTTTCAGCGGACATGCCCGCCCGGAGATTTCTGTATGATGGCTGTACACACCACCATACAGAAATCCGTGGACCAGTTTCAGCAAACATGTTCGGTCGTGTGTACGGGGCCTTAGAGGTTGATTTACTAGAGGCAAACATACTGTGCACTTTAACCACCTAAGCCCGGGACCATTTGGCTGGCCAAAGACCAGAGCACTTTTTGCGATTCGGCACTGCGTCGCTTTAACTGACAATTGCACGACCGTGCGATGTGGCTTCCAAACAAAATTGACTTTTTTTTTTTCACAAATGGAGCTTTTTTTTTTTTTTGGTAATATTTGATCACTTCTGCGTTTTTTTTTTTTTGCGCTATAAACAAAAATATAGCGACAATTTTGAAAAAAACACAATATTTTGTACTTTTTTTGCTATAATAAATATCCCCATTTTATTTTTATTTTTTTAAAACAACTTTTTTCCCCAGTTTAGGCCGATATGTATTCTTCATTATTTTTGCAAAAAAAAATTGCAATAAGCGTATATTGATTGGTTTGCGCCAAATTTACAGCATCCTACAAAATAGGGGATGGTTTTATGCCATTTTTTTTCATTTATATTTTTATTTATTTTTTTACTAGTAATGGCGGCGGTCGGTCTGCGATTTTTTTATTTTTCTCTCTTGACTGCGCCTTTATGGCGGACACATTGGACACCTTTGATACATTTTTGGGACCATTGTAATTTTTACAGCGATCAGTGCTATAAAAATGCACGGATTACTGTGAAAATTACACTGGCAGTGAAGGGTTTAACACTAGGTGAAGGGGTTAAGTGTGTGTGAGGGAGTGATTCGAACTGTTAGGGGAGGAGCTACCAGTGACACATCACTGATCCCGATGACTGGTCAAGCGCACCCGCTTGGCGGCAAATTTAAAGGGACGTACAGGTATGTCCATTTGCCTGCCCGTGCCATTGTGTAGACGTATATGTGCGTGCGCTGGTCGCTAAGTGGTTACATGGGTTGTAACGTGTGTTTTTTTTTTTTTTTCTTGATGCATTAAGAAAAAAAAACTTGTGCAGCAGCCATCCCAGCACCCCCCAATACTTACCTGAGCCCCATCTCTGTCCAGCGATGTCCACAAATGATCCTTTGCAAAGTAAAGTTTTACCTCATTTACGAAGCTCCGGAGCAAGTGCACAGTATATTTGCCTTTAGTTAACCACTTAAGACCCGGACCTTTAGGCAGCTAAAGGACCTTGCCAGTTTTTGCGATTCGCCACTGCGTCGCTTTTATTGACAATTGCGCAGTCGTGCGACGTGGCTCCCAAACAAAATTGGCGTCCTTTTTTCCCCACAAATAGAGCTTTATTTTGGTGGTATTTGATCACCTCTGCGTTTTTTTTATTTTTTGCAATATAAACAAAAATAAATAAATATCCCCCAAAAACATATAAATTTTTTTTTTCCCTCAGTTTAGGCCGATACGTATTCTTCTACCTATTTTTGGTAAAAAAAATTGCAATAAGCGTTTATCGATTGGTTTGCGCAAAATTTATAGCGTTTACAAAATAGGGGATAGTTTTATTGCATTTTTATTAAATTTTTTTTTTTTTTTTTACTACTAATGGCGGCGATCAGCGAGTGTTGTGTGTTCTCGTAAGACATCTCTTACCTGAAGAATTCTGCTCACAGATGTATTTCATAAGCTTCATGAACCCCATGCAGATACTTTGTTCATATTTCTCCTCCTTCATCTTAATGCAGGCCCATTTGGCTGTTCCATATTGCCTTTTCTCATATAGTATGTCGCCACACTGAACAGGGGAAGAAAATGGATTTTGAATGGGGAAAAAAAATTGATTCAAACAGAAAAAAATGTGTGTGTGTGTGTATTTCAGCACGCGGCTGAGAGCCAAAGCCAGCTGCACCCATGCCCTTGCCAGCCTGGCACTCCATTGAGCGGTGGAGAGCATTGAAAGTCTGCTCTGGGATGATCAAGAACTGAGCAGTCAGTGGTCATGTGATCACTCATTCTCAGGCTTAAGCCGGTACACAGTGGCATTTTTTTTTATTTTTTTTTATAAACCCAGTGGGCTTGCCATGTTGGTACAGTGATCTTCCCACTGAACTATTGTGTTCTGATGGGGGACTTCCCCTCCCGCCAGAAAACATCGGTCAGCACTGGCAGCCACAGGCTACCGGCACTGATCGGATGCTGGTTTTCCAGCATGCCCATGCAACAGAAGCTAGACAGGCTCCTGCGCACACAGGTCGAATGATTTGGCCCGTGTGTACCAGGCTTTAGAGCCGGGCGGGGGACAGCTGCAGCATAGGAGTATGCATTCTTGGGTTTTCCCTTACATTTTTTTATATATTATATATAAAAAAAAAAATCATGATATTAAATTTAAAAGTCATATATAAATTATTATATATATATATATATATATATATATATATATATATATATATATATATATATATATATATATATATATATATATATATATATATATATATATATATAGTATTTGACTTTTAAATTTAATATCATGAATTTAACAGAATATACATTTTATTGTTGACCATTATTGGCTCTTTTAGTGCAAGAAAAATGTATCCTGTTTTTAAATTCTTTTCATGTCTGCACACTAGTCCTTTTGAGGTGTTAAAAATCATCTTGCTGCATCTTTGGTCGGTTGAAATGCATTGAAAACGCAGCAAGAACGCATCAATAACGCACCTGTAATGCGTTTAATGCGGTTTGAGTCGCATGACCTATAAACAAAAACGCACCATAAGCATAGTTAAATTATGGCAAAATCATGTGCTTTTCGGCACCATTATCTGTGCTTTTTTCACTTATAGGCAAAATGCCAATAACGGCATTTTTTGCCTGATAAGATGCACTGAAATTTCGGCGGGAAACCATTCTTTTTTTTTTTTTGGTGTCCCCGAACTTCTAGTTTTTTTAAAGAGGTTGTAAATGTATTGCAGTTAACGTTTTTTAAATTAAAATTATTAATGAGGTCTAAAAGAGGAGGAAATTCCTAGCAGGAAAATGAGGACTTTTTAATGAATGAATGAATGAAAACTTATATAGCGCGGCACATGCGAACTTAATCGCCTCTGGGCGCTTGTTGTTCCTGTCTCCTTTGGTATCAAAAGAGATGCGTTTTGATCTTTCTCCTGAATGCTAAGTGGTTCTCCTCGAACCGAATGCTGGTAAAGCGTTCCATAGTCTGGGACCCTGGACCGCGAATCTCCTTTCTCCTTTGGATTTGTAGTTGGCTTTCGGTATTTGGAGAACATTTTGATTGGTGAATCGCAAAACGCGATTGGGATTATGAGCAGATTATGGGGGCAGATTATTGATCAGCCGTGGAAAGCGACTTGCTAAAACGGCCTTTCTGTCCTTAACAGGCGTTTATCTGCGATGACAAATGCGCTAATCTCTTTCTGTAATATACTGCATACAATAAACGCGTACCAATGATGGTAAAGTGGGACTTCTTTAACCTAGTAGGTTCTTTTTATAGCTAGATATTGCTGGAGTCTGATTTGTGGGCTGTACTTGGGAGGGGAAACAAGGCAAGCACTCCGCAAGGGATTAGACTGCGAGCAGAAAATCAGATTATCACAGATTGCCGAGTACATACGGACCTGATAACATGTGACTCGCTTGTGGTTTCTCGGTGTGTTTGGCAGGCTTTGATTTAAAGGCACTGTCTGCTTTACAGAACACGCCGCGCCTGCAGAAGCGCACAGCTGGGGACACATCTTCGGTTTGCTACATACACAACTAGCTGCAGGTTTTTTTGTCACTGTTTTGCTAGATGGAAAGAGGGTTACATATTTAGACGCTATTCTTCCGCACGCAGAATGTCTTCTCGATAGGAGAAGCCATGTGGATCAGTAGCCAGGCAAATGCCCGTCCCAGATCTGCGAGACCCAGCTAAGGCCAACATATTTGGGGATTCACTCAGTAGGTCTTCTCAGGATTCGTACTTGGAGAGTTGGCCCATTACAGACTCATGACATTTTTTTTGTTGCTTCTCAGTAATGCTGATCTCTTAACCACTTAAAGGGTCACTAAAGGAAAAAAATGTTTGCCTAAAATTAATGGGCCAGATTCACAAAGAGATACGACGGCGGATCTCCTGATCCGCCGTCGTATCTCTGAGATCCGACGGTCGGATCTATGCGACTGATTCATAAGAATCAGTTACACATAGATCTCCCTTAGATCCGACTGGTGTAAGTGACTTACACCGTCGGATCTTAGGCTGCAATCTCCCGCCGGCCGCTAGGTGTCGCCTCGGTCTTTTAGGCGTCGGATATGCAAATGAGGAGAACCGCCGATTCAGAAACGAACGCCCGCCCGTCGCTTTTTTTTTTACGTTGTTTGCGTTCGGCTTTTTCCGGCGGATAGTTACCCCTGCTATATGAGGGGTAGCTAATGTTAAGTATGGCCGTCGTTCCCGCGCCAAGTTTCAAATTTTTACGTCATTTGCGTAAGTCGGTCTGGAATACGGATGGCCGCAATTGATGTTGCCGCCGAAAACAATGACGTCCTAGCGACGTCATTTGGAGCATGCGCACTGGGTAATTTCGCCGGCGGCGCATGCGCAGTTAAATTGGCGCGGAAACGCGCCTGATTTAAATTGTACACTCCCCCTAGCCGCGGAATTTGAATTCCGCTGGGGGAGTTACGATCCGACGGTGCAATTTTCGAGGTAAGTGCTTTGTGAATACTGCACTCGCCTCGCTAAATTGCACCGGCGGATCGTAAATCACATAGATTACGCGGATCTAAAGATCCGCTTATCTATGTGAATCTAGCCCAGTGTCTGCAAGGTAGACAGACAGAATAGTGTAATGATTCTGTTAAAAAACGAGTAAATACCTATTAAATTCCTTCATCTATATCACCTCCGGCATTCTAGTTTCTGTTCTCTCATTCACTTCCTGGTTTGCGGCGCTCGTTCATGTAAGAACTACATTTCCCAGTATGCATTGCGGCACACCCAGTAATTCACACCTCCTTGAAGTCTCTAACACGTAGAGAGCGTCCTGCCGCACAGATGTAGTTCCCAGGAGGGGGTGAGCTTGTTACTGACCACCGCAGTAAACCCTCCCGTCACGGTGGTCAGTAAAATCAGACAAGCAGGAAGTGAACAGAACAGAGAAGAAATAGAGAAACTTCTGAGCAAAAACGAACAATGAGGAAGTGAAAAGAGGAATGTCTGCAGGTAAAGGATGCTTATTATGAGAATTTTTTTTTTCCTTTACAACCCCTTTAAGGACCTTTTGCTCACAAAAGCCAATAATTGGACAGAATGGATGACCCAGCTGCCCTTTATAAAAGGGGGAGCTCACAGATGCCATGTTGTCAGAATCTGATGGGTTGGGATGCGAGAGCCGGCCATTCTGTGTACGTAGTTTTTTTATTTAATTTTTTTCTCTTTTTTTTTTTTTTTTTACATAGCTTTGTTCAGTAAAACATTTGCAAATTCCAAGATTTTGTTTTTACCTTTTCTTTGCAGCTGAGAAGTAGAAAGGGAACCGTCTGCCGTTCCTCTGTTCTGCTATTCCGCGATAGCTGCTGAATGGGTTCTGCCATCTCTGCAATAAGAACAGAGCATGTTAGTGGACTTTGCCTTCTGCTTCATTGAATTGTATTCTTAAACATTTGCTTGAGGTTTCCAAAAACTGAAAAATAGGGACTGCTTTTGAGTATGTTGGTTGTCTTGACTATGTCTGGCTTCAGTACTTTCGGTTACAGAATCAAAATATTCTTGCCGAAAAAGTATCGGTATGCCTGATCTCTATATACTTGTTCTGAATCAGTGACTGTCATCATTGAAGCCAAACCATGTCTACCAGGGAAATGGCATATTTTACATAGTTACATAGTCGCACAAGTCCATCAAGTCCAACTTTTGAAAAGGAGATGTCCACAGTGACGGCCACTGTTCTTTTTGACAGAGTTCTATTGAGCCAAAACACGTTTGTAATGTGGTGCAATAATGATGCACCAAAGGCAGTGCATTACAACACACAGGGCCGATCCTCCCTATAGGCTCACTATGCAAGCCGCTTAGGGCCCCGCAAAGCTGCAAAGGGCCCCCCAAATTACTAGAGGCCCCGCCTGGTGAGAAGTCATTTTCGCCCCCTCACCCCGCTTCTAAACTCGCTGGCTAAGTCATTTACAACAGAAGAACACCCCCTCCCCCCCCGCTTCTCAACTTTCTTTAATGTGACATGTCACTGTCGTCAGCGCCCCCCGCTTCTCATTTTTAATGTGCCATGTAATTTTGCTTAGGGCCCCAGGGAGGTCAGGATCGGCACTGACAACACATGACAATGAATGCTGCCGTACCTTGTTGTGGTGGGCTGCTTTGGAAAGAAAAATGTTGCATGTCCACCTTTGTTATATTCTTGTAGCGAGCTGCTGAGAGCCTGAGCCAGCGCTCCATCCCCTGCACAGCTCAGCGCTCCAGTGAGCGAGGAGGGAGCAGAGCAGAGAGCTGCTGATTGACATCTGCTTTCGGAACTGTGAGAACCGAGCGATCGGCAGCGTTCAATCGCTTGGTTCTCAGTGTAGAGGCGCTGGATGACAGATGCCGCATCGGCCCGATGCTGCGTCTAGGTATGTATGAATCAAAAAAACAAAACGTACTTCTCTTTTAATGCAACATACACTATATTACCAATAGTATTGGGTGCGTTTTTTCACGCACATGAAATTTAATGGCATTCCAGTCTTAGTCCGTAGGGTATAATATTGAGTCGCCCCTCCCTTTGCAGCTATAACAGCTTCAACTCTTCTGGGAAGGTTGTCACAAGGTTTAGGAGTGTGTCTATGGGAATGTTTGGTCATTCTTCCAGAAGTGCATTTGTGAGGTCGGGCTGATGGACAAGAAGCGTGGCTTGCAGTCTCCGCTCTAATTCATCCCAAAGGTGTTCTATCGGGTTGAGGTCAGGATTATGGTATGGGGTTGGACTTGGCCCCTTAGTTCCAGTGAAGGGAAATCTTAAGGCGTCAGCATGCCAAGGGGATGGCCCCTTCCTGTTCCAATATGACTGCACACCAGTACCCAAAGCAAGGTCCATAAAGACATGGATGAGTGAGTTTGCGGTGGAAGAACTTGACTGGCCTGCCAAACATTCCCATAGACACACTCCTAAACCTTGTGGACAGCCTTCCCAGAAGAGTTGAAGCTGTTATAGCTGCAAAGGGTGGGCCAACTCAATATTGGACCCTATGATGCCTTTAAAGTTCATGTGCGTGTAAAGGCAGTCCTACATGGGTGTGGGTTGGCGGCCCCAAAATTGGTGTACTGCTTACATGCACATCTGTCAAGTTGGGACAAGTGGTTGTCCATGTGGCCTATGCGTATGCATACACTTACATGGGATGGCTGTTCAAGCCGCATAAACACTTGGTCTGCGAGCCTCAGCATGCATGTTGATGAGGTCTAAATCTTTTTCTAATGGGATACTGGCAGCAGTAAAGGCCTCACTCGAGTTTATTCCTATTTTTTTTTTTTTTTTTAAGTTTTGACTTGGCATACACTTTAAATGGTGAGGAGTACCTCCTAATGCCGCGTACATGCGATCGGGCTTCTGACCAAATGCACATTAGAATTCCATCGGAGTAAAACGGAACATGTTCTATTTCTAAACTACGATGGTATTCCTTTGAAAAAAAAGTCAGATGGGGCCCACACATGGTCGTAATTTCCGATGGAAAAAGTCCTTATTGTAGGCTTACCTGTAGGTACAAGTGGTGTAACCGAGTTTCCAACTTGGTAGTTTTTACCAGATATGTACTTGATGCCCTATATCCCCTGCACATGATCCTGTTTTATTCCTATTTGTATTTGTGCTTTTTGTGCTTTTCTTTAAACTGTGGGCCTTTGGTAAACCTCCATCCAGTAATTTTGCCTTCAGCCTCTGCCAGGAACATCTAAGACTGGGAGCTTGCTAATCTCATTGAGATATTCAGGTCATGCTGGCATTAAGTGCTGCTTAATAACCAGAGAGTTTCATCTAATTCACAGAAATGAACCACTTCCCAACATCCGCTTTCCCCAGAGGAGGCGAGTTATCATTTTCCATAGAAATCCTGCAGATGGCACAAGTTTTGTTGGCCAAGGAAATGAGTGCGGTGCACAAATTAAAGAGAAAAGACTCGTCGGAAAAAAACATGGTGGCAGAGTTATAGTTGGCGCGTCGCCTAAATATTTTTGTTAGTAATGACTTTGTATTTATTTTTTCCCTCTTGCAAAATATCTCGAATGGTAGAGAACCAGTCATACCGCTTATAATGGTTAAAGTATTTATTTTGGATGGGGCACCTATTTGTTATACTCTATCGTGATCTTTGTCACCCACAGCTTCAGACACCTTATTGTCTATAAATCGCCTCCTGTGCCCCTGCTGAAGAGGGCAGTGATGTCCTAACTTTTTTCCATTCCCACACCCATCCGATTTTCAGTGCTACGCTCAGATCTCAATAGAATGTCTTTTGTTGAACAGTTTCTAGAGGGTGTTTCAGAATTTAAGCACCTGTCTTTACAGATAAACCCTGGGGGGGGGGGGGCAGCTACATGAAACCCCCCACCTGATAATTCAGAATGTAAAATACAATGTTATGCCACATACACACGATCGGATTTTCTGACGGAATTCCGCTCAAGCTTGGCTTGCATACACACGATCACACACAAGTTCTCGGAACTTTCGACTGTCAAGAACGTGGTGACGTACAACACTACGATGAGCCGAGAAAATTAAGTTCAATGCTTCTGAGCATGCGTCGAATTGTTTCAGAGCATGCGTCTGAATTTTGCGCATCGAAATTGCTACAGACTTTCTGAGAGAGAGAGGAGCTGTCGGCTTGATGTCGGGGGTGGGCGGGACCCAGCAGCTATATTACACCAGCCAATGGGATGATATCTGGGCGGACCACTATGTGTGTGGGCCCGCCCCCTTTCTAAAGCAGCCCAATCATTGGCTGGTGTAATTTAGCTGCTGGGTCCTGCCCACCCCCGACATCCAGCTGATCTCTCTCTCTCTCTCTCTCTCTCTCTCTCTCTCTCTCTCTCTCTCTCTCTCTCTCTCTCTCTCTCTCTCTCTCTCTCTCTCTCTCTCTCTCTCTCTCTCTCTCTCTCTCTCTCTCTCTCTCTCTCTCTCTCTCTCTCGCCACCTGCCAGTTCCAACCAGTGCCATCTGTACTGAGGACATCAAGTGTGTGCTAGAGCAGTGTTTCTCAACTCCAGTCCTCAAGGCGCCCCAACAGGTCATGTTTTCAGGCTTTCCATTATTTTTCACAGGTGATTTGATCGGTTTCACTGCCCTAGTAATTACCACAGCCATTTCATCTGAGGGAAAACATGACCTGTCGGGGTGCCTTGAGGACTGGAGTTGAGAAACCCTGTGCTAGAGTGACAGAGTAAGCAATTGGGTACAATTTTAGGATTTAGTATAAACTTCCACCCACAGCAGTTGGACCCTTTTTCTCAAACGGCAGTGAATTGAGCTTAATAAAAGATTTGTGTCTTTTGACATAATCCGATCTGTTTCAGTCCCAAGTGCTGCTAAGTCCCTACAATCCCTCCTTATTACCGCATAGGACCAGACCCCTAAAAGCTATTTGTTTCTGCTTTACAATTCATTCTGACGTGGGACTGACGCACTATAGCAAATTTCTGTCACATTTGTTAAAGCATTGCATCAATTCTCTATGGCTTTTGTTACTTGTATTGACATTGGCATGAATGCAGGGAGATTTAACTTGTAAATAGTTTTCTGGGGCTCATGCTGACCCAGAAGTATGGCTTTGTGACAGGGGTGTCCATAACCTGTATCCTAGCTAGCGGTAGTTGTGCACCCCCAATGCCCAGAGTAGAGGGTGAGGGCTAGCAGTAGTTGTGCACCCCCCAATGCCCAGAGGAGAGGGCTAGCAGTAGTGGTGCACCCCCAATGCCCAGGGTAGAGGGTGAGGGCTAGCAGTAGTTGTGCACCCCCAATGCCCAGAGGAGAGGGCTAGCAGTAGTGGTGCACCCCCAATGCCCAGGGTAGAGGGTGAGGGCTAGCAGTAGTTGTGCACCCCCAATGCCCAGAGTAGAGGGTGAGGGCAAGCAGTAGTTGTGCACCCCCCAATGCCCAGGGTAGAGGGTGAGGGCTAGCAGTAGTTGTGCACCCCCCAATGCCCAGAGTAGAGGGAGAGGGCTAGCAGTAGTTGTGCACCCCCAATGCCCAGGGTAGAGGGTGAGGGCTAGCAGTAGTTGTGCACCCCCAATGCCCAGGATAGAGGGTGAGGGCTAGCAGTAGTTGTGCACCCCCCAATGCCCAGGGTAGAGGGTGAGGGCTAGCAGTAGTTGTGCACCCCCCAATGCCCAGAGTAGAGGGAGAGGGCTAGCAGTAGTTGTGCACCCCCCAATGCCCAGGGTAGAGGGAGAGGGCTAGCAGTAGTTGTGCACCCCCCAATGCCCAGAGTAGAGGGAGAGGGCTAGCAGTAGTTGTGCACCCCCAATGCCCAGAGTAGAGGGAGAGGGCTAGCAGTAGTTGTGCACCCCCCAATGCCCAGAGTAGAGGGAGAGGGCTAGCAGTAGTTGTGCACCCCCCAATGCCCAGAGTAGAGGGAGAGGGCTAGCAGTAGTTGTGCACCCCCAATGTCCAGAGTAGAGGGAGAGGGCTAGCAGTAGTTGTGCACCTTCAATGCCCAGAGTAGAGGGAGAGGGCTAGCAGTAGTTGTGCATCCTCAATACCCAGGGTAGCGGGTGAGGGCTAGCAGTAGTTGTGCACCCCCCAATGCCCAGAGTAGAGGGAGAGGGCTAGCAGTAGTTGTGCACCCCCCAATGCCCAGGGTAGAGGGCTAGCAGTAGTTGTGCACCCTCAATACCCAGGGTAGCGGGTGAGGGCTAGCAGTAGTTGTGTGCCTCCAATGCCCAGGGTAGAGGGTGAGGGCTAGCAGTAGTTGTGCACCCCCCAATGCCCAGAGTAGAGGGAGAGGGCTAGCAGTAGTTGTGCACCCCCAATGCCCAGAGTAGAGGGAGAGGGCTAGCAGTAGTTGTGCACCCCCAATGTCCAGAGTAGAGGGAGAGGGCTAGCAGTAGTTGTGCACCCTCAATACCCAGAGTAGTGGGAGAGGGCTAGCAGTAGTTGTGCACCCTCAATACCCAGGGTAGCGGGTGAGGGCTAGCAGTAGTTGTGCGCACCCCCCAATGCCCAGAGTAGAGGGAGAGGGCTAGCAATAGTTGTGCACCCCCCAATGCCCAGAGTAGAGGGAGAGGGCTAGCAGTAGTTGTGCACCCCCCAATGCCCAGAGTAGAGGGAGAGGGCTAGCAATAGTTGTGCACCCCCCAATGCCCAGAGTAGAGGGAGAGGGCTAGCAATAGTTGTGCACCCCCCAATGCCCAGAGTAGAGGGAGAGAGATGGTCAGAGACTGTGGACTGCATTTCTCTAGGAAGATGTCTTTACTTGTGGTAAATGGTTTCTTTACATTTCTTCAGTTACTTCTTGGTTCCCAGGCAAATTATATAGATCCCGTTAGTCTTCTAGAGAGGAAGGGGCTTTCTTGGCACACCCTCCTGCCTGTGTTCAATCAGATTAGGTAACAGAAGTGGCGTTCCGTCAGCTGAATACTTACTGCACATGCGCAGGTTTGCTAATCTGACAGAACACCTGCAGTCATAAGACGCCAGCGGACATCTTGGTACACCCAGCTACGTCTTGCATTTCGCAGTCATTTTACCAATAAAGTGAGTGTATATAAATAAACATAGTATATTCAGATCTGTCATGCTGTTTTCATGTTACATTTTCAAAGCATAAAGGTTTAGCGCAGAGTAATGCGGGGTGTGCCAAGATGGCCTCCGCCACCTTCCTACTGCTGGCGTTCAGCCTTTTTCAAAATGGAACCTTTTAAAAACGGCATCACAGATGTCCATGTACTATATTTATATGCGCTCAGTTCATTGTAAAATTACTGAAATTCCATATGTAGCTGAGTGTGGTAAGATGTCTACTGCTCTGTCAGATTACCAAACCTACTATGCGCAGTAAGTATTCAGATGATGGAACGTCCTTTCCATTACCTAATCTGACGGGTCGCCGATTCTGCTGAAACACCTGCATGCCCAAACTAAGTAAATGAGGTGAAAAACCTCCTGTGCAGCAGCCCCCCTTTTACTTACCTGAGCCTGATCGTTCCTGCGCCAGGGAAAAGCAAACCCGCTCCAGCCAGTGTCTCGGGTCCTGATCGATTGATAGCAGCACAGCCATTGGCTCCTGCTGCTGTCAATCAAATCCAATGACACGGAAGCCGGGCAGTGGAGCCAAATCCTGCTGTCTGTGTCAATGGACGCAGGACACAGGAGCGCGCCCATACAGGTGCCCCAAAAGGGGGCACTTGAGAAGAGGAGGATCGGAGGCACTCTGTGCAAAAGCAACTGCATAGGTTTGTTTAAAAAAATAAATAAAAATAATAACTAACATTTACATATCCTTTTAACCACTTCCCGCACAGCCTATTAACCACTTCCCGCACAGCCTATAGCAAAATGACGGCCAGGCGGTGGTTTAGTTATCCTGACTAGACGTCATATGATGTCTTTCAGGATAACAGCCGGCATGTGCCCACGGGGGCACGCAAAGCGGCGATCGGTGGTGTGTCCATCTGACGCACCACAAAACCGATCTTGGTAAAGAGCCTGACGGAGACTCTTTACCATGTGATCAGCTATGTCCAATCACAGCTGATCACGATGTAAACGGGAAGAGCCGTGTATCTGACAGACGCGAGTAGAGGAGGGCCGGGCCGATCTACTGCTCTGACAGGGGAGGGGGGGGTCTGCGCTGATTATCAGCTCAGCCCCAACCCCCCCACTCTAAGGACAACCAGGGATGCCAATCTGCCCAAAAATGGTGCCACACTGTGCCCGTCAGTACCACCTCATCAGTGAAGGGGAAAAAAACATTTGTGTAGCAAGGTCCCAGGCCTCCTTGTGTAAGAATGCTGTCTCCTATGGAAAAAGTATTTTAACAGTTCGTAACGCAAAGCGTAACCGTTCTTTCACTTCCACTTGTAGTTCTTCGGTACACTGAGCTTCCAGTCTCTCTCACTAGACCCACTGATTCACTGCCACTGAATCCTCTGAGATCCTCCAATCTCCACGGTGGTATCTTCCTCAAGTGTCACCCCCACCTCTCTGCTGGGTTCCTAGCTTGGCACTCAAGGCCGCTCTGCAAGCGTTGTCTCTGCTGGCCTGGTATTGAAGTGGTTAATTATTAAAAATGAAATAAATGGTGTTTTCAGTGTTTGGTGCTCAGATGCAGCCCCGTTTTTTTCTTTAATGAAAGCTGCAGATTAATAAATACTGAAAATGGCTTTGATGTTAAAGCTTAAATGTGATTTTAACCACTTGAGACCCGTAGGACGTCCTGGGACTGCTCGACTTTGTGCGGTGATATTTGAATGATGGGTGCAGCTGCAGGCATCATTCAGATATCGCCGTCTTCAGCCGGCGATTCTGTGCACCAGAAGAATGATCAAAGCGGCGGTTCCGCCGCTCGATCGTTCTTCTAGGCAGCGGGAGGGGACGTCCCCTCCCGCCGCCATCCGGTGCTTCTCCGGGCTCTCCCGTGCCATCGGGGGCCCGGAGAGCGAATCGGCCGGCGCTCGTTGGTGAACCATAGAGATGACTCTATGACCGTCGGAGGACCGGGCGCGACGTTATGACGTCATGCCCGGTACCCGGAAGTAAACAAAGCCGCTATCGCGGCTGTCTGCATGTAATCGGTGATTTTTTTTTTTCCACCGATTTCATGCTTGTAAGCCTGGAGGAGAGATGTGGGGTCTTATTGACCCCACATCTCTCCATAAAAAGGACCTGTCATAGTGATTCCTATTACAAGGGATGTGATCAAAAAAAAAAAATGTTAAAAAGAAGTGTAAAAATAAAGTAAAATGAAAAAAATAAAAAAATTTAAAACGCCCCTGTCCCGGTCGCTCGCTGTGAGGTATCATCGCGTGCGTTAGAGCGTGTGCAACAATTCTAGCACTAGACCTCCTCTGTAACTCAAAAATAGTAACCTATAAAAAAAATTGAAAGCGTCGCCTATGGAGATTTTAAAGTACCGAAGTTTGGCGCCATTCCATGAGTGTGCGCAATTTTAAAGCGTGACATGTTGGGTATCTATTTACTCGGCGCAACATCGTCTTTCACATTATACAAAAAAAATTGGGCTAACTTCACTGTTTTGTTATTTTTTAATTCATGAAACAGTTTTTTTCCCTAAAAAAAGGTGTTTGAAAAATGATTGCGCAAATACCGTGCGAGAAAAAAAGTTGCAATGACCGCCATTTTATTCCCTAGGGTGTCTGCTAAAATAATATATATAATGTTTGGGGGTTCTGATTAATTTTCTAGCAAAAAAATTGTGATTTTTACATAAAGGAGAAAAGTGCCAAAATAGGCCCGGTAACAAAGTGGTTAATGATTCGGTTAATGTATTTTATAATTGAGGAATACAAAGGTCCATGATATAAAGCGAAAATAAATCTTGTTTGTTCTTATCTGAGAAATGTCTGTCTGGTATCTATGGGCCGCTGTTCTCCGCTCATTATGTGTGCTTTCTGCCTTCTTATTGAATAAATGTGTTTTTTCCCCTCCGAATTACCTTTACAGAATACAGAAGTATTTTAACAATGCGTTGTAATTCTTCAGGCAAAGTCCACGTTCCTAGCCAATAGGTATAATAAATAGGCCATTCTTGTCTTTAGTTAATGTGTGTTTCTCCCTAATCTTTACCTTCCATCTCTGATCCGAGTGTATAGGCAGAAGTGTTGGGTTCTATAGAGACATTAGCTGGCCCTTATCAAAGCCTTTTCCTATGAAATTCAGCAGCATTGTTTGTTGAATGTAGGGCTGTGAGATTTACTGCAATTCCCATAAATCCTCTTATTACTGCGGCTTACACACGAGGCAGCCATGGAAAGCACTCTCTGGGCCTTGCCGAGTCTACATGGTAACGGCTCAAGGATCAACATGCAAGGTCACTAAATGCACTCAATGACATTTCCCAAGCGTGCATGCTGTTCTCCTACAGACTGTGTTTGGATAAGTGCCTTAATGCAGTTTTTTTTAACCATAGTGAGGCAAGAGCCCAGTAAATTCTTCCAAACCTTAAAAAAAAAATACTCGGAAATAAAAGTATTGCTGGAAAGCAAAATTTGTATTTGAATGCAAAATGTATTCAAGATGCACAAGAAAGTGGGAGCAAACTTAGCCCCGTTGATGTAAGTGGTTGTATTAACTCTCGGTATTCGGTTGCTGCAGTAATAACCTCCGGTGTCGGCAGTAATGTTAATTCCCGGCTTTGGCGTCAGTGGCTGCAGTAATGACCCACCAGCATTGGCGTCAGTGGCTGCAGTAATGACGCACCAGCATTGGCGTCAGTGGCTGCAGTAATGACCCACCAGCATTGGCGTCAGTGGCTGCAGTAATGACCCACCAGCATTGGCGTCAGTGGCTGCAGTAATGACCCACCAGCATTGGCGTCAGTGGCTGCAGTAATGACCCACCAGCATTGGCGTCAGTGGCTGCAGTAATGACCCGCCAGCATTGGCGTCAGTGGCTGCAGTAATGACCCACCAGCATTGGCGTCAGTGGCTGCAGTAATGACCCACCAGCATTGGCGTCAGTGGCTGCAGTAATGACCCACCAGCTATGGAGTCAGTGGCTGCAGTAATGACCCACCAGCATTGCGTCAGGGGCTGCAGTAATGACCCACCAGCATTGGCGTCAGGGGCTGCAGTAATGACCCACCAGCATTGGCGTCAGTGGCTGCAGTAATGACCCACCAGCGTTGGCGTCAGGGGCTGCAGTATTGACCCACCAGCATTGGCGTCAGGGGCTGCAGTAATGACCCCCCAGCATTGGCGTCAGTGGCTGCAGTAATGACCCCCCAGCATTGGCGTCAGTGGCTGCAGTAATGACACCCAGCATTGGCATCAGGGGCTGCAGTAATGACCCACCAGCATTGGCGTCAGGGGCTGCAGTAATGACCCACCAGCGTTGGCGTCAGTGGCTGCAGTAATGACCCACCAGCGTTGGCGTCAGGGGCTGCAGTATTGACCCACCAGCATTGGCGTCAGGGGCTGCAGTAATGACCCACCAGCATTGGCGTCAGGGGCTGCAGTAATGACCCACCAGCGTTGGCGTCAGTGGCTGCAGTAATGACCCACCAGCGTTGGCGTCAGGGGCTGCAGTATTGACCCACCAGCATTGGCGTCAGGGGCTGCAGTAATGACCCCCCAGCATTGGCGTCAGTGGCTGCAGTAATGACCCCCCAGCATTGGCGTCAGTGGCTGCAGTAATGACACCCAGCATTGGCATCAGGGGCTGCAGTAATGACCCACCAGCATTGGCGTCAGGGGCTGCAGTAATGACCCACCAGCGTTGGCGTCAGTGGCTGCAGTAATGACCCACCAGTGTTGGCGTCAGGGGCTGCAGTATTGACCCACCAGCATTGGCGTCAGTGGCTGCAGTAATGACCCATCAGCATTGGCGTCAGTGGCTGCAGTAATGACCCACCAGCATTGGCGTCGGTGGCTGCAGTAATGACCCACCAGCATTGGCGTCGGTGGCTGCAGTAATGACCCACCAGCATTGGCGTCAGTGGCTGCAGTAATGACCCATCAGCATTGGCGTCAGTGGCTGCAGTAATGACCCCTCAGCATTGGCGTCAGTGGCTGCAGTAATCAGATAGTCGGACACAAAATACAGCTTTCAGCCTCTGACTGCTGGGATTAAATCGTACCCCCTCGTATCTCTTTTCTCAACGTAATATCATTTTTCACATTATACAAAAAAAAATTAAATGCTGTTTTTAATTAATTTTAAAGCATATTTTTTCCAAAATACTGTGTACCGCAAATACGGCGTGACATAACCAACTGCAAAAATCATAATTGTTTATTCTTTAGGGTGCTGGATTTGAGCGTAGTGTGAATAGTCAAACTATACAGATGAAAATAATATATAATAAATATATATAAAAAAAAAAGAAGAAAAAAATAAAATAAAAGCGGCTGCAATGACTGTAATTGGAACTCTTGGTTTTCTCATTTGTTTCAGATCCGTGACCCAAAGTCCTGAAGTCACTGATCGGCATGCGTTTCCTTCTGTTGATACCATTCTTGTTTTGTGTTGTGTATTGAGACTCGGGAATGCATTATTAAACTGTCCCTGACATTCCTCTATACAGTCCAAATAACATCTTTGGAATGCACTCTATGGAGTGATGTGACAGCTGACCTCGGTTTCCATGTTTCTTGTCACTGTGTGTAAAGAATTACGACTAATCTTCCATGTGCCACGTGATTTAGCTGTCACTTGTTGTGTTCATACACAGAGAATAGAACCTTGTAAATCCCAAGTTAGAAGTCCTGTGGGTATTGGAGGGGGGGTTTGATGGGCTGTCATGTTTGCTTTGACACTTCCTGTGTGACCCTTCAGAAACCGGACTCCATTCTCAAAGCTGAATGCGGCAAATCTCTAGTGCTGCAATTTACAGCTACATCGGATGAATCTGCTTGCGGTAGGTCAGTGGGAGAGAAAGTGAAATCCTCTTCCCAACTAACAAAGAGAGATCTGTCCATTTGAATATTACATTTTTCTAAAGTGGATCCACTTGCAAAACTAGTAGGGAGGAGCCTGTAACGTGGCACACGGCGGCCATCTTTATGGTTAGAGGCGCTGGACGTTTCTTCTGTTTTCTTAAATTTCTTCAATTTTGCCCCAAACTACATCACCAATCTTCTCTCCACGTATCACCCAAACCATCCTCTCTGCTCCTCTCAAGACCTCTATTTTCTAGCTCCCTTGTCTCCTCCGCCCACTCTTGTCTCCAGGACTTCTCCAGAGCTTCTCCCATCCTCTGGAACTTACAACCCCAACCTGTCTATCTCCTACTCTCTCCACTTTTAGGCTATCCTTGAAAACTCATCTCTTCAGAGAGTCCTATCCTGCCTCCTGCTACCATTTGAATCATCCACTCCCCTCATCAGTTCATCCCTCACAGTCCCTACCTTTTTTGTTTCACCAGCCCCTCCCTCATAGATTATAAGCTCGCAGAAGAAGGGCTCCTCTAACCCTCCTTTTTTTTTTTTATAAATTGTACTGTTATATTGTCTCCCCTTACATTGTAAAGCGCTGTGCAAACTGTTGGTGCTATATAAATCCTGTATAATAATAAAGTGGTTCTAAAGGCAGTAGTGTGTTTTTTTTTATATTTTAAGGGCCCTTTCACATGTATGGATCCCGTGAGGATCCGTACCTTTTTATCATCCGCTTGCTCAGCGAGGATCGCTCCGTTGATCCCAGCTGAGCCGACCGATGACAGGGCGGTCCCTGCCCACTGTGCAGGGACCGCCCTGTCATATCTCCGCTCTCCTCTATGGGGGGGGGGGGATCAGATGAACACGGACCATCTGTGTTGTTATCCGATCCGCAGACGGATGGAAAAATAGGATTTTCCTCCATCTGCAAAATCGGAGCATAGCAGGGACTGATAAGATCGGGTGTCAGCGGATATTCATCCGCTGACGCCCGCTATCCCATAGGGATACATGTATGTCTGTATTTCATCCGAAAACGGATGGATGAAATACGGACATATACGGTCCGCAGGTGTAAAAGGGCCCTAATGCATTGTATGCATTAAGATAAATAAGAAAACTTCTGTGTGCAGCAGCCTCCTCAGCCCCCCTAACACTTACCTGAGCCCCATTTCGATCCAGTGTTGCACAAGAGACTCGGCTGTCTGGGACTCTCCCTCCTGATTGGCTGAGGCGCTATTGGTTCCCGCAGAAAGGAGGGAGAGATGAGGGCGCTTTGATGAGGCTGGGTATCCGGTCCTTAGTAGCAGTGGAGAGATGGTTGCTGCTACTGTCAATCAAAAGCAGTGAGCCAATGAGGAGAGGGAGGAGGCAGGGCCGAGCAGCAGCTCAGTGTCTGAATGAACACACAGAGCAGCGTCTTGGTTTGGGTGCCCTTATATCAAGATGCTTGCTATGGGGTTTAGGCCGATACGTATTCTTGTACATATTTCTGGTAAAAAGAAATCGCAATAAGCGTTTAACGATTGGTTTGGGCAAAATTTATAGCGTTTACAAAATAGGTGATTGTTTTATGGCATTTTTATTATTTTTTTTTTTTTTACCACTAATGGCGGCGATCAGCAATTTTTTTTTATTTTTTTTCGTGACTGCGACATTATGGCGGACACATCGCACAATTTTGACACATTGTTGGGACCATTGTCATTTTCACAGAAAAAATTGCTATAAAAATGCATTGTTTACTGTGAAAATGACAATTGCAGTTTAGGAGTTAACCCCTACAGCGCCCCCTAGTGGTTATGTGTGACCTCATGTGTTTCTAACTGTTGGGGGGTGGCGCTATATCGGGGAACAAACGATCAGTGACATTGCCACTGTGAAAAACGGGGAAGGTGTGTTTACACACACCTCTCCCCGTTCTTCAGCTCCTGTGACCGATCGCGGGACCCACGGCTGGGCACTTAAAGGGGACATGCCTGTGCCCAGCCGTGCCATTCTGCCGACATAAATGTGCAGGAGGCGGTCCTTAAGTGGTTAATTGAACAAGCTGGGGTTAGAAGCCCATTGGTTTTTATGCAGATGTGAGCCTGATTTTGCACTCTCCAGCAATGGTAAATAAACCCCATTGTGTACTTAAAGCGGAGGTCCGGCTAATTTTTTTTTATTTTTTTAGACTGCAGCTGCTGACTTTTAAAATAAGGACACTTGCCTGTCCAGCGCGCCCCCGCAATGTCGGCACCCGAGGCCGAACCGTCCCTCGGATGCTGCCGCTGCCATCTTCGGTGAGGGAATCGGGAAGAGAAGCCTTGCGGCTTCACTTCCTGGTTCCCTACTGCGAATGCGCGAGTCACGCTGCACGATCCCACTGGCCCCTGCTGTCTTCTGGGACACGTGTATCTCCCAGAAGCCCACACGAGAATAAAGGAGAACATGCAAACTCCAGGCAGGTATTGCTATGGTTGGGATTCAAACCGATGATCCCAGTGTTGCTAGGTGGAAGTGCTAACCACTTGGCTGATCTACTAATACTGGGGCACTCAGAATCTGGTGCAGATGTGCATAGTAACCAATCCACTTCTAGGTTTTTTTTTTTTTTAACAAGCTGAACTCAGAAGCTGCTTGGTTACTATGCACAGCTGCACCAGTTTCAGTAAATCTCCCCCACTGTGTTACTCATTTTAGGGGTTATAATGCAATTGTCACATGAATACAAGTACTAATTACTGTGGTAGTATCACTTAATATGTTGGTATCACATGGAAATTCTTTTCCAGCATATACTGGAATGTAGATATTAATACATTGTTACTGTTACCATGAAAATAAGCAAGCTCCGGGAGCCAATGGAGGACAGCAAAGCCTGGCGCCAAGGGTCTATGTGGTCACGAATAGTCGGACACCACTAAATGACTGAACGACAACTGTTGCCATGCCATGCCATGCATACACTAATCCATACGTGTGCCAGCCATGCATTTAACTGTTTTATTCTGTGCCCGAGGCTGCACAACACATACATGTGGTACTGACTAGAAGGCATACCATGGATGTTCTCTGATCTGTTTGGCGTAATCCCGTTTTGAGGCCACATGGAAATGTATACATGACAAAGAGTTTGCATAAAGAACCAAGAAATGGTTGTAAGGGATGCACTAATGCCAGTTGGTACCAAGTACAAGTACTGATACTTTTTCTCAAGTACTAGCAGATACCAATTGCCGCTACCTATTTTTAGTGTCATTTTCAGGCTTCACATATGTGTGGTTTAGTTTTGACAGCGGGATTTCACCCCCCCCCCCTCCCTCTTTGGTGCAACTTTGTTCAACGGTTCAGGTGCGAATTGTGAAGTTCAATGACAATAGAAAATCACACCTGAACCATACTCAAAATCATACCAAACTTTTTTTTTTTAAATGCGCTGTGGCTGGCCCGCACATGGGTGAACCAGCTCCATTGAAAAGGCTACAGCTTCACATGTTATGCGAATCAGATGCGGTTCAAGACCAATTTAATTTGCCTAGATATGGACTTGAAAGTATCCGTTTTAGTATCAAAGCATTGACACAAGTTCGGACTGGGGTTCTTGGTCACTCTGTGCCCCTAATAGACACAGGGGGCCTGGGGAGCTGCACAAGGTAAGCTGGGTTCCACAAGCCCTCTGCCCAAAGTGACTCCCGTCACACATAGATATGGACTTGAAAGTATTAATTTTAGTATCAAAATCATACCAGACTTTTTTTTAAATGCGCTGTGGCCGGCCCGCACATGGGTGAACCAGCTCCATTGAAAAGGCTACAGCTTCACATGTTATGCGAATCAGATACGGTTCAAGACAAATTTAATTTGCATAGATATGGACTTGAAAGTATCCGTTTTAGTATCAAAGCATTGACACAAGTTCGGACTTGGGGCTCTTGGTCTCTCTGTGCCCCTAATAGACACAGGGTCACTTCCGCATAGGAGGGGCTGGGGGAGCTGGACAAGGTAAGCTGGGTTCCACAAGCCCCCCTGCCCAAAGTGACTCCCGTCACACATAGATATGGACTTGAAAGTATTCATTTTAATATCGGAGAATTTTCACAAGTACAGTGCCGGTATATGTGGACATGTAGGTATCAGTTTTAGCATCGGAGCATTTGCATGAGTAACATACTGGTACTGGTATATGTGTATATGAAGGTATCGGTTTTAGTATTGGAGCATTTGCACAAGTACAGTGTCAGTTTATGTGGACTTGAAGGTATCGGTTTTAGTATTGGAGCATTTGCATGAGTAAAATACTGGTACCGGTATATGTGTATATGAAGGTATCGGTTTTAGTATCAAAGCATTTGCACAAGTACAGTGCCGGTGATCTGCCGATATGGTTCCGGCTATCGTGAAAGTTCCTGCGCAGGCGCAATCTGATCTGCCGATTTATGGTTCCGGCTAACGAGAAAGTTCCTTTAGGACTGCGCAGGCGCAACCTTGCCGACGGAAATCTCCTAACCTCGGCCGGCATCCAGGGCGACGTGGATTTTGAGGAAAGTGGCCAGTCGGCCTCACGTCCTCGCTTCGCTCGGACGGCTTGCTCCGCTCGCTCGGCCTCCTAGCTCTTTTTATAACATCCTCCAATCCACGGGGATGTTAAAGAATGAGCCTGGATGCCCGGCGAGGTTCGGAGATTTCCGTCGGCAAGTTTGCGCCTGCGCAGTCCTTGAAGGATCTTTCTCGTTAGGGGAACCTTAAGGACAAGTCACCGGTATATGTGGACTTGAAAGGATCGGTTTTAGTATCGGAGCATTTGCACAAGTACAGTGCCGGTATATGTGGACTTGAAGGGATCGGTTTTAGTATCAAAGCATTTGCACAAGTACAGTGTCGGTATATGTCGACTTGAAGGTATCGGTTATAGCAGTGTTTCTCAATTCCAGTCCTCAGGCCCCCCCAACAGGTCAGGTTTTCAGGATTTCCCTCAGATGAAAAGGCTGTGGTGATTACTAAGGCAGTGAAACTGATCAAATCACCTGTGCAAAATAATGGAAATCCTGAAAACCTGACCTGTTGGGGGGGCCTGAGGACTGGAATTGAGAAACACTGGGTTATAGTATCAAAGCATTTGCACAAGTACAGTGCCGGTATATGTGGACTTGAAGGTATCGGTTTTAGTTTCAAAGCATTTGCACAAGTACAGTGCCGGTATATGTGGACTTGAAGGTATCGGTTTTAGTATCAAAGCATTTGCATGAGTACAATACCGGTATTTGTAATGGCCTTTTTGGTGTGGTCACAGTATATTGTATCCGCAACAGTGCATACATGTATGGCTATGCTAAAACACCAAAGCAGTCCCTATAAACACGACACACTGGTTCTTACCATTTGGCACCTCCACCTGATGTCCTCTAGCTACGGTTTGCCAGTAATTCAGTAGACGGTCCTGTTCTCCATCTTCCATGGGCTCCGCTTCTTCCTCTACACTCCCGTTACTGTTATAAGCCGAATCTGAGCCCAAATCATCGGTCATGTTGTCCAGGTCATCTAAAGTGATCATCCCTGCTGTGGCCGGCTCGTGGACCCCTCCACTCATCCTGCATCCTTCACGTTGCATGGTGGTCCACAAGTACGAAGGTCTAGCTTGGCTGGGAATCCAGTTCTTGACCTAGAACCCCAAACTTGACTTTAGCTTAGAACTGTGCTCAACTTTTTGAGCTCTGTCTAGATGCTACTAAAGTTTACAGCTAAAAGCTATCCAAACCATCAAAATGATCCAGTGCTGCAAACTTTTTTTTGCCTGTGCCTGAAATGACTGTGCTTACCCAGAATGCAGTATTGCCCAGTAGGTGACCCTACTGAAGTTTTGGTGAATCGGAAAGTGTCCTGACGTTGCTCTATATTCTGGAGCACCACATCCGCACTCTTCCTCTGGTCACTGGAAGTAAAGCGGACTTTAGCAGCCTTGTCTGTTGCCGTGTCTCTACTTGTAGCTGCCTTTTAAAAGCCGAGCTTAGAGGAGGCGGGTAGGAAGCCCTTAAGGGAGGGGAGAGGCACATACATACAGACACACATGCTCTCAGTCAGGTGGGGGGAGGAGAACGCTGTCAACTGCCGTTTAACTCTTCCCTTGCCAGATCTCTGTAGACACTGATGTGTGTTTGTGTCAATGCAGTGTGCTTGTTTGTGTGTCGCAACTAATGAGCGCTCTTTGAATCCACGACTTGAAAATTGTCAACATGCAAAGGGGAATTTCTTGTTTTGAAGCCACCTGAGATTCTGGCCCAGCCTTTCCCTAACTTCATTCTGCCTCTTCGGTTACATGAAGGTAGTCTGTCTTCCCTCAACGTCGTGCCGAGTAATCCTATACCCAGGCGGGGCAGAGCACCACATTTTGCACTTATACACGCGGTCGGAATTTCCGACCAAAAGTCCGATGTGAGCTTTTTTTGTCGTAAATTCCGACCGTGTGTCGTCTCCATTGGACTTTTCCTGTCGGCATTACCGCCAACAAAAATTTGAGAGCTGGTTCTCAAATTTTCAGACGGAAAAAATTCCAATAGGAAATTCCGATCATCTGTAGCAATTCAGAAGCGCAAAATTCCAATGCATGCTCGGAAACAATTAGACGCGTGCTCGGAAGCATCGAACTTCATTTTCTCTGCTCGTCGTAGTGTTGTACGTCACCGCGTCCTTGATGGTCGAAAGTAGGGTTGTACCGATACCAGTATCGGTATCGGGACAGATACCGAGTATTTGCGGGAGTACTTGTACTCCCGCAAATACCCCCGATACCTAAATAGAATACTTGATCCACCCCCCCCCGCCGCCGACCCCGTCGCATACCACAACAACGTCGCCGCCGCATGGGTTAAACAGCGTGCGGGGAATATCACAGCTTTCATTTGAATAGCTGTAGTATTCCCGCTGCGCCGCGGGTGTCTATACGCGGCGCAGCGGGAATACTACAGCTATTCAAATGAAAGCTGTGATGTTCCCTGCACGCTGTTTAACCCATGCGGCAGCGGCGGCATTAAGGTATGGGGGGGACATGGCTGGATATAGGGGGGACATGGCTGGATATAGGGGGGACATGGCTGGATATAGGGGGGACATGGCTGCATATAGGGGGGACATGGCTGGATTTATGGGGGACATGGCTGGATTTATGGGGGACATGGCTGCATATAGGGTCGGACATGGCTGCATATGTGGGGGGACATGGCTGCATATGTGGGGGACATGGCTGCATTTGGGGACACATTTAAAAAAAAGTATCGGTACTCGTACTCGATCCTAATAAAGTGGTATCGGGACAACCCTAGTCGAAAGTTCAGTGAACTTTTGTGTGACAGTGTGTATGCAAGCCAAGCTTGAGTGGAATTCCGTCGCAAACGAGCATAGGAAAACGTTTTTCAATTCGTTGAACTGCATCCCTTGGCACCTGCAGACAGGACCTGATGACGAGGGGATCGGATGGTACCCCGAACGGCTGACGCGTTTAAAGGGCGTACCCTTTTCTTTAGAGCCTAAGCGGTCAATCGCTCATCTCTCCTTTTATATATTGAGTTGGCCCCACCCTTTGCCGCTATAACGGCTTCAACTCTTGGGAAGGCCGTCCACAAGGTTTTGGAGTGTGTCTATGGGAATGTTTGACCATTCTTCCAGAAGCGCATTTGTAAGGTCAGGCACTGATGTTGGATGAGAAGGCCTGGATCGCAGTCTCGCTCTAATTCCTCCACCCCAAACGCGCTCATCTGTCTTTAATGGACCTTGCTTGCTGCCAGGATGCTTCTAGATGGAAGTGCTAACCACATTGTCACTGTGCTGCCAATACTTGAAAGACAATTGCTGGAACTGACAAGCAGTGGCAGTCCGTTCATTAGGGGCGCAGGGGCGTTGGACGCATGGATTTCAACGTTTTTTTTGTTTTGTCTTTAAATGCCGCGTACACACGTTAATTTTTCGGCAAATGTAAAAAAAAATTATTTAAAATGATGGTGTGTGGGCTTCACATCATTTTTCAGGTTCTGAAAAACGTAAAAAAAATCGAGCATGCTGCATTTTTTTAACGTCGTTTTAAACAATGTCGTTTTTCGGGTTGTAAAAAATGATCGTGTGTGGGCTAAAACGACGTTAAAAACCTGCGCATGCTCAGAAGCAAGTTATGGGATGGGAGCGCTCGTTCTGGTAAAACTTCCGTTCGTAATGGAGTAAGCACATTCATCACGCTGTAACAGACAGAAAAGCGCGTATCATCTTTTACTAACACGGAATCAGCTAAAGCAGCCCTTTAGAGTGCCGTCGTACGTGTCGTACGTCACCGCGCTTTGCTAGATCATTTTTTTTAAACGATGGTGTGTGGGCAACATCGTTTTAATGATGAAGTTGGAAAAACTTTGTTTTTTTTTCATGCCGAAAAATGATCGTGTGTACGCGGCATAAGAGTATGCTTAAAGCCAGAGGCTCTAATTCGCTTCAAAAAAGAGTGAGCCCACCCTGTTGTGGGATATTAGCGAATTAATGTTCGCTAGTGTCTTCCTGCTTCTTCTTTCGACCAATCAGGGAGCGGGTCCTGAGATGCAATTGGCTTGGAGAATCTTAGGACTCCAGCAGGAACCAGCTGAGATCCGGACTGTTAATGGGCAAACAATGTGCCAAGTTGATCGATCAACTTGGGTACAACCAGCCTGCCAGATTCGCTTGCTATTCTCGCAAGTAGCCGCTATCGATCATCACTGTCTTCTCATGGTGGGGATGGCTGCCGCTGCCCCCTGCTGGGAGAAGACCGCATAGAATGCATTAAAGGGGTTGTAAAGGTTTGTTTTTTTATTTTCTAAATAGGTTCCTTATAAGCTAGTGCATTGTTTGTTCACTTACCTTTTTCCTTCCATTTCCCTTTTTCCTTCCATTTCCCTTCTAAATGTTTCTTTCTTTGTCTGAATTTCTCGCTTCCTGTTCCTCCTCAGTAAGCTGTTCTGACTGACTAACCCCCAGCCAGAACGTCTCGGATGATGGGGGCAAGCTTACTGAGGAGAAACAGCAAGTGAGACATTCAGACAAAGAAAAAAAAAACATTTAGAAGGGAAATCGAAGGAAAAGGTAAGTGAACCAACAATGCACTAGCTTAACCAATTAAGACCCGGACCAAAATGCAGCTAAAGGACCTGGCCAGGTTTTGCGATTCGGCACTGCGCCTCTTTAACAGACAATTGCGCGGTCGTGCCGCGTGGCTCCCAAACAAAATTGGCGTCCTTTTTTTCCCACAAATAGAGTTTTCTTTTGGTGGTATTTGATCACCTCTGTGGTTTTTTATTTTTTGCGCTATAAACAAAAATAGAGCGACAATTTTGAAAAAAAATGCAATATTTTTAACTTTTTGCTATAATAAATATCCCCAAAAAATATATAAAATAAAACTTTTTTTTTTCCCTCAGTTTAGGCCGATACGTATTCTTCTACATATTTTTGGAAAAAAATTGCAATAAGTGTTTATCGGTTGGTTTGCGAAAAATGTATAGCGTTTACAAAATAGGGCATAGTTTTATTGCATTTTTATAAAAAAATATTTTTTTACTACTAATGGCGGCTATCAGCGATTTTTTTCTTCTTTTTCGTGACTGCGACATTATGGCGGACACTTCGGACAATTTTGACACATTTTTGGGACCATTGTCATTTTCACAGCAAAAAATGCATTGTTTACTGTGAAAATGACAGTTGCAGTTTGGGAGTTAACCACAAGGGGGCGCTGATGGGGTTATGTGTGACCTCATATGTGTTTACAACTGTAGGGGGGTGTGGCTGTAGGTGTGACGTCATCGATTGTGAATCCCTATGTGCCGCTGCCACAGTGAAGAACGGGGAAGCTGTGTTTTCATACAGCTCTCCCCGTTCTTCAGCTCCGGGGCCGATCGCGGGACTCCAGCGGTGATCGGTCCCGCGGTCACGGAGCTTCGGACCGGGTCGCGGGCTGTAGGTGTGACGTCATCGATTGTGAATCCCTATAAAAGGGATGACACGATCGATGCCGCCGCCACAGTGAAGAACGGGGAAGCTGTGTTTTCATACAGCTCTCCCCATTCTTCAGCTCCGGGGACCGATCGCGGGACTCCAGCGGTGATCGGGTCCACGGGTCCTGCGGTCACGGAGCTGCGGACCGGGTCGCGGGCACCATTCTGCCGACGTAAATGTGCAGGAGGCGGTCCTTAAGTGGTTAAAGGAACCTATTTAGAAAATAAAAAAAATAACCTTTACAACCCCTTTTTAAGGTGAAAAAACACAAAGCTTTACAACCCCTATAACTCCTGCAACTCTTGACCCCCCCCCCCCCGCTCCTAAACGGATGGGACACTAACCCTGTCCGGATCCGCCATTTAGTGATGCCTGTTGTAGAGAATCACCCACAGTAAATACGATTGGTGGTCGGCAAGTGGTTAAAGGGGTTTTCCACCCATTTTTTAAGTTTATTAAAAGTCAGCAGCTACAAAAAGTGTAGCTGCTGGCTTTTAATAAACTGACACTTACCTGCTCCACGTTCCAGCGACGCGCCGGCCGGGGCTCCGCTCCTCACCCCCCCTCTCCGGCCGGCGTCTTCATTGTCACTGTGGGCACCCGGCCGTGACAGCTTTCGGCTTCACGGCCGGGCACCCACTGCGCATGCGCGAGCTGCACTGCGCATGCGCGCGCGGCCCGGCGCTGCGCTGTTTGATTGGACAGGCGATCGCCTAGGACCTGTCATGTGTCCTAGGCGATCGCCTACAGGGAGGGGCGGCCAAAAGGCGATATGACGTATCGCCTTTGCAGCCCCTCGGCGGAAGGAGGAAGTGGGACAGGAAGTCCCCTTCTCCTGAAGCCCCCACTCCCCCCCCCCCCCCCCCCCAAAAAAAAATTACATGCCAAATGTGGCATGTAAGGGGGCGAGGAGTGAGTTAAGCGGAGGTCAATTTTGAGGGTGGAACTCCGCTTTAAGTTCTGCAGTACAATTGGGGCCCCATTAACTCCTCCCTAAGTGGCAATTCTCTTTATTACTACCTATCACCGCTTAATAGGACACGGAGAATCCTCCAGATACTAGTCATTGATAGGCTGAATAAGGGGGAGGAGAATAAGAATGATTATGTATTATATTTGATTCATAGATGGCAGAAGCTACCGATCTCGATTAGGAAAGTCAGAAGAGTTAATCATATTTGCATTGTTGATATATAAAGAGACGTAGGAAGTGACTTGCTCTGTCGGCAAACTCTCTATGGTAGGTGAAAAGATCTAATAACACGTTATACACGGGATTCATACGCCGATCTGACCCTAGAAACTGTAGCCAGGAAAGCTTGCCAGCCTTAGCAACCAGTTGTGTGTTCGTATTGCTAGCAAAGAAAAAGAATGCTGATTTTTGGTCAGTTGTAACCACTTTCTATTTATCTGGAATTGAACATGCGATCCTAAGTAATCGCTGCAAACTGGAAGCAGCTTACTACCAGAAATTGGTTGATTGTGATGTCATAATTGGGCAATAATTTGACAATTCAATACAATTTTCCTGAAAGATCCAATCACATGCCAGGATAAGTCTTGGCATTGGAGGAGAGCAGACTGAGTTCTAGCCACAGCTAGACGGCTCCCCACGCTTTGCTCTCATGCCTAGCGTGGTCAGTTTCAACAGGAAAGCAGAGCGACTGGCAGGAACACCAGGCTTTTCACACAAAGGAAGCAATACAAGAACAGATGACTTTCTCATAAAAGGAATATGAAGTGTTGGGTTTACATATTCTTTGACCATTTTAGCCCCGGAAGGATTTACCCCCTTAATGACCAGGCTATTTTTTGCGATTCGGCACTGTGTCACTTTAACTGACAATTGCGCGGCCGTGAGATATTTTTACTTGGTATTTATTTATTGCATGTATTTATGATTATTTTTATTTGTATATTTTTATTCATATTATTATTATTATTATTATTTTTAGTAGTAATATTGCCACCCTAACAAAAATAAATAACACCAACCCTAACCTAACCTTAAAGTGGAGTTTCATTTAAAGTGGAACTTTCACTGATCCCCCCGCCCCCCACTTTGGTGCCACATTTGGCACCTTTCGGGGGGAGGGCGAGCGGGTACCCCTTCCCCACTTCCAGAGCCTTCTTCCTCCGCCGGGCTGTGTTGCCTGCCAAAGGGCTCGTATTTCCATGGATCTAGTCCCATGATGAGCACACAGCTATTCCACACAGCACAACAATGCAGTTGAGTAACAAGTGCAGGTCTTGCCTGCCCTCCTGCCCTTGATTAAACCATGAAGGAGATGACTGAGCTCCTTTTCCTGGTCACTCTCCTCTCTCCTCCTATCAGCATGACCCTTGTTACCACATCAGAATGGCAGCGAAACTTACTGGTCCCTTGTGCTGCTCTCTTCTAGTCTGAGCTCTGCTGTACAGGAGATGGCAAGAGGCCAATGTCAGGTACTTGACACTACTTCTATTAAAATAAAATGATGTGTTGGGGAATACAGTCTTCATCTTCCTGGAGTTTCAGGTTGGGGACGGTCCTCCTGACTACATCTTGGTGAAAGTGCATCTTTTGGAGATCGGCTTTAAAAACCTATAAAATAAGTTTTTTATAGAATATTAATCTGTCTCACTTTATGGTACAGATACCCCTAAAAGCAGCACTGCTGGGCGAAAGTATTGATAATAGATTTGTGGGGAAACCTCTAGGAGTCATTTTTATTTTTTTACGTATTGCATCCCCTGTATTAGTCCGGTACAGGGGATGCAACTGAGTAATGAGTTGAAGCACAGCACCTCCTAGTGGTAAAAGATCTAATGGTCCCACCTGTACATGGGCTGAAAGCCTAGTACTGTCTGCAGGTTTATTTTGGGGTGAAAAGACAATCTTTAGGTTCAGGTATGAAGGGTTCAGGTCTGCAGAAGTTGAAGTGTTCCCCTTACAAAGCAAGAACTTGCAGATTCCACATAATTGGTGCCTTGATGAGATCTGAGCTTCTTCAGACCTGCAATCCACCAGGCTCAGCAATTTTCATATCGTACATTTGGAATTAGTCCAGGGGTCTCCAAATGTTATAATCAAAGGGCCGGCCTACTGTCTTTACAACTGTGGCCATCGGGAGAACAAAATGTCCCATCGTTGGTGGAAGTTTACAATCCCCCATCATTGGTGTCAGTGGGAGGAATTGTTCCCCATCCTTGGTGTCATTGGGCCCCATTGTTGGTGTCCTTGGAAGGAATTGTCCCCTATCCTTGGTGTCATTGGGAGGAATTTTGCTCCATTATTGGTGTCATTGGGAGGAATTGTGCTCCATTATTGGTGTCATTGGGCCCCATTGTTGGTGTAGTCAGGAGGAATTGAGCCTCATCATTGGGAGGAATTGTGCTCCATTGCTGGTGTCATTGGGAGGAATTGGGCCCCATCATTGGTGTCATTGGGAGGAATTGGGCCCCATCATTGGTGTCATTGGGAGGAATTGGTGTCATTGGGAGGAATTGGGCCCCATCATTTGTGTCATTGGGAGGAATTGGGCCCACCCTTGATGTCATTGGGAGGAATTGTGCTCCATTATTGGTGACATTGGGCCCCATTGTTGGTGTAGTCGGGAGGAATTGGGCCCCACCGTTGGTGTCGTTTGGAGGAATTGGGCTCCATCGTTGGTGTCGTTGGGAGGAATTGGGCCCCACAGTTGATGTCGATGGGAGGAATTGGGCCCCACAGTTGGTGTCGTTGGGAGGAATTGGTCCACACCTTTGGTGTCATTGGGAGGAATTGGGCCCCACCGTTGGTGTCGTTGGGAGGAATTGGGCCCCACCGTTGGTGTCGTTGGGAGGAATTGGGCCCCACCGTTGGGAGGAATTGGGCCCCACCGTTGGTGTCGTTGGGAGGAATTGGGCCCCACCGTTGGTGTCGTTGGGAGGAATTGGGCCCCACCGTTGGGAGGAATTGGGCCCCACCGTTGGTGTCGTTGGGAGGAATTGGGCCCCACCGTTGGTGTCGTTGGGAGGAATTGGGCCCCA
This sequence comes from Rana temporaria, assembly GCF_905171775.1. Lineage (NCBI taxonomy): Eukaryota > Metazoa > Chordata > Amphibia > Anura > Ranidae > Rana > Rana temporaria. The sequence continues at coordinate 17,916,095 of NC_053501.1, forward strand.
CCGTTGGTGTCGTTGGGAGGAATTGGGCCCCACCGTTGGTGTCGTTGGGAGGGATTGGGCCCCATGGTTGGGAGGGATTGGGCCCCTTCGTTGGTGTCGTTGGGAGGAATTGGGCCCCATCGTTGGTGTCGTTGGGAGGAATTGGGCCCCATCGTTGGTGTCGTTGGGAGGAATTGGGCCCCATCGTTGGTGTCGTTGGGAGGGATTGGGCCCTGTGGTTGGGAGTGATTGAGCCCCATCGTTGGGAGGAATTGGGCCCCGTGGTTCCCCCGCATTCCTGTTCAAATCGCATGCGACTCCTTGTAGTGTGATTACTCATTCCTTTTGTATTGATGCAAATCGCACCGCAAAGTATTGTCTGGTGTGTCCGCCATAATAAAAATGCCATAAAACTATCCCCCTATTTTGTAGACGCAATAACTTTTGTGCAAACCAATCAATATACGCTTATTGCGATTTTATTTTATTTATTTTTTAACCAACAATATGAGAAGAAAACAGATCGGCCTAAACTGATGAAGTTATTTATTATAGCAAAAAGTACAAAATGTTGTGTTTTTTTTTTTTTTTTGTTTTGTTTTTTTATGTTGCCAATTACAAAAAATAAAAACAAATCAAATACAACCAAAAGAAAGCTCTATTTGTGGAGAAAAAAGGTTGTCAATTTTGTTTGGGTACAGCCTTGCACGACTGGGAAATTGTTCGTTAAAGCGAAGCAGTGCCGTATCGCAAAAAATGGCCTGGTCATTAAGAGGGTAAATCCTTCCGGGGCTGAAGTGGTTAAGCTAAAAACACTGAGGGTTTTTTATTACTTTAACCTTTCCCTACTTTATCCACAACTGAAAATAGTTTTGGGTGTACTTTTTTTTTTTTTTTTTTTTTTTCTTCTTCATCTTCTTTATCTTGTCAAATTTGTTAGCATGGATCTAACTACTTAAAAGATTACGTCATACATTGTATAAGAAAGGATAAAACCAACTTCAGGTTAATATAAGATGACCTCAGATAAAGAAATTAATAAATAAAAAAAGTCTTAATTATCAAGCGTATAGTTTTAAAGATAAAATTAAGGACCGTGTCACGCCGATATACGTCAGCAGAATGGCAGGGCTGGGCAGATTAATGCATGTGTGTGTGTGTGTATATATACGTTGCCCTTTAAGGCCCTGTACACACGATCAGTCCAAACTGATAAAAACGGACTGAAGTTCAGTTTCATCGGTTCACCGATGAAGCAGACTCATGGTCTGATGTGCCTACACACCATCAGTTCAAAAAACGGTTGAGTCCAACGCGGTGACGTAAAACACAACGACGTGCTAAAAAAAATGAAGTTCAATGCTTCCAAGCATGCGTCGACTTGATTCTGAGCATGCCCGGGTTTGGAACCGATGCTTTTGCGTACTAACCATCGGTTTTGACCCATCGGTCAGGCGTCCATCGGTCCAATTTTAAAGCAAGTTCTCTGTTTCTGGACTGAAGGACTACAGTCCGATGGGGTGTACACACGGTCGGTTTGGACCGATGAAACTGAACTTCAGTCCGTTTTCATCGGTTTGGACTGATCGTGTGTACGAGGCCTAAGACGCAGGGATACCCACGATCGTATCACGGAGAGGAAGAACGGGAAATGCTGATGTAAACAAGGCATTTCCCCATTCTTCCTAGTGACAGGACACTGATCAGGAGCAGTGATCAGTGTCGTGTCACACACAGCCCATCACCCCTACAGTTAAAAGCACTCCCTAGGACACAACCCCTTTGGCGCCCCACTACTGGTTAACCCCTTCACTGCTAGTGTAATTTTTACAGTAATCCGTGCATTTTTATAGCACTGATCGCTGTATCAATAACAATGGTCCCAAAATGGCGTCAAAAGTGTCCGATGTGTCCGCCATAATGTCGCAGTCACAATAAAAATCGATGATCGGCGCCATTACTAGTAAAAAAAAAAATCATAAAAATGCCATAAAACTGTCCCCTATTTTGTAGACGCTATAACTTTTTGCTCAAACCAATCGATAACTCTTATTGGGATTTTTTTTTTTTTTTTAACGAAAATATGTAGAAGAATGCAATCGGCCTTTATTTTTTTTTTATACATGTATCGGCCTAAACTTAGTTTATATACGTTTTTTTTATATATATTTTTCGGGGGATATTTATTATAGCAAAAAGTAAAAAATATTGCTTTTTTTTTTTTTTTCAAAATTGACGCTCTTTTTCTTAATTTTTATTTTTGTTAATAGCGCAAAAAATAAAAACCGCAGAGGTGATCAAATATCACCAAAATAAAGCTCTATTTGTGGGGGGAAAAAATACGTCAATTTTGTTTGGAAGCCACGTCGCACGGCCTCGCAATTGTCAGTTAAAGCGACTCAGTGCCGAATCGCAAAAAGTGCTTTGGTCTTTGGCCAGCCAAATTGTCCGGGGCGGAAGTGTTTAAAAACTATTTAAAAACTGTACTCTTGATAATAATTAAGACTTCATTTTTTTTTTTTTTTTGTATTACAGAATCTAAAATCTTGTACTGTGTATTGGAACTATGTACGATCGGTATTATAACAAAGGAAATAAAAGTTTTTTGCTACCAGAACTATATAAAGAGTAAATGGGTATACTTACATTTTAACAGTATATATAAAATCTAATAAAATAAAAATAAAATCCTCCGCTCAATACGGAGTTACTAGCCTGAGAAATGTGCTGTGATCACCCCTTGTAACTCCTTCTTGCAGGCCTCACTGGTAAGGAATGGGTGCGTCTCCGGAGAATTTGGGTTTGTTGTAATCTTGACCTCTTTTTGAAAAGTTCATGCCCCTTATACTCATTATAAAAATTGTTTCCTCCTGCCTGCGGAGAATCCTGTGTTACACGGTTACTCGAGGCCTAGCTGTGCCACGGTGTACTTTATAACCCAGCTTCTGATTAGGAAATGTACCCAGGTAACTAGGTTATGTTTACTGGCCCCGATAGATTGAATTACCCACCTGCTGCTGGTATGGGGGAGGATTGGATGACTCTGTACCCAGCCTATATAATCTCCCGTCAAGAAAAAAAAAAACATTGCAAAATGAAATCCTTTAACCTGCACTGCTAACTTGATCTGAGCGCTCGCGTCTTTCGCCGCATTGGAGTTGTAGGATTTGTGAGCTCCGATTTGAGGAATCAATTTGAATACTAAACAGACTTATCCAATGGAAACAAATGGGAATTTACGTAAGACCGTAATGCAGTGCTTCTTAATCAATTTGGTAAATAGGGTCACCTTTCATCTCTTACAGAGATTAAGTGGCTAGTGGTAATTTAGATGAGCTTTTCTTCTATCCAAACTAAAGCTAATCTGCGGCCAAAAAGCTAAACGGTTACAGTGCCTTGAAAAAGTATTCATACGCCTGGAAATTTTCCACATTTTGTCATGTTACAACCATAAACGTAAATGTACCGTATTAATCGTATACCGCGCACTTTTTTGCCCTTAAAATCAGGGAAAAATCGTGGGTGCGCGATATACGTATATACTATCTATCCCACGCTGTGTTTGAACGCGGCCGCCGAAATATACCGAGCGCAGTACACTCGGCCATGCTCGGCTCCCCTCGTGGTTATGCGAGAGAAGCCGAGAAGAGCCGAGTGTGCTGCGCTCGGTATATGGCGGCGGAGGCGTTCAAACACAGCGCAGGAATCGGGGATCAGCTCAGAGACCAGCGCTGGAGAAGCGGGGAGGACACCATGAAGGCTGCAGATGGACGCCGGACTGGACAAGGCAGCGGATGGACGCCGGGCAAGACACCAAAACTGTGTGATAAAGAAAAAAAATCCAGGAATTTCACGTCCAGATTAGGGGTGCGCGCTATACGCCGGTGCGCCCAATAGGCAGATGATAAATACGGTCTGTAGGGTTGAGGTCAAGATTTTGTGCAGGCCAGTCAAGTTCCTCCACCCCAAACTCGCTCAGCTATGTCTTTATGGACCTTGCTTTGTGCACTGGTCCAAATCATTTTGTGGAGCGGGGATTATGGTGTGGGGATGCTTTTTAGGGGTTGGACTTGTACCCTTGGTTCCAGTGAAGGGAACTCTTTAGGCATCGGCATACCAAGACATTTTGGACAATTTTCATGCTCCCAACTTTGTGGGAACAGTTTGGGGATGACCCCTTCCTGTTCCAACATGATTGCACACCAGTGTACAAAGCAAGGTCCATAAAGACATGGATGAGCCAGTTTGGGGGTGGGGGAACTTGACTGGCCTGCACAGAGTCCTGATTTCACCCCGGTAGAACACCTTTGGGATGATTTAGAATGGAGTCTGTAAACCAGACCTCACAAATGTACTTCTGGAAGAATGGTCAAACTTTCCCATAGACACACTCCTAAACCTTGTGGACAGCCTTCCCAGAAGAGTTGAAACTGTTATAGCTGCAAAGGGAGGGCCAACTCAACATTGAACCCTACAGACTAAGACTGGGACGCCATTAAAGTTCATGTGTGTGTGTAAAGGCAGGCGTCCCAATACTTTTGGCAATATAGTGTACCTTTCCTGTGAAAAATGCTGGATGTAGTATGTGTATTTCTAAAACTCTAATGTGAATTGGCCCGAGGCTGATCCTATACTTGTTTTTTTGTTCCTAGTTTCCAAGTCCACTCATGCCTCCTTGAAGTATAATACATATTCTTTGCTTCGGGTGGCTCTTTGCCAGCTCTCTGAAACATCAAGTATTGCCTGCTTGCTTTTGATTGCAGCAGATAGAAGCTTTGATTCCATCTTGTGCTAGGAACACGCTGTTCTGAGCGCTTAATAGGTCCTCAGGCTTCTGTCTTTGGGTAGAAAAACTTGTTTAAAGTTTTAGATTTTTTCTTTTTTTCCTAAAGCTGTAATTAACCTGCATAGTGGTCTCAATTTATTTTAAACAGACCTGTACACAGAGTTGAGGCAATTAAAATGAATGTGCTTTGGTGTTCCGCCTGCCCCTCTTAAAGCGGTAGTAAACCTGCTGCAATAAAAAAAAAAAATCCCCTGCAAAATGATACCATAATGTGCTAGTATGCATTGCATACTAGCACTTTATGAAATACTTGTCTTAAAACTAAGCACTCCAGCGGCGCCATGTCACGGGTGAGAGGGTTTCCATCTTTCCCCCTGGTCTTCCTTCTGGGTTCACGGGCGAGTGGTTGGAGCCTCGATGATGTCACTCCCGTGCGCCCTCGGTTGGTGCTGTGAAGGTCCGGCGTACCGTGACCTCACTGGCTACATCCAGTTTATATCTCCTAAATGGTGCACATTTTAGGAGATCTTCATTTCACCTACAAGTGAGCCTTAACCACTTAAGCCCTGGACCTTTATGCAGCTAAATGCCCAGGCCAGGTTTTGCGATTCAGCACTGCGTCGCTTTAACAGACAATTGCGCGGTCGTGCGACGTGGCTCCCAAACAAAATTGACGTCCTTTTTTCTTTTGGTGGTATTTGATCACCTCTGCGGTTTTTATTTTTGGCGCTAAAGGCAAAAATAGAGCGACAATTTTGAAAAAAAATGCAATCTTTTTTACTTTTTGCTATAATAAATATCCCCCAAAAACATATATAATTTTTTTTCCCCCAGTTTAGGCCGATACGTATTCTTCTACCTATGTTTGGTAAAAAAAATTGCAATAAGCGTTTATCGATTGGTTTGCGCAAAATTTATAGCGTTTACAAAATACTGGATAGTTTTATTTTTTTAATTTTTTTTACTACTAATGGCGGCGATCAGCGATTTTTTTTTTTTTCGTGACTGCGACATTATGGCGGACACTTCGGACAATTTTGACACCATTGTCATTTTCACAGCAAAAAATGCCTTTCAATTGCATTGTTTATTGTGAAAATGACAGTTGCAGTTTGGGAGTTAACCACAGGGGGCGCTGTAGGAGTTAGGGTTCACCTAGTGTGTGTTTACAACTGTAGGGGGGTGTGGCTGTAGGATTGATGGAGTCTCCCTATAAAAGGGATCACTCAATCGATGCAGCAGCCACAGTGAAGCACGGGGGAAGCCGTGTTTACATACGGCTCTCCCCGTTCTTCAGCTCCGGGGAGCGATCGCGAGGGGGCGGCTAAAAGCGAATATATATATATTATAATAATTCTACCACTTTATAAAACTCTGGTCCGGCCGCATCTTGAGTATGCTGTCCAGTTTTGGTCACCAGTCCTCAGGAGGGACCTACTGGAATTAGAGAGGGTCCAAAGAAGGGTAACAAAACTAATAAGGGGACTGGAGAACCTCCATTGGGAAGAACGAGTACAAACATTAAATATATTCTCCTTGGAAAAGAGATGCTTAAGAGGGAAGATGATGGCAATATACAAATATCTTTTAATGGTGATTACAACATTGGGAGTTAACTACTCAGTCTCCAAACCAAAACCTTCTCCAAATCCCCAAATCTCGCTACAAATCTTAGGGAGAACGTAGATTTTCGGTCCAAGGACCACGGCTCTGGAATGCTCTACCCACGACCATCCGCTTGGAGGAAAACCATCGGGTTTTTAGGAAAAAACTGAAGACCCACCTCTTCTGAAAGACCTGTACAACTCTGGAAGCCAGCGCCTTGAGGCGATTAAGTTTGCATTTGTTTGCGCTATATAAGTTTCTCACTCACTCACTCACTCCGTTCACTCAAGAAGACACATAGCCTCCCAATGAAGTTGGATGAGAAGCGGTTCAACCCTAAATGGCATAGGGGATTTTTTACTGTTAGAGCGGTAAGGATATGGAACTCCCTTCCACAATCGGTGCTTTCAGCGGGAAGTTTCAGTAATTAAAAAATTGGGGGTCTTACTGAACACAAAATAACGGGGAACCAGCCCATGTGTACTAGATTTTAAGATCTGGGCAACCGTTACAGTTGAGAAAATTTATCTTGGACAGTCAATTCCCTGCCCTAGACCTATTTCCCAACCTTTATGACCTTATTTCCCAGCAAGTTTTATGTCAACAGGTTCCTTAGCTTGGATGAACCATAGATAGTCTATTATCAGGCGATCTGACTCTCAGGTAGTCATCACAATAGGAGAATTTCCCTTTTGGAAATCTGGGAAAGTAGGGCCTATGCATTTTCTCTTCTGTGCAAAAAGTCCTACCACCATTGCTGGGGTTCCTGGCACAGCAACAGATTCAAGGATTAACCAAAATCCCATTGCCCTTCATTCTTCGGGAGATATTTAGGCAGCCTTTGGGGGACCATAAATGAGCAGATATCTTTGGTAACACCATCCTCTAGTGTGGTGTTAAGTTCCGGTGTTGACCATATTTCTGTTATGTGGGTGACAGTGGTTTATGTGCTGTACTGGCCTATAGTAGAGTAAAGGTCTAGGCTTATTGACAAGACTTTGCAATAGGATGGTAGTTTTTCAAGTGACGCTTATGCCTCTGACTGCTAGAGGGGTTCTTAGGTCTCTCATCCCCTAAGCAGGGATCCTCAATATACGACCCTCCAGCCTCATCCCATGAGGCATTGTAACACACTGACATTCACAGACATGATGGGAATTGTAGTTCCTGAACAATTGGAGGGCCGTTGTTTGAAGACCCATGCCCTAAGGCTTCTGCTGTTGGCAACCACCCCCCAGAAAAAGGATCACAAGACCAGACAAAAAAAACCACTCTCCTATTTCTACAGTGTTGCTGGCTGGACAAGCGAGGTGCTGATGATTCCGTGGCGTGAGATTCTACAGCATTTCAGCCGGTGAATGACGCCCTAAAAACAGACAAGTTGTTCCTTTGCCCTATTTATCAATATTGATGTTAGGAAGTTGCCAACAACGGCAAGATCGATAGTGTGCCTAAGTGCTCCAAAAAAATGCAAGCAATGCGCAACATCAGAAGCAGTTTTCTGGCTAATTGACTTCCTTTCATTTATCTAGCCGCAGAACCCATATGATCATTTGTCTCCGTAATTAAAGGAAACATTTGGCAGCCTTGTACTCCACTTTAAGGTAATCTCCAACAGAACAAAAATAATAAAAACAAAGTTGTCCACCATTTTGAATAAAAACAGGTCCCCTTTTACAATACTGTCGACAACATACTTAACTGTCTGATGCCCAGTACTGGTTCCATCCCTGGTTGATTGTCACCCAACTCACTCCCTATGAGCCCAGGCTGTAAAGGACATACCCTTTGGGGCGGGGGGGATTATCACATTGTCCTCGTCTTGCCATACTCCTGGATTGAGTATAGATCACGCTTAGCTTGGTAATGGGTGGTCCATCTTCCCAAACTAAGATTTAAAGAACCTGTGATCGAGCTGGAGTGCAGGCAAACAAATGTGTGGTGGTCCTGGGAATCCTACCAACAACCAAGTGGTGCTTCCTTATTCAATGCAAGATGGGTGTGACCAACATCATATACGCATAGAAAGAAGGAGGAACAGGATAACAAACACCCTGACAGCTACCGCTAAACATGTTAGTTAATTCTTTATACATCAATCAATCTAAGTGCAACTCCCCCACCAGTCCCGACCCCACTCCCCAAATTGGACTGCCCCCAGCAGGCATGGGTCACCCCCCCCCCCCCCTTTCAGTTAAATGTTGGATCTAGGGTTGTCACCTCGTCCCTTTAAAACCAAACACATATGAATCTGAGGTTAATTTAATGCAGGTAAGTCAACAAGTGAGTTTAATTACCACCTTAATTAGCCACAGAACCTGTGTAATTAATACGTGTTCAGGTTTAAAGGCATGAGGTGGTGGTGAACCTTAGTTGGATCGGGGGAAGGTCCAATAGGCCTACCCCTGATCCAAGTGTAGCGCCTGGTTACTTTAAGTACTGGTGCTGTTTAAATTTAGAGGGAGATCAGAGTGTAGTTAAACTCCGATTCAAATTGTTATGCGCAAAACAGGGTCTCTGTCTCAGCTTGGCTGTGCTGTGGGCTCATTCTGTTGTGCTGGGGTGTTCTTCCAACCCCTGGCAGCAGTGGAGTCAAGGTTTGGGTGCTCTTCCCCAGCAGCCTATCGGGAGGGTTTTAGCCTCGCTGTGCATGCTGGGGGAGGGTATTTATGAGACAGACGCCATTGGTTCTGGGTTCTTCTTTGTCCAGTGTGGCACCCACCTTTAGGGTGGCCACATCCCGGCGTTATGGCCTACCTGGCTGGGGCGTGCGTGCCATGCAGTGTTCTTGGTTCCGGGGCCATGTTGGCCTGGAACATTTGAGCAGCGACGGGGACCTTTGAGGATCCCAAGCGGTAGTGCTGTTCGGTGGGGAGTCAGTCTGAGGAGCGCCATTGAGAGACCTTGACAAACCATCGGGGGTCAAGGTAGCCGGACACTGAAGGATTGATCACCTGTCAGTCGGTACCTGGGCGACAAGTTGAAGGAGACCCAGGCGTAATTCATCTAAGGAGGATCTCCTCCGTAGCTGCAATCAGAGAGGGCCTGTGGCAGAGGTGTCTCCCTGACGTTCACCAAGGATGGTCTGTGGCAGAGACTTTATCCTACAAATGTTCGAGTGATACTCCGGCTGCCAGGTCAGTGAGAGAGGCCTGTCCGGGTACACTAAGCCCACTCTGGCAGGAGTGGCGCAGAGAAGTGTTACGCTTGGGAGCAGGACTGTTTCCCTATTGATACGCCTGTATTTTCTATTCTCCTTTCTTCCTTTAACTTTACTTTCCTCACCACTAGTTTTATTGTTTTTACCTGGCTGGGTAATAAAGAGCACAGCAAAAGGCACTTGTTGTGGACATTCCTTTACTTCTACTAAATGCACCCCTAGGAATTCGGAAGAGCCATGAGTTAAATGTGCCACCCAAAACAACCAGCAGCTCCTCCGAGGGTAGTGCTACACAAGTGTACAGACCACAATGGGTAGTGAGTAAGGGATGCTTAGGAGTAAGGATGAGCTCGGGCATGTTTGCATCCCACACATGCAGAGCCCGCCAGGAAGTCGGCACTGCGGAGCGCTAATCACAGGCAGTGAGACGTTTCCCGATCTCTGCAGCCGCGGACCAGGAAAATGTCTCACTGCCTGAGATTAGCGCAGCGCAGTGCCGACTTCCTGGTGGGCTCTGCACGTGTGGTTTGCGAACATGCCTGAGCTCATCTTTACTTAGGAGTACCAACCCCATGGCACCTATGGAGCTGAAGACTAGACATATTTAGCAGACCCTAACTTTGCTAGAATGTCCCAGAGTCTGTGCATGTATAATGCAGATACATTCAAGACATGCAGAAAACAGTCCTTGAGTGTCAAATGAATGCAAGTATGCCATATGCTGGGAGCCGCTCTGTAACATTATGCACTGCAGTGGATGGGAAGGATAGGGCTTGCTGAGTAAAGTTGGAGTGGCCTGAAGGCTGTAGGAAAGAGATGGATAGATAGTATGGCTGGGATTCAGAGAGATCGGCGCATCTTTAGATTGGCATAGCGCATCTCATATGCGCTACCCTGTCGTAACATTGAGAGGCAAGTACTGTATTCACAAAGCACTTGCTCCCATATGTACGCCGGCGTAACGTAAATGGGCCGGCGTAAACCCGCCTAATTCAAAGTAGCAAGGCAGTGGGCGTGTTGTATTATAATGAAGCGTGACCCCATGTAAATGCATGGCCGAACGAACGGCGCATTCGCGCGCATGCTCAGAATCACATCGAATTTACTCCCTAAGATATGCCAGCTCCATTCATGCGACGTGAACGTAACCTACGCCCAGCCCCATTCACGTACGACTTACGTAAACAACGTAATATACACCGCTGTTCCTGTGCCCATACCTTAACATGACTTACCCCTGCTTTATGAGGGGTAAAGTTACGCCGGACGTACGCCTTACGTAAACGGCGTAGCACGCAAGTACTTTCGTGAATCGGCGTATCTAGCTCATTTACATATTTGACGCGTAAATCTACGGAAGCGCCCCTAGCGGCCAGCGTAAATATGTACCCAAAATACAACGGCGTAGGAGACTTACGACGGTCGTATCTTGCCAAAATTCAGGCGTATCTGCTTTCCTGAATAAGCGTATAGATACGACGGCGCACATTTGGACTTAAGACGGCGTATGTAGAGATACGTCGTCGTAAGTCCTTTCTGAATACGGGCCTATATCTTTAATCTGCTGAGAGGGAACAGGCATCAAAGAATGGGGGAGGGGGTCGGTTGTGAAGCTCGCTATCGGCTTTAATGACATGTAAGATTTTAATGCCTCTTTTACTTCTTATTCCATGTAATTCAACAGCTGACACCACCTACCATAATCTAGTGTATTACGTATATAATGTGTTAATGCAGTGTTTAAGAGACCTAACCTAGTTTTTGGCTCATAATAGCCTTATTTTCTGTACTAATGGCTGAACATCAAATTATGTATAGTGAAGCGCGCAAACCTTACTGATACCACTGTCAAGAATGATGGTAATCAATGCTTTTATCATAATAACTGATTCCCCCCCCAGCATAAATTGAAATTAAATGGCAGAAACTGAAATTAAAATGTAACTCTTTGGCTCCCTGAGAGCTGGAACAAAGCCATCATGTGCCTTTCTGAAACACACAAGTATTCCTTCACATCTGCAGTTTTCTATGGAGAATTCGAGTTGCAATATTGCTTTTTTTTTTTGCATTCTTTATTTTTTAAATTGGGGAATGTACACCTAGAACATTAACAAGCTATTCAAAAGCAGATCTCCGTAAATTGAACTTTCACTTCGCCAAAATTGAGTGCAAAGAAACAGATGCAGTGTACATAAATCATAAACTGGTCATTTGCATAAGATAGGCAGGAAATTTGCATAGGAAATTAAGTTGTCCAGCAATTTAAATTAAAGGCAACTCTCGTTTGACTCCCTTACAGAGTACTGTGCAGGAAGGTGTGACAATGTGTAGCAATAACAATATAATGATTACGAATAAAGAATACATGTAAACCAGACGCCCTATGTTCAAGGTTTTGTAAGACAAGGCTGGAAGAGAGGAGGAAGTTGAGCCCAACCCCAGGAATAACCTAGAGAAGATAGCCATTGCTCAACAAGAGTGGAGCCAAAACCTGCACAGGAAGACAGGCATGCAGAAAGGTTGGAGAATCTGCCAGGGGGCAACCCCCCCCCCCTTTCTCCAGCCAAGAAGGAAGCCAGTGCCAGTAAACCTATCAGAACACGGAACCCAATTTGGGCTGCCGACACAGTACATATATACTGGGTGCGAACAGTGTTATTTTGTCAACTAAAACATTTTTGTCAAAGTTTTCATCAGCGGTCTTTTTACAGTGACGAAATGTACACCACGTTTTCGCCCATTTACGAAAACCTTTGAAGAAAATCAATACCTTTTTCATTAACGAGAGAAAACGAAAATGTGACAGGAGGGACGTTTACCCTCGTGAACGTCTGGTTTCTACGGAGCTCCGTGCTTAAAAGTGGCTGAGGCTAAGTTAATGTAGTTAAGGCAACAAGTGTGGTTAATTACCACCTTAATCAGCCATAGAACCTGTGTAATTCATATATGTGTTTGGATTTAAAGGGATGAGGTGGCAACCCTAATTACAGGCCTCCTCCTTCCGCCGGTGTCCAGAGTACTGTGTGCATTACAGGCCTCCTCCCATCGCTGGCAGCCAGAGCACTGTGTGCATTACAGGCCTCCTCCCACCGCTGGCAGCCAGAGCACTGTGTGCATTACGGGCCTCCTCCAACCGCTGGCAGCCAGAGCACTGTGTGCATTACAGGCCTCCTCCCACCACTGACAGCCAGAGCACTGTGTGCATTACAGGCCTCCTCCCACCGCTGGCAGCCAGAGCACTGTGTGCATTACGGGCCTCCTCCCACCGCTGGCAGCCAGAGCACTGTGTGCATTTCAGGCCTTCTCCCACCGCTGGCAGCCAGAGCACTGTGTGCATTACAGGCCTCCTCCCACCGCTGGCAGCCAGAGCACTGTGTGCATTTCAGGCCTTCTCCCACTGCTGGCAGCCAGAGCACTGTGTGCATTACGGGCCTCCTCCAACCGCTGGCAGCCAGAGCACTGTGTGCATTACAGGCCTCCTCCCACCGCTGGCAGCCAGAGCACTGTGTGCATTACAGGCCTCCTCCCACCGCTGGCAGCCAGAGCACTGTGTGCATTACGGGCCTCCTCCCACCGCTGGCAGCCAGAGCACTGTGTGCATTTCAGGCCTTCTCCCACCGCTGGCAGCCAGAGCACTGTGTGCATTACAGGCCTCCTCCCACCGCTGGCAGCCAGAGCACTGTGTGCATTACAGGCCTCCTCCCACCGCTGGCAGCCAGAGCACTGTGTGCATTACAGGCCTCCTCCCATCGCTGGCAGCCAGAGCACTGTGTGCATTACAGGCTTCCTCCCACCGCTGGCAGCCAGAGCACTGTGTGCATTACAGGCCTCCTCCCACCGCTGGCAGCCAGAGCACTGTGTGCATTACAGGCCTCCTCCCACCGCTGGCAGCCGGAGCACTGTGTGCATTACAGGCCTCCTCCCACCGCTGGCATTAATGTTTGCATTAATTTATATCTCTAAGGTTGTGTTTTGTCTGCTTATCCGTTTCCAGTTTGGCGTTTTGTTGCGGTAACCTGTAATTAGCTGAAAAATATTTTTTTTTTTGTCTTTCACATGTAGTTTTTTTGATCAGGCCTTTGCAAACTTATTAACATCGTTTTTTGTTTTCCTCACAGGTTCTAGAGACTTTTGCGGGTCGACTGATACAAATCAATGTGTTTACACGGAGAGACATCCCCAACCTAACAAAATATAAGATCATTCTGTCTCGAGATCAGTTCCGGAAGAACCCACCTCCCAATATTGTGGCAAGTGTTCTTGATTCATCTTGTGCAGACAAACCACCAACTTTACGTATAGTAGGGCTGCCCTGGACTGCCACTTGTGGTGCACCTAAATGCTGGTTGCCCCTGGCTCTGTTTAAAAGAAGTGTTGAGGTGACAGGCCTTAGTAGCTGTAAACATCAGTCTACATCAACTCTAATGTCGTGTACAGACGATCGGACATTCCGACAACAAAACCGTTGATTTTTGTTTTCGACGGATGTTGGCTCAAACTTGTCTTGCATACACGCGGTCACACAAATGTTGTCGGAAATTCCGAACGCCAAGAACGCGGTCATGTACAACACGTACAACAGTATTATTAAAGGGAAGTTCCATACCAGTCGTGTTAGTAGAAGTTTGGTGAGGGACGATTCGCGCTTTTCAGCCCGTTACAGCGTGACGAATGTGCTATCTCCATTATGAACGCTAGTTTTACCAGACTGAGCACTTCCGTCTCGTTCTTCATTCAGAGCATGTGTGGAATTTTGTGCGTCGGCATTGTCCACACAATATCGGAATTTACGAGAACGTATTTGGTTGCCCGAAAATTTGAGAACCAAAAATTCCGACAGAAAATGTCCGATGGAGCCTACACACGGTCGGAATTTCCGTGAACAAGCTCCCATCGAACATTTGTTGTCGGAAATTCCGAGCGTGTGTACGCGGCATAAGGGTTGTGGTTGACCGAACCTGCCATAATAGAGGTGGTTGTTATTACAGGTACCCTTCTGAAGGTGCTAGTTGCTTGGCTGTCATCATTATCCTATGGTCGAATTGCTTTCTGCATCATTGACCAAGTGGTCCTTTCATGGTAGGGACAGATTTTTCTTGGTGGGCTAGTAAATGTGCCATGGTGCCACTGGCATTGTGAAAGGTGTTTTGTTCCCAAAAGTCATGGTTTACTTTAAATCATCCACCATCAAACTTCTTTGTGTCCCTTTGGATTGTCAAATGATGATTCAGGACCTCAAAGGAAATCAATGCAAAAAAATGTCCTCTACCAGATACTGTGATTGCAGGTCTAAACAGCGATCAGATACTACATATAGGTCCCATTTTGTCACCGACTGTTGATGCTGCTCTGATGTCTCAACTATGAAGTGAACGAATTCCACAAAAAGACCTTTCTCAAATGCAGCTTCATGTAGAAATTATTTTGTATACATTTTGCATTGTGAAGATAATGTGTGTATACTCTGTAATAATTGTATATTTGTCTAATGCAGGGGGCACAGATGGGAGTGATGGAAGGAGATTTTGCTCTCTGTATAAGCTTATATCATGGCTATGAGCTTTTATTACAGATGGGAACACGTTCTTTATACTACTATCTACGTTCAATAATGGACGGGTCCAAAGGTAAGATGCTTTAAGGCAGGATTTGATAAATTTGCTTGGAATCTAGAAGCCAGCTAAAAAAGTTATGAGCCAGAAAACACGCCCGTCCCGCCGAGCACGCGTGCAGAATAGAATAGCGCCTGCATATGTAAACGGTCTTTAAACCACACATGTGAGGTTTTGCCGTGATTAACATTGTTACTCTTTCTTTGTCAGGTATGTCCCGAGCACGAAGTGACCTTGGTCGAAATGCTGACTTTATGAATCTTTACCAGCGCCTGGAACCTATGTTCTCTGCTTCTAGTGGTAAGAGACACCCCCTGAAAGTACAGACCTCTCTTTGGGTCAGAGATGCGCAGGGTTTGACTGTAGTCAATTGAGCTACTTGTGTCACCAGCTAAGATTTGCCTTCCAATATATTATTTTGGATAATACACATAAAGGGTGCTATGTCAGGGGTGGGAGGGAGCCCTCTGCCTGGGACACAGACATTAATAGAGTGTAGGGCTGGGGAAAAAATTGATTTGAATCGAGTTGGGAGGTCAAATCGTTTTTTTTTTTTCACAGGACTAGGCCGAAGCCGCGGCCTTGCCTAAAAAAAATTATCCTGCCCACAGCTTGCTGTGATCCTGGGAAAAGACCACGAGGCTGGATGCCACGGACTAGGCCGAAGCCGCTGCCTTTTCCCAGGAACGCGGCGAGCTACCGGCAGGATTTTTTAGGCGAGGCCACGGCTTCGGCCTAGTCCGCGGCCTTTTCCCAGGAATGCGGCGAGCTACTGGCAGGATTTTTTAGGCAAGGCCACGGCTTCAGCCTGGTCCTCCGCCTTTTCTCAGGATCCCGGTGGACCAGGCCTTGCCGAAAAACTCCTTCCCGCAGCTTCTTAGGACCAGCGCGGTGTCCATCCCAAAAAAATCTGGGATTAAAAAAAAAAAAAAAATCTATTTTTTTAAACTTCGCGAATCAAGTTTTTTTTTTTTTTTTTTTAATCCCAGATTTTTTGGGGGCCAAAATCGCCCAGCTCTAATAGTTATAAGATTTTTGTTGGATCCTAAATGTCTATGCCCTCAATAAGTAACACAAATCTTTGAGACAGATAGTAAGGAGAAATTTCATTAGGGACATTCACAGCTCAGTAAAAAAAAAAAAAACAAGGCCCGGCCATACAAAGCAAATTTCATTACTGCAACCATAGGTAAGCCATCCCCGCCGGGAGAAGACAGTGATCATTGCTAGAGGCTATAACGGCCATTAGCGATAGTCTTAAGAGAAAGCGGCAGGCAGGCCCATTATATTGATGAGCAAGAAATGTTTGGCACCTCCTCCACATTTCTGTTTGCCAGTGAGGCTAGTTATCATAGTAATGGGCTAGTAGGAATGTGTGAGGGTGGTGTTGCTTAGTGCCAAGCCCAGGCCACTACTAGGATTGGCCTGAGCTTCATACCCACATTGCCCACAGTGATGGTCTCTTTTAGGGTTGGACCAATACTAGTATCAATGACCATACCGAGCATTTGTACAAGCACTTGTACTCGTGCAAATCCTACGATGCTTAATCCAATACCTGGGCAGCCTCACAGGTGATCGGTGCGGCCGGTGGGGGATGCTACAAGCACCAATCTCCCTGTATAGGTTTTATTGAAGCAGCCGACAGCTGCTTCTCCTCCTCTCCCTCCCATGGCTTTCAGCTGCTTTATTGAAAGCCATACCGGGAGATCGGTGCTTGTTACTGCCCCCACTGCCACACTGATCACCCCCGACTGTCCCCCGTGTTGTCCTCTGGCCCCTCTCTGTGTCCTCCACAGGTCCTGATCTGTCATTTACTGGCTTCTTCATTTTCTGAATGCAAAGAATCAGTGATCACTGACTCTGTGCATTCATAACTGAGCTTCATAAACTGTGTTTACTATGCTTCAGTTTATGAATGAACAGGAGTCGCTGTTTCCAATCCATTCATCTTCAGTGCAGCTGAGGCTGCAGAGAAAGGGAGTGGGCAATCTGTGTCGTCAGTCCCTTTCCATGTCTCAAAGGGGAGATGCCGGGTCTGTCTAGACCCTTAATTTCTCACCAAAGTCCCCCCAACAGGGCTGATAAAGAATAATAACAATAAAAAACTAATAAATATTTAAAAGTTAACTTGTAAAGAAATACAAATAAAACACTGGCACCGTCCACACAAACTTTTAAACTTGCCACCTCAAGGGTTTTGCACAGAGTGGTCCCAATCATCCTCTTCTGGGGTCTCAACGGTGCCCCCTTAGAGACCCGCATTCCAAGGGGGCACCTGTGCGGGCACGCTCCCGAGTCCTGCTGCTGCAACCTATTGACACAGACCGCAGGACTCTGCCCTGCCCCCTGGCTCCCATGTCACTGGATTTGATTGACGGCAGCGGGAGCCAACAACTGCTGCTGCTATCAATCTATCCAATGTGGACCCGAGACACCAGCTGGAGCTGCTGGGCTCATTCTCGTCGCTGGAAAGATCTGGTTCAGGTAAGTAAAATGGGGGCTCTGGGGGGCTGCTGCACTACAGAAGGTTTTTTACCTTTTGATGCATTAGGGTGAAAAACCTTGAGAGTTTACAACCCCCTTTAAAGGGGTGGTTCACCCTAAAAACTACTTTTTTTTATTACACTAGCCCCCCACATTACAATACGATTAAGGCTATATTTTTTTTGATGCTGTACATACCTTTGTACAGCATATTCACCCGTGGCTTCCGGCTTGCGAGTCCCGCGGGAGTGGGCGTTCCTAACATGTCTGTGATTGACGTTTTGACCAAAAACGAGCTCCCCCCGTCGCGTAAGCCGCGTCACGATTGGCGAAAGGAGCCGAACGTCGATGCGCAGTATAGCGCCGACTCGCCGTTCGGCTCCTTTCGCCAACCGTGACGCGGCTTACGCGACGGGGGAAGCTCGTTTTTGGTCAAAAAGTCAATCACAGACATGTTAGGAACGCCCACTCCCGCGGGACTCGCAAGCCGGAAGCCACGGGTGAATATGCTGTACAAAGGTATGTACAGCATCAAAAAAAAAATAATGGCCTTAATCGTATTGTAATGTGGGGGGCCAGTGTAATAAAAAAAAAGTAGTTTTTAGGGTGAACCACCCCTTTAAGTAAATGGATCCTGCACTGCTACTGGAAGCACAAATGTAGGTACCATGCACAAAAGGCAAACTTCAAACTGGTAAGTGGTAAATAAACCCAATATATTGTCATGGGTTGCAGTAAATGGCAGTATGCACATACATAAGTAAAGGGTTGGGTCAGTCACAGTTCACTGGACAATATGTAATAGGCTATAGCAGCATGGAACAGAGCCGGTGCCAAAAAGGTTGGAGATGGCTGATATAGAGTAATGCATATTCCGGAACAATGATTTAGGGATGTTGTCATTACTTCTGATTGAAAGGTATTTTCTCACCTATTGTGACGTTAGAACAGTAAATCTCTGCATAGTTTCCTCTTCCCATCTCTATATTCTAGGTGCTGCAGAAAGTAAATGCTTTCCAGACCCTATAATTTGTGTATTTCATGTGTGCTTGAAAATAAGGTCCATTTTGTCTCCATTAAGGTTGTATGAAAATAGGAAGGAGACCATAAGAGACCACTTCACACTGATTAACCATTATACTAAAAATGTTATTCTTCAGAATACCTTTTCTGCTGCTTTCCTTGCAATTTTTTGTCTACACTGCTTATGTAGCATTTTAAAAGGTTCTCCAGTGGCTAATTATTCTTTTCTTTTCATATAGAAAAACAGTTTTGCTTGCTGCTGTGCAGTTGATGTAGCACATAAATAAAAAGTTTCATCCATTTCGTTGTGTTAAAGAGGTTGTGTAGTTCATGTTTTTTTACCTTAATGCATCCTATGCATTAAGGTAAAAAAACACCTGGCAATCACCGGCCCCACAGCCCCCCCCCCCCCCCCCCCCCATGTTACTAGCCTGAGCCAGTTCACCTGCTTGGCGCATCCCCAGCGTCCTCTTTTCCACGGAGTCCTGGTGTTGATTGGATAGATTGATAGCAGCGCAGCCATTGGCTGCTGCTGTCAATCAAATCCAATGACGCCGGGGGCAGGGCTGTGTCATACACTTGGCGTCTACGGACGCCATGTGTATGACACGGGAGCGCGCCCGCAAGGTAACCCCTTCGGGAGAGCTCTTCTCCAAGGGGGTTATCTAATGCAGGGAGGAGCCGCAAGACCCACCCCAGAAGAGGCTGTTCGGGGCCACACTGTGCAAAACTAACCGCACAGTTGAGGTAAGTATGACATGTTTGTTATTAAAAAATAATGAAAGCTTTAGTATCCCTTTAATGATTATCAAGAAACTACACGTACCAGTGTAAGCTGACTTCATAGGTTTCAAATCTCCGTCATACAGCGGATCTAACATTCTGATAGTTCTGTGTTTAGATTGAGTCGTATGCATTACTTGTTGTACATAATGTTTGGTCATAGCTAATGTGTGTGTTGTGTTTTTTTTTTTTTTTTCTAGATCTTAATGATGTAAAGCCATTTATCTACAGCCACCCAAAGTTGAAGAAACTGGAGGAAGTTGTCATACAGCATTTTAATTCCTGGAGTAAGAAGGGTAGGTTTCCAATACCCCACAAAATTGCTTTTGGAGTTTTTACCATCATTGAGATGTTTGTGCATAAAGATGAACAGAGATGAACTCCAGGGGTGTGTGTGTGTGTGTGTGTGTGTGTATGTGTATGTTTCTATGTATGTGTGTGTATATATACATATACATACAGCGGGTATATTAAGTATTGAACACGCCGCCATTTTTCTAGGTAAGTATATTGGTAAAGGTGCTATTGACATTACATGTTCACCACACGTCGGTAACAACCCATGCAATCCATACATATAAAGAAACCAAAACAAATAAGTTCAGAAATTAAGTTCTATGTCATAAAATGGAATGGCACAGGGGAAAAGTATTGAACACTCTTAACTGAAATGTATTTAATACTTGGTACAAAATCCTTTGTTTGTAATGACAGCTTTGAGGCCGTGTACACACGATCAGTCCAAACTGATGAAAACGGACTGAAGTTCAGTTTCATCGGTTAACCGATGAAACTGACTGATGGTCTGATGTACCTACACACCATCGGTTCAAAAACCGATCGAGTCCAACGCGGTGACGTAAAACACAACGACGTGCAGAGAAAAATTAAGTTGAATGCTTCCAAGCATGAGTCGACTTGATTCTGAACATGCGTGGGTTTGGAACCGATGCTTTTGCGTACTAACCATCGGTTTTGACCTATCGGTCAGGCGTCCATCGGTCCAATTTTAAAGCAAGTTCTCTGTTTCTGGACCGAAGGACAACAGACCGATGGGGCCTACACACGGTCGGTTTGGACCGATGAAACTGAACTTCAGTCCGTTTTCATCAGTTTGGACTGATCGTGTGTACAGGGCCTAAGACGCAGGCTCCTGTAAGGAGAAACTAGGCGCATGCGTTGCTCAGGTGTGATTTTGGCCCATTCTTCCACACCGTCTTCAAATCTTGAAGGTTCCGTGGCCCTCTTCTATGAACTCTGATCTTTTAGTTCTTTCCATAGATTTTCTATTGGATTAAAGTCAGGTGATTGGCTGGGCCATTCTAGCCGCTTTATTTTCTTTCTTTGAAACCAATTGAGAGTTTCCTGGGCTTTGTGTTTTGGGATTATTGTCTTGCTGAAATGTCCACCCTTGTTTCATCTTCATCATTTTATCAAGAACGTCTTGGTACGTTTTTTCCATTCATCCTTCAATGATAAGTTTGCCAGTAAATATAAAAAAACTAAAATAAATGGGTTGCATAAGTGTGCACACCCTCTTATAACTGGGGATGTAGCAGTGTTCAGAATCACGCAATCGCATTCAAACTCATGTTTAATAAGAGTCAGTACACAACTTCTATCGTTTTAAAGTGCCTCTGATTAACCCCAAATAAAGGTCAGCTGTTATAGTAGGTCTTTCCTGACATTTTCTTAGTCGCATCCTACAGCAAAAGCCATGGTCCGCAGAGAGCTTCCAAAGCATCACAGGGATCTCATTGTTAAAAAGATTTAGTCAGGAGAAGGGTACAAAAGAATTTCCAAGGCATTTGATATACCATGGAACACAGTGAAGACAGTCATCAAGTGGAAAAAATATGACACAACAGTGACATTACCAAGAACTGCACTTCCCTCCAAAATTGATAAAAAGACGAGAAGAATACTGGTCAGGGAGGCTGCCAAGAGGTCTACAGAAACATTAAAGACGCTGCAGAAATATCTGGCAAGTACTAGCTGTGTGGTACATGTGACAACAATCTCCCGTATTCTTCATATGTCTGGGCTATGGGGTAGAGTGGCAAGACGGAAGACTTTTCTTACTATGTAAAACATCCAAGCCCGGCTAAATGTTGCAACAACACATCTGAAGTCTGAAGAAAAATGTGTTCTGGTCTGATGAAACCAGGGCTGAACTTTTTGGCCATAATTCCAAAAGTTATGTTTGGCGCAAAAATGCTGCACATGACCAAAGGGACACCATACCCACCATGAAGCATGGTGGTGGCAGCATCATGCTTTAGGACTGTCCCTATTCAGCTGGAACAGGGACCTAAGTCAGGGTAGAGGGAATTATAAACCGTTCCTAATACCAGTCAATATTGGCACAAAACCTTCAGGCTTCTGCTAGAAAGCTGAACATGAAGAGGAACTTCATCTTTCAGCATGACAACTACCCAAAGCATACATCCAAATCAACAAAGGAATGGATTCACCAGAAATGTATTCGTTTTGTAATGGCCCAGCTAGAGCCCAGACCTGAATCCCTGATTAATGACTCTGTTAATTTTTTTTTTTTTTTTTTACTGTCGCTGAGCATTGTAAACTGTGTTTACGATGTTTCAGTTTATGAATGAACAGGAGCCACTGTCTCATGTCCATTCATCTTCAGTGTAGCTGAAGCTGCAGGGAAAGGGACTGGGGAATCCTCAGTCCCTTTCCCTGTCTCAAAGGGGAGATGTCAGGGGTCTAACCTGTCCTAAACCCCATTGAGCATTTGTGGGGCATCCTCAAACGGAAGGTGCAGGAGGGCAAGGTCTCCAACATCCACCAGCTCTGTGATGTCATCATGGAAGAGGACTCCAGTGGGAACCTGTGAAGCTCTGGTGAACTCCATGCCCTAGAGGGTTAAGGCAGTGCTGGGAAAATAATGGTGGTCACACAAAATATTGACACTTTGGGTCCAATTTGAACATTTTCACTTAGGGGTGTACTCACTTTTGTTGCCAGCGATTAAGACCTCATGTACACTGCTGCTGGTAAACGGATGGACGTTAAGGAGCAGTTTGGCATTTTTTTCAGCTGCCCCTGAGTGCTCCTTTGTTATCTTATCAGTACATGTACAGTTGAGAAGCCTTTTCTGGAACGCAAAAAAATACATTCAGGACGGATGTTCAGAGGCATTTGAAACGCCAAATGCCTGTAACAGCTTGTAAACTCGGTAACACGCATTTAGCAGCGTTTTGTTTACAGACATTTAACATTTTAACAAAAAAAAAGTTTTTTTTTTTTTACAAACGCCTCTTAGATGCAAACGTGGCTGAACGCGACATGTAAACGCAGCTAAATGGACGTTTTAGACGCCAGTTTCTAGACGTCAAGTTAAATCGTTCAGGAGCGATTAAGCAACATTCCGTGTACATGAAGCCTTAGACATTAAAGGGGAGTTCCACCCACAATTTCACTTTTTAAATATAAATACCCCTGTAATACACAAGCTTAATGTATTCTAGTAAAGTTAGTCTGTAAACTAAGGTCCGTTTTGTTAGGTTGTTACAGCATTTAGATAGTTTATAATCTAGAAATAGACCATGGCCATCTTACGTGTGGGCATCATGAAGCCAGACTGTATGACTTCCTGGATTTCAGCTTTGCATATCTCGCACATGCTCAGTGCACAAGCAATGTAATAGGTTTCAGTCAGGTTTGCAAGGACTACTGGGAAACATGATGCCTATCCCAGAAACCCTTGCAAATAGCCTAGGCAAATAAGGAGGAGGAAGTAATGAAGGACTACAAAATAAAAGTATTTACAAGCAACAAATTAAATAAAAATTGTCCATTCTGAACACTATGAGATTAGAGCATGCAGCACAGACAAACATAAAAAAATGGGTGGAACTCCACTTTAATGGTTGTGTGTTGAGTTATTTTGAGGGGACAGTAAATTTACACTGTTATACAAGCTGTACACTCACTACTTTACATTTTTATCAAAGTGTAATTTCTTCAGTGTTGTGACATGAAAAGATAGAAGAAAATATTTACAAAAATGTGAGGGGTTTACTTACTTTTGTGAGATACTGTATGTGTATCCATATGTATGTATATACCGTAATCTTAAATGGGTTGTTTTAATACCTAAATCTGGCTTTATATTGGCTGCATATAGCCCCTGTACATCAGGAGTGAGCCATTAGTGAGACAGACATGACTGCCTGGCCAGTGCTATGACTCTAAATTCTACAAGTTTTAAAAGCTTGCTGACAAAACAAATTGGGAAAAGTACATGACTACTTGAGTGTGGCGATGCTACTTCATTGTCTAGTCAGCAGGCTGCAGTTGAGTCCTTGACCAAGGTATTTTGCTTAAAGTGGAACTTTACTCCCTCAGACAACATTAACTATTTTTATTCCTTGTGCTTTTAGCCTTAGTAAATAGTAAGGTATATTGCATTGTTTAACCACTTAAGCCCCGGACCATTTTTTTGCGATTTGGCACTGCGTCGCTGTAACTGACAATTGCGCTGTCCTGCGACGTGGCTCCCAAAAAAAATTGACGTCCTTTTTTTCCCCCCACAAATGGAGCTTTCTTTTGGTGATATTTGATCACCTCTGCGTTTTTTTTGCGCTATAAACAAAAATAGAGCGACAATTTTGAAAAAAACAATATTTTTTTGCTATAATAAATATCGCTATTATATATATATATATATATATATATATACCTATACACTGTGCCGATCCTGACCTCCCTGGGGCCCTAAGCAAAATGACATAAAATGACATGGCACATTAAAAATGAGAATCGGGGGGCGCTGACGACAGTGACATGTCACATTGAAGATAGTTGAGAAGCGGGAGGAGGGGGTGTTCTGCTGTCGGAAATGACTCAGCCAGCGAGTTTAGAAGCGGGGTGAGGGGGCGAAAATGACTTCTCACCAGGCGGGGCCTCTAGTAATTTGGGGGGCCCTTTGCAGCTTTGTGGGGCCCTAAGCGGCTTGCATAGTGAGCCTATAGCGAGGATCGGCCCTGTGTGTGTGTGTGTGTGTGTAAATGTGTGTGTGTGTGTGTGTGTGTATATATATATATATATATATATATATATATATATATATATATATATATATATATATATATATATATATATATATATATATATATATATATATATATATACACATACATACATACATACATACATACATACATACATACATACATACATACATACATACATACATACATACATTGTTTTCCCTCAGTTTAGGCAGATTCATATTCTACATATTTTTGGTAAAAAACAAAACACAATAAGTGTTTGGTTTGCGCAAAAGTTATAACATCTACAAAATGAGGGATAGTTTTATGGCATTTTTATTAATAATTTTTTTATATATAAAGCAAGAGAAAAGGATGGAAGACCAGCATTACTACAATATTATATGTGTGTGTATGTATGTATGTATGTATATACTTACTTGCGTACATACTGTAAATACATACTAAAGAATAAACCCTATATTTTTACTTTTGCATCTCAATAAAATGTATATGTTAAAATTTAAAAAATTTAAAATGATACTGAAAATAATACTAAGGATAATACGGGAAAGAACTTATGGAAATTTTTGGGAAACTTTGTGGTCAGCAACTTTTTCACAGGAATTAATATGTTCTATTAATGGGTCTACTGACCATATAATGAGTAATATCGTTATTATGTGTGTGTATGTATATGTATATGTGTGTGTATATATATATAATGTGTATAAACAGGGATCGACAAATCCCGGTCGCCATGGCGACTAGAAATAGTGTCCTGGCGACTTGGCTTGGAAGGTGGGCAACAAAAAAAAATGTTTTTTGTTTTTTTTTTGTGAGCTGGTGCCATCTGGTGGTGAGCCGTTGGTATTACAACTTATTACCACCAGATGTGAGCTGGCGCCATCTGGTGGTGGCCGTTGGTATTACAAGTTGAGCATTACAAGTTAAACAGCAATTCTAATGTAATTTTTCACTATTTTCACTGCCATCTTCTTCCCTCTAATTAGAACCCCCAAACGTTATATATATTTTTTATCCTAACACCCTAGAGAATAAAATGGTGATCGTTGCAATACTTCATAAATTCATACCCAACATGTCACGCTTCAAAATTGCATTTGAACACCGTTTACATATGCGGGCGCTGCTCACGTATGTGTTTGCTTCTGCGTGCAAGCTTATCGGGACAGGGTGCGTTTTCTGGCTCCTAACTTTTTTAGCTGGCTCCTAGATTCCAAGCAAATTTGTCAACCCCTGTGTATAAATATATACCGGTAAATAAATATCTCTATATGAGAAGAAGAATAATGGATACAATTGAATAACGTTGTAAATATAAATGAAAATAAAGGTAAAAGATATACCGTGTTTCCCCGAAAATAAGACACCGTCTTATATTTTTTTCCCCTCAAAAAATCACACTATGGCTTATTTTCGGGGGATGTCTTATATGTCGAATTGTGGTGCCATTTCACGGGCAAATGTTTGAATATCAGCCCTGCGCACAACCAAAGCCTTTGCTCTCCTGTCAGCAACCCATTCACTAATCATGTCTTCCTGCTCAGAAAATAAAGGTTGCCTACCTGAACCACACTTGCGCTTCTTGGAATTTCCTCTGTCCACCTGTAGACTGAGAGTGGAGCACAGTGGAGCTGGGGTGATCTCTTTGGGCTCAGTAGCAGCTTTTCCCCCTATCCCCTGGTGTTTGTGTGGGGTGAGAGAGGTGGTACAGAGCTTCTCCTCACTTCTTTACAGCTCTGAGCTCCGCACCAGGACAGTACTACCGTATCACGTGTTGTTTACCGCTCCGCGCCGCATACGACACGCCCATTGCTACGTCTTATTTTCGGGGGATTCGACACGCCATCGCTACGTCTTATTATCGGGGATTCGACACGCCATCACTACGTCTTATTTTCGGAGGGGTGTCTTATATTTCGATCTTGCGTCGAAATCCCGCTACGTCTTATTTTCGAAGGGGTGTCTTATATCTCGATCTTGCATCGAAATCCCGCTATGTCTTATTTTCGGGGAAACACGGTAGCTATGTAAAATGAAGGGTTTATAAATAAGCCCATATATGGTATCATTACATAATCGTATGGATTTCAATCTCCTCATTGAGTCCATAAGGTGTTAGAGTATTTAGGGTATATATCCAGTAAGTTTCCTGTTTGCACAACCGCTGAAATCTTTCAGCAGGTGTGTATTTATCTGCTATGGTTTCAATAATCCAAACATGAAGAGCTTTAATGTCTTTATGATGATGAATATTCAAGTTTTCGAGATACACTGTATTAAGGGCTGCTTTCTTTGACTGCTCGGCGATGTTCACCAAATCTGACTCTCAATGCTCGGATGGTTCTGCCCACATATAACAAGCCACAAGGGCAAGAGGCAGTACACGACATAAGTCGTGGAGCAGTTAAAAAAGGAGGCAAGGGTGAATGTTTTATCATTGGCTACAAAACTTTTTTTTTACCATGATGAACATGTGAACAAGTAAGGCACAAGACCTTATTTCATCTGTACATACCTAACAATGGTATTAGAGTAAGCTGTTTTACACCGATGGATTTCGCTTGTGGGTTAATTTTGCTTGGAGCTAGTTTACTCTTTACATTAGGAGCCCTACGATATGCAAATTTTGGTACTGGTGGAAGTGTTGTGGTTAAATGAGGGTCTTGAATTAAAATGGACCAATGTTTGTTGCCCCTTAGTTCCAGTGAAGGGAACTTAAGGCGTCAGCATATCAAGACATTTTGGACAACTTCATGCTTCCAACGTTATGGGAACGGTTTGGGGATGACCCCTTCCTGTTCAACATGACTGCGCACCAGTGCACAAAGCAAGGTCCATAAAGACATGGATAAGCGAGTTTGGGGTGGAGGAACTTAACTGGCCTGCATAGAGTCCTGACCTCAACCCGATAGAACACCTTTGGGATGAATTAGAGCGGAGACTGCGAGCCAGGCCTTCTTATCCAACATCAGTGCCTGATTTACAAATGCACTTCTGGAAGAATGGTCAAACATTCCCAATTCCCATAGACACACTCCTAAACCTTGTGGACGGCCTTCCAAGAAGAGCTGAAGCTGTTATAGCTACAAAGGGAGGACCAACTCAATACTGAACCCTACGGACTGGGATGCCATTAAAGTTCATGTGTAAAAGTAGGCGTCCCAATACTTTTGGTAATGTAAATTAACTTTCTTTATCGTACACCACGAGACACAGAGCCATTATATAATGGGTTAAGGGTCACCAGCAGTGATTGGACACTGGCACAACCATTTAAAGACAGTTCTACTCCATATAACCCCTCCCATCAGGGAAGTACTTCGCCAGTGTCTAAAGGTGTTGGACACGATAGGATGCTAAAAGGAAAGCTCTGCCAAAGAGACCCTCTGGGGATAAAAGAGCTATGCTTCCGGACCCATCCAAGATGCCTAAAGTAGGTCAAAACTGGATGGGATTCGGGCCTCATGCACGAGGCAGAGCCCAGTCCTCTCTTCGGAGGACTGGGCTCTGAGGTCCGGCACTTTCGCTACTTCACTAAAAGTCCTGGTAAGAGTCTTTTACAAGGCCCAGGGGAGAAGTATCCTTTAAATAGGAACTCATATCCCTGAAGGTTGGCACACACTGCCCGCCGTGAGGGCAAAGTTTGGTACTGTCTGATCACAGAACCTGCGGCGTGGATAAGGTAAGAAGTTAGAGTCCTAAAAATCTATTTTAAGGACCCTTCTTAGACTTTAAAGTGAGGTGTCTTCTCTAAAGCTGCCACTGGGGGGAGTAAAGAGACTCACCACGTGTGTATGTTAAGAAGAAAACTACATTTCCCTGCTGCAGTCTGGCTTCAGGTCTCCTCCTCCCTCCTCCTCCTCTCTAAGCAACAAAGCGACAAGAAGTTAGTAATGGGGAAACAAACAAGCAGGAAACATGTTTTTAAAACCCATCACTATACTTTAGGCTTCACTAAAGCATAGGAGGGGGAAAAAGACTTGCCACAAACGATCGCCGCCATTGCCGGGCTCGCTTTTATCGGAGTGGGGCGTGTGCACAAAACCATGCCAAGTTCAAAATGCCATAAAAGCAATCTCAAAGCCCAGCAGACTTTCTCCTTGAAGGGAACCACAGCATTGCAATGGACCCGTGAGACTCTGTGTGGTTGGGGCTGGTACTACCAAAGAGAGACACTCACTTGGGCATTGAGACTGTGTGTTTGAAGGTTGCATACTTTATGTAGATTGCTAAACTGAGCACAGTAGTATATGCTTTTGTGTACCTTGGCTTTGCATAAGCAATATGACCAGGACAAAAAAGAAGCCACTTGAAGCGGAGAAAAAATTATTGCACTCTCTGGATCTAGTGAGAGCAGTAAAGGTGTATCTGCAGGCAACCGATCAGATACGCAAGACAAATGTTTTGTTTATTTTGCCAGATGGACCCAAGGAGGGCCAAGTGGCATTGAAATCCACCATTTCTAAGTGGATTCGAAAAGTAATTTTTCAAGCTTATGGTTTAAAGAACAGGACTTCTTTTTCTGTTAAGGCGCACTCTACCAAGGCGATAAGTGCTTCATGGGCAGTGCATCAGCAGGCTTCGATGGCTCAGATCTGTAAAGCTGTAACTTGGTCTTCAGTCCACACATTTCTATCAAATAGATGTGAAAGGACATGAGGATGCCGCCTTCGGGCGAAGTGTGCTGCAGGCAGCAGTTTAGGGTTTCTTGTCCGCAAGCGGCCTGCTTTAATTGGTTGTGCCAGTGTCCAATAACCGCTGGTGACCCTTAACCCATTATGTAATGGCTCTGTGTCCCGTGGTGTACTCCAAGAAAAGGATTTTTACAGGTAAGCCGTTATAAAAATCCCTTTTATTTAACTCTTTGATGTTCATTCTTACCTTCCAAGCCATTTTGAGTTTTAGTCCGCCACTCTTTACCACCATATACTTTTCTCTTCACGTTGTCCTTGTCATCAGGTTACATTAAACGTTATGAGATGGGAATATTTTCCTGGAACCGTTTGTGTTGTGCAAATGGCTTTTGTGGCAAACTGACAAAGGCATTCAGTGAGAAAATACTTTGTGTGCCGATGACACAGACGTGACCCGCATGTTTTCTAATCCATTTATACGAGAGGTTGAAATACTCGGTAGGTGGGGAGGGAGAAACCATAATTGAGAGTGCAAATCGCACACACCACAGTTGCTTCCACCTTTGTATTTTTTATTTTTTTATTCTGTGTATTAAGCAGCCGCATGCTGCGATTTGACTTTTTATAAACGGCAAAAAATGTTCAGATTTTAGCCTTTGCCCTGTGTGATTACGTTTTTTTTTTTGTATTTTGTTTTTTTCAAGGGCATTGATGAGAATGTGCTGTTGAAAATGTGTTCCTCTTTTTTATTTATCAATTCTTTATTGAAAAATAAGAATACCGAGAACATTTGCAACGCTGACAATGATAGCGCATGCTGAGGGTCCAAGGTGTAATGTCATGAGTACTGAACCATCAGAACTTGTTCTACCTTCACATGTACACTATATTGCCAAAAGTATTAGGACGCCTGCCTTTACACGCACATGAACTTTAATGGCGTCTTAGTCCATAGGGTTCAATATTAAGTTGGCCCACTCTTCGCAGCTATAACAGCTTCAACTCTTCTGGGAAGGCCGTCCACAATGTTTAGGAGTGTGTCAATGAGAATGTTTGACCATTCTTCCAGAGCGCATTTGTGAGGTCAGGCACCAACTATGGACAAGAAGGCCTGGCTTGCAGTTTCCGCTCTAATTCATCCCAAAGGTGTTCTATTGGGTTGAGGTCAGGACTCGGTGCAGGCCAGTCAAGTTCCTCCACCCCAAACTTGCTCATCCATGTCTTTATGTACCTTGTTTTGTTCACTGGTCCAAATCATTTGATGGAGGGGGAATTATGGTGTGGGGTTGTTTTTTTTTCAGTGGTTGAGCTTGGTTCCAGTGAAGGGAACTCTTAATGCGGAGTTCCACCCAAAAATGGAACTTCCGCTTTAAAGGGGTTGTAAAGGTTCATCTTTTATTTTCTTAATCGGTTCCTTTAAGCTAGTGCATTGTTGGTTCACTTACCTTTTTTCTTAGATTTTTTTTTTTCCCCTCCAAAATGTTTTTTTTTTTCCTTGTCTGAATTTCTCACTTCCTGTTCCTTGTATAGCGCAACAAATGTGAACTTAATCGCCTCAAGGCGCTTTCTGTCCAGAGTCGTTGCCGGTCCTTCAGAAGAGGTGGGTCTTTAGTTTTTTCCTAAAGGCCTGATGGTTTTCCTCCAAGCGGATGGTAGTGGGTAGAGCATTCCAGCGCCGTGGTCCTTTCCCCCATCATCCAAAGCCGTTCTGGCTGGGGGTTAGTCAGCGTGCTCGCCCCCTCCCTTGGGACTACATGTGTTCACAGCATCTCCCGGCAGGAATGTAGTCACAGGGGAGGGGGGCAAGCAAGCTGACTAACCCCCAGCCAGAACGGCTCGGATGATGGGGGCAAGCTTACTGAGGAGAAACAGGAAGTGAGAAATTCAGACAAAGAAAAAAAACATTTAGAAGGGAAATCGAAGGAAAAAGTAAGTGAACTAACAATGCACTAGCTTAAAGGAACTATTTAGAAAATAAAAAACAATCCTTTACAACCCCCTTAAGGAAAGGTGGCCACACTTGGCATGTAATTTTTTTTGGGGGGGGGGAGACACTCTCTTTTTAGAGTGTTCCAGCTCCCACTTCCTCCCGGGGCACCGGAAGAAAGTTCTCTCCCCCTCCCTCTCCGCAATCGTCTGAGACACGTCACAGGTCCCAGGTGATTGCCTGGCCAGTCGTAGTGCGTGCTTGGCTTTAAAGCCAAAACCTGGTGCCCACAGTAGTGATGCTGGCACCGTGGAAAGGAGCAGGGCTTCGTTCCCCCACATCGCTGGATCGTGGGACAGGCGAGTGTCTGATTAATTAAAAGTCAGCAGCTGCAGTATTTGTAGCTTGTGGCTTTTAATTTTTTTTAAGTCAAAATTCTGCATTAAGGTATCGGCATACCAAGACATTTTGGACAATTTCATGGGAACAGTTTGGGGATGGTCCCTTCCTGTTCCAACAATCTACTCCTATCACAATCTTATATATTTATATATATATATATTTATATATTTTTTTATATATATTATATTATATTATATATATATATATATTTTTTTGAGTGTGAATGGTTTCTTCTTATGCTCTAATTTGCAGCAGTCAATAAAGAGTATAAATGTAGTAATCACACATTTTGATCCCCCAACAAACTCTTAAGTGCCCGTTTCTAAAATGGACTTGTTTTGCACACTTATGCCTCGTTTCCACTGAACGGAACGGTTCGGGTCAGTAAATTTGGAACCGTTAGAATGGACCGGTCTATTCTGGTGAGCGTTTCCACTGCAAATCGGACCGTCGGGGACCTTACAGGGTTTAGAAAAATGCCTAGCGCGTCCACCAATCAGTGGAATGTATTGTAGCTCCGCCCTAACCGAACCGTTCCATTTTCTATGGCCCCACATCTGAAGCAGGACCTAGAATGGTCCGGTACGGTTCGGTTTTATGGCACACTTTCATAAAGGAAACACCCAAAATAGCGTACCGTACGGAACCGATCGGTGGAAACGAGGAATAATTGTAAGGCATTGCCGGCACTCCAACAACATCCATCCTTTGTCTGTACAGTGCTTTCAAAGCGTGTCTGTTGTGACGAATATTGAGCTATAGGTTTTTATCTAGGCCAGCTCACAGCTTCTAATTTCAGGGAATCGATTTGTATGATCTGTCCATTGTGTCACGTGAGATGGTTAATTGTACAGAAAGAGCGCTCACTCCTGGCCCCTATTGATCCTTTATGGAGGAGACTGAGGGCAGAGTAATTAGGATGTTGTTAATTGGCAGGCTCTTCCTCCGTTCACAACCTTTGTGGTAGAATCTCCAAAGCGAGAGTCAACAACCTAAGGCACGCTTACGAGGATAAGCCATATTCACCCAGAAGACCAAGTCAAGTTTTTACAAAATGTTTTGATGTTTCTCATTAAAATAAAATATAGCTGTAATGGTTAAAGGGTAACTCCACTTTTGTGGGGGATAAAACATGACAAATAAAGAAAAAATATTACACATAAAATTGCGACACAAGTACTATTTATAATTGAGTGTTATTAACCTATTCCCTACCAGGCTAATTCTGTCATTCCTCTTCTACATGTAAAAATATATATACCGTATTTATCGGCGTATATCGCGCACTTTTTGGCCCTGAAAATCTAAATGAGAACCATAACAGATATTTTCATTGTTTTGCAGGGCAGAACTCTTCTGTAAAATCTCCAGAAAATACTCGGATCATGATCTTCTCATCTTACAGAGAGAGTGTCCAAGAAATTGCAGAAATGCTCAACCACCATAAACCCACTGTCCGGGTAATGGCCTTTGTGGGGCATTCATCTACTGGAAAAGGAGTGAAAGGGTACACCCAGAAAGAGCAGCTTGAGGTGGGTCAATGTGTTCTCAGCACCTTTTTTTAAAATTCTCAAAAGTCCTGTATTATTACAACAGTGCCAAGTATGATTAGACTGGTGCATCTGTAACAAAACATCTCTAATGGTGATACTGTGATCGTGGTATTCACATCAAACTAATAAAGTGCAACATTCTTCAAAATAGAAGTCCACATCATAACATGGTGTGTTCAATCTTCACTCCAAAAGACCTTCACTGTGAGTCCCAAGTGCAAATAAAGGGAAGCTCCACCACCAGACTAACATAAGATGATCGTTCACATTTTCTGATGGACCTTAGGATCACCAAGGTCTAAACCCACTTGTTCCCCTTTAAGATCTGGGATCAGCCCAAGGTGACTGGCACTTTTCAATATAAGGGAAAGCTCCATTATTCAAAATTCAATTGTTGCCCATAAAGGATATATATATAAAAAAGAAACACTAATAGTGCTCTCTGTATTCGATCTACAATCCATTATTTCCAACTTCCTTAAACGCACTCACAAATATAAGTGCAAGCAGGCTGTATAGTTCACAGAGCGGACTTATGGCTCACCACTCCCTGTAATGTCTGAATGACCGATCCGATGCCATGACAGATCGGCAGATTGGGCTACAAGAGGTACACTACTCTTCTCAACTCTGGTAACGAGGGCTTTTACCCTACATGTTGCGTCATGGGGACTGCTTTTATTAATGCTTCACTCTGGTACTGATTTTTTTATTTTTTTTGATACTGCAGAACATTTCTATTCCCACATTACCTGTTGTTTTTAAAGCAGAACTTTAGGATAAGCAAAAAGTGTCTAAATATAATATATATATATATATATATATATATATTATAAAATTATAAATCTTGGTATGCCAATGATTTCTCCTGCTGCTGTCAATCTCATCCAGTGAGCCAATGAAGAGAAGGTGGAGGGTGCAGGGTCGAGATGCGCTGTGTGTGTGAATGGATGATGTCCACTTACAGGAGCGTGGCTCGGGAGCGAGCTTGCTCAAGTGTTCACATAGCAAGATGCTTGCTCTTGGGGGAACTTGGTAGGGGGAGGAGCCAGGACCCCCGAAGGGGAACCCAAAAAGAGGAGGATC
This sequence comes from Rana temporaria, assembly GCF_905171775.1. Taxonomy (NCBI): domain Eukaryota; kingdom Metazoa; phylum Chordata; class Amphibia; order Anura; family Ranidae; genus Rana; species Rana temporaria. The sequence continues at coordinate 17,950,177 of NC_053501.1, forward strand.
GGGGCTGCTCTGTGCATAACCAATTTTTATTACAACTTTCTGAACCAGTTCTGTACCAAAAATTATCATTCTGATCTATTTGTTATCTGCCTACATGATTCTAAAGTGTTACTCAGCCCAGGAGCCTGCATTCACTATATCTGGTCTCCCAAAAATACACAGAACATTGAAATGCAATTATTTTAGTAAATATAAACTGATAAATTCCCTTTCTCATCAGGTAGAACAGTCTTATGACTTCTTTCAGTGTCTGGTTAAAGCTTGTAGGAGTTTTCATTCTCCTCTGACTGACCTATGAGGTTACATGACCCCTGACCCTGTGTCTGAACAATGCTGATTGGCCCTGTGATATGATTACATGCACTCCAAAGGATCTGTATCATCAGGAGATAGTTTGGGGACAGTATAAGAAATGGAGTATGAGAGAAGACAGGGTCAAACAGCCTTTTTACGCAATGTGAATGATTAACCCCTTAAGTTCCACAGTGAGTATAACGAGCATGCTTTAGCACCCGGTCACACCAGTGCGACATGTCATGCGGTTTTACAGGTCCAAATCGTGTGACAAGTCACGCCCTATTGACGGCAATGGAACTGGTCAAATAGGTGCTATACTGACTTTGCGGTGCCGCAAGATTTGAAAAAAGTTCCCGGACTACTTTGCACCTGACATGCAGCTTTGAATGACCACTTTCTGTTCTCATTGCTATTGGTCAGCTTATATTTGTTTTCTCAGGTGGTGAAGCGGTTTCGGGAAGGCGGATATAATACTCTGGTCTCCACCTGCGTTGGAGAAGAAGGTTTGGACATTGGAGAAGTAGATCTCATTATTTGTTTTGATGCTCAGAAGAGTCCAATCCGCCTGGTGCAGAGAATGGGAAGAACAGGAAGAAAACGTCAAGGCCGCATAGTAGTCATATTGTGCAAAGGCAGAGAGGAGCGGGTAGGTCTGGTTCCCTCCTCCCTGTTGAACTCCTCGGGGTATCTTCCCATCTTTGTATCTTTTACATCTTTTAGTTAAAGTGGTTGTAAAGTCTGATTACAATTGCTAGCAGCCCCTCTGTTATATTAAGCTATACTACACTGTGTGTGTGTTTTATTTATTTTAAAATTCTACCTTTTTTTCACATTTGTTTTTGCCAATGTGTGGACACGTGATCACTCCTTTCCCAAACTAAGCACTACAGTGGGAGGGGCTGAGAATCTCCTCTGTCAGCTGGGTGCTCATGTGTCCGCACATTGGCGATGTGAAAAAAGGGTTATTTGGCTGCAGAATTAAAAAAACACACGCGTAGTATATCTTATTAGAACAGAGTGACTGTAATCGCTTCCTTTACTGCCACGTGGGTTTGGAGATTGGCTCACACACTAGGAAGTGACAGGCAGGGAGGGGGAGAGACTAAACATAATGGGATGATGGAGGCATGTAAACTGACCACGGTTTTATGGATCAGCAGCCATGATTATCATGGTCAGCACACCTAGGGGGACACGGTAACAGGCAGGATCAACCTGGTAATTTACAGCATGGAAAGGGACAAATGACGCAGCACAAGCACTATGCGGTTTAACATGCTTTTAAGCAGGGGTCTGCAAACTTTTCAAACAAAGGACCAGTCTACTGTCCTTCAGACTTTAGAAGGACCAGATTGTAGCCAACGTGGATAGAAACATGTTCTCTGCCGATCATCTCCACACACAGAAACAACCAGTTTATGAAGGTGCGATCTCAGCACCTCACTGGCAATCTCTGCCAGAATTCTCCCTCCCAGATTCACCAGCTCAGAGGTGGAGAATCGGGGAGAGAAGGGAGAATCCCAGGGGGAAACTCGCATGCGCTCTGGAGCCCTCGGTTTTGATACAAAGCTCTGAAGGTCTGGCAAGGTATGTCTGACCTTCAGAGCGCATGCGCTGATGACGTAACTGGCTGCATCCAGGGTGAATATCTTCTAAACGGTGCACATTAAGGAGATCTTCATTCTACCTACAGGTAAGCTTTATTATAGTATTACCTGTAGGTAAAAATCACCAAGAAGGCTTTACTAACATAGGACAAGGGACTCAGCCGAACACTTTATCATTTCCGCCATGTCTGCTGTGGGTTTTCTGTAACCATTACTGTATGGGACCGCTCAATTCCCATAGTAATATAAATTAAACTGGTCACTTATTGCGTTTTTCATAGTTGATTGATTTCTTGTCGCTGAGCGGCGCTTCCTAGAAAACAGATCTTCATACTGTAAGTGGTGACAGTCCAGGTGCTGTGAGCTGATGAAAAGGAAGTAGACCCCTCACTGGTATTAACAAGACAGGCTTTTTATATGGACAGCGCCTCAAGGCAAGAAATGCGTTACGCCATTTATTTATAAAAAGACCTGCTTATATAACAACTGGCCTCTCCATGACTCCAGCATGGTTTTTATGTAACCTTAACAAAGCACTGCTTTTTATTGCATGTTAGAAAGAACATTCCTGCTACTAAAGCCCCATACACACGGTAGGACTTTTTGACAACAAACTTCAAAATGAGCACGTTTTAAAAAAAAATCCTACCGTGTGTACGCTCCATCGGACAAACTTTTTCGGTTTTCATCGGACGAAAGTTCGCTCTGCAAACGGACAAACTTTTCGGCAACAAAAGTTCTACGGTGCAAAGTCCTATCGTGTGTACAGAAATCCCTCTGACTTTTGTCAGAAAGTGCAAATACGCATGCCCAGAACCAATGTTAAAATCAACCAACAATAGCAGAAGTTGGCCAAAGGGTGGCGGTAAAGAGCAGAAAAAACACGTGATGTTGGGAAAGTTTGCAGAAAAGTCCTGCCGTGTGTATGCTATGGGTGTGCCCGGCCATCTCCCTTCGGACAAAAATCCACGGAAAAGTTTGTTTGAAGTCCGTCCGTGTGTATGAGGCTTTACACAGTATGTAGTAAGATGGTGTGCTGTATTTTCTACATGTCTATATGATGTCAGGAAGAGCTCCTATGGTCCGAAGACACTAGCTGAAACGTTAAAGTGGTTGTTAAGCCACTTAGTGTTGTTGCTACTATCCCCTCTGTTATAATAAATGATGTGTCCCACTGTTTGTGTTTTGTAAAAAATTTGCAGATAAATACCTTATTTTATAGCGCCGTTCGGCACCCACATGACTGGCCGCCTCTCTCCTCTCCGTGTCTGACAGCAAAGGGGGCGGAGCTGAGAATCCCCCGCTGACATCAGCTGGAAGGAAGAGAGAGATGGCCGGCCACGTGACTGCCGAGCAGCCCTTTAAAATGAGGTATTCATCAGCTATAAAATAAGGTATTTATCGGCTATAAAATAAGGTATTTATCGGGTATATTGGCGGATTTTTTTTTTACAAAACATATACAGTGGGGCACAGCATTTATTATAACAGAGTGGATTGTAATCACAATATCTTATGATACCAGCAGGAGGGGGAGGGCACTGGTATGAGCTGACAGGCACAGAGGGGAGGGGGAGGAGCCACAGCTGCAGAGAGCAGGGCTGTGGATGACAGAGGGCACGTAAATTGACCAGTGTCAGGGCTCAGCAGCCATGATACACCGGGTCAGTTTACAGGGGGAGGGTATAGCCAGGAAGGATCAGCCAGGTATTTCAGGTGATACAGAAGGCCAAATAGCACAGCACTTAACATGCTTTAAGTGAACAGGATCCCTTTTTTTTTTATTAATTTTTTTTAGGTTAGCTTAAACACATTACACTGAACCCCAGGTAAATGGCCAAATACACTGTTGAAATACTCATATGAAAGGAGTTTTATCTGCCAAATTGGTTTTGCTGATTGCCCATAGTTGTACAACCCTGATAGACAGTAGAACAAGTTGGTCACAAACAAACAAGGATTTCCCATCACACGTACCAGCTAGCCTGCAAAACAACCAAATTGACCTGTCTAGCCATTCATGTTAAAAACAAAGGCTTTTGTTTTCACACCTTGGCAAATATATACTTAAAGCAGAGCTGCACCCAAATAGGTGTTTGCTTCCTCCCTCCCTCATTTGGCACCTCTCGTGGGGGAGCGGGTTCCTGTTTTTGACACTTTATGGGTGACCTTGCCGCTGCGTGGTCCCCCAAAAGTTTGACTCCCTCCATCCCTCGCTGCAAGGTCATTTACAGAGGGCAGCATGCTTCGTGCAAGCGCAGTAGGGAACCGGCTGTAAAACCGCAAGGCTTTGCTGCCGGTTTCTCTTATAAGGAATGGCGGCGGGCATCACCCGAGAGCCAATTGAAAAATCGGCTAGGGCATCGACATTGTGGGATCCCTGGACGGGTAAGTGTCCTAATATTTAATGTATTTGTACACAATTTTTAGCTGCTGACCTAAAAAAAAAATTAGTTGTGGGGCTGGAGCTCCTTTTTTTTTTTTTTTTTTCATGACTGCGACATTATGGTGGACACATCGGACACTTTTGACACATTTTTGGGACGAAAAAAAATCCACTGATTACTGCAAAAAATGGCAGGGAAGGGGTTAACCACTAGGGGGCGCTATAGGGGTTAAGTGTGGCCTTGTGTGTTTCTAACTGTAAGGGGGCAGGGCTGGACATGTGGCGTCAGTAATCGTCGTTCCCTCTATCAGGAAACAGACAATCACTGACATTGCCACAGAGAAGAAAGGCGAAGGTTTGTTTACACTCACCTCTCCCTGTTCAGCTCCTGTGACCCGATCGCGGGACACCCGCGGCAAACGGGTCTGCGGGTTCCTCGGGTGCGGTCACTGAGCTTCGGACCGGGTCGCGAGCACGCCGCCGGTGGTGCGCTCGCGACTCATGGCTGGGCTCTTAAAGGGGACGTATATATACGTCCATGTGCCCAGCCGTGCCATTTTGACGACGTATATAGTTGTGCAGCGGTCCTTAAGTGGTTAAAATCAGAGGGTTTTGTTTGCACACATTTTTCAAGTATTTGCATCTTTTTACATGAATTGTTGGGCAGGGTTGATTTGAGCAGTATGCATTTTGTTTTTATTTCTCCGCAATACTCAACGTGTTTCGTAGACTGGTCCATGTCATCAGGAGCTTGCTAGTGTAACATATGTAAACGTAAACTTAACTGAACTAAATGCAAGAAAAACATACATGAGATATTTCAGTAACATAACAGGACATCAATCTCATTATATAACCATGCACGGTCTCATTCTTACCTGGATGGGGACTGGGTGTGGGGAGAGACAAACTAATACCCCCTAAGGGGACAAACGAGCAAACCCCAGAACTAGAGGAGTACAGCGAGGGGATCCACACAAATGATGGTGTCTCTGGGGAAATGTATTTGCATATGAATTATTATTTCTATAATAAGTAATTTGCATAAATCACAATAGTAATACAAACACAAATTTGGGCTTGTGTCAATGGCATTAGTTGGAGATGCTTCTGAGCTCATTCAGAATTTATTGACCAGTGCATTTGGCTTGCTATCAGTGGGTTTGGCATTCCTATAGACTTGTTTAGAAATGGCAAAACCCCATTTAACACCAACTAAAGCCCATCGGGCCCTAAATCTAGCCTGCTTTTCTACTAAAGCCTGTCGGGCCCTAAATCTAGCCTGCTTTTCTACTAAAGCCTGTCGGGCCCTAAATCTAGCCTGCTTTTCTACTAAAGCCTGTCGGGCCCTAAATCTAGCCTGCTTTTCTACTAAAGCCTGTCGGGCCCTAAATCTAGCCTGCTTTTCTACTAAAGCCCATCGGGCCCTAAATCTAGCCTGCTTTTCTACTAAAGCCTTTCGGGCCCTAAATCTAGCCTGCTTTTCTACTAAAGCCTGTCGGGCCCTAAATCTAGCCTGCTTTTCTACTAAAGCCTGTCGGGCCCTAAATCTAGCCTGCTTTTCTACTAAAGCCTGTCGGGCCCTAAATCTAACCTGCTTTTCTACTAAAGCCTGTCGGGCCCTAAATCTAGCCTGCTTTTCTACTAAAGCCCATCGGGCCCTAAATCTAGCCTGCTTTTCTACTAAAGCCTGTCGGGCCCTAAATCTAGCCTGCTTTTCTACTAAAGCCTGTCGGGCCCTAAATCTAGCCTGCTTTTCTACTAAAGCCTGTCGGGCCCTAAATCTAGCCTGCTTTTAAACTACTAAAGCCTGTCGAGCCGTAAATCTAGCCTGCTTTTCTACTAAAGCCTGTCGGGCCCTAAATCTAGCTTGCTTTTCTACTAAAGCCTGTCGGGCCCTAAATCTAGCCTGCTTTTCTACTAAAGCCTGTCGGGCCCTAAATCTAACCTGCTTTTCTACTAAAGCCTGTCGGGCCCTAAATCTAGCCTGCTTTTCTACTAAAGCCTGTCGGGCCCTAAATCTAGCCTGCTTTTCTACTAAAGCCTGTCGGGCCCTAAATCTAGCCTGCTTTTCTACTAAAGCCTGTCGGGCCCTAAATCTAGCCTGCTTTTCTACTAAAGCCTGTCGGGCCCTAAATCTAGCCTGCTTTTCTACTAAAGCCTGTCAGGCCCTAAATCTAGCTTGCTTTTCTACTAAAGCCTGTCGGGCCCTAAATCTAACTTGCTTTTCTTTTCTATATAGACCTATAACCAAAGTCAGAGCAATAAGAGAAGCATCTACAAGGCCATCCTGGGAAATGACACCAACTTCCACCTCAACCAGGAATGCCCACGCATGGTTCCAGAAGGACTAATCCCAACCTTGCACAAGATGTACATCACACAAGGAACCTATGATGCCAAAGACCCAGCAAAGCCCATCTCAAAGGACCGCCGTTCCAGCGTGGTTCATCGGAAATCTTCTGTTTTTAACAGGGAGGACACAAAAAAAGAAGGTTGGCTTTTGACAAATGCAGAGTTTGAGACCTGGAACCGTTTGTATCGTTTGACAGAATCTGATAGGGTAACAGATGTCATTCTACCCAGAACGCAGTTTGAGCTCTTCAGAGATCCGGAAACCAGCACGGTGGGTATGACCAGTCACTTCAGAAACTAACTGGTAAGGAAGAAGTCCACCCTAAATTATTGGAGCTTTAGGCAAAAGCTGGTGGGTATTGGCAGCCATCAATAATCGGTGTATCTCTCAGGAGCCTGTGAGACCTTTAAAGTGATACTAAAGTTTCCCTTTTAAAAATAAATAACAAACCTGTCATACTTGCCTCCACAGAGTGGCCCCGAACATCCTCTTCTGGGGTCCCTCTGCGGCTCTCGCGGCTCCTCCCCGCATTAGATAACCCCCTCTGGGATGCTCTCTCCCGAGGGGGTTACCATGCGGGCATGCTCCTGAGTCATACACTCGGCGTCTATGGACGCCCCCCTCCGGGTTTAACAAGATCCATACTAAATAGAAAGTAGAAAAGGTTATGTTAACCTCAATATAATTGGTCTCCACACCCTCAAAAAAATAATAATTTTCTCCAATCATTACAGATTTATATTATAATACGATTGGTACTTGTCAGAACCCGTAAAACGAAAGTGTTGATATGCAGAAACCTGTTTTTATTTTTTGTAGATTGGTCAGATTGAGGCGCCTTTTACACTACTGCGACTTCAAAGTTGTGTGATTTTTCCACAATTTCGCAAGCATGATTTTACCGCAATTTCAGGGAATGCTTTTGTAAGTGGCATCAAAATCGGACCAAAGTAGTACAGGGACTACTTTGAAGTCGGAAGGACTTGAAGTTGTACTAATATGAATGATTGTCATTGGAAATCATGGGAAACGACTTGTCATGCTACTTTGCCATCACAAATCAAGGGACAAGTCGTATAAGTGTGAAAGGGGCCTTAGGCTCGGTTCACACTTGTGCGATGCGGGAACCCTGCGAATCCAGTGCGGTTTCCCGCATCGCACCTGACTCGCACGGCAGTTCACACTGCCATATGTAAACTGCTGGGGAGTGTCATTATATGTTAAAGCGGGAGTTCACCCGAAAAACAATTTTTAACATTAGATTGAGGCTCATTTTGTGAGGGAATCGGGTGTTTTTTTTTTAAATCGAAGCAGTACTTACCGTTTTAGAGAGCAATCTTCTCCGCCGCTTCCGGGTATAGTCTTCGGGACTGGGCGTTCCTATTTGATTGACAGGCTTCCGACGGTCGCATACATCGCGTCACGAGTAGCCGAAAGAAGCCAAACGTCGGTGCGGCTCTATATGGCACCTGCGCACCGACGTTCGGCTACTTTTGGAAAATCGTGACGCGATGTATGTGACCGTCGGAAGCCTGTCAATCAAATAGGAACGCCCAGTCCCGCAGCCCATACCTGGAAGCGGCGGAGAAGATCGCTCTCTAAAACGGTAAGTACTGCTTCGATTTAAAAAAAAAAAACACCCGATTCCCCTTCACAAAATGAGCCTCAATCTAATGTTAAAAATTAAGTTTTTGGGTGAACCTCCACTTAAACGACACCTTCCATTTCAGCTCGCGTATCGCACTGCGAACTGACAGTTCGGACATGAATCGGATCGCATATGTGTGAACACCCATGCGATCAGATTCTGGTCCGAACAGAAAAAGGGTCCTGTGCGTGTTTGGACCGAATGCGGTGCAAAATCAGCCGTACTATCTGTATGGCTGAAATCGCATTGCACAGACATCGCATGTGTTGTGAACAGCAGTGCGCTGCGAATCGCATGCAATGTCTGGCATCGCACAAGTGCGAACCAGCCCTAAGTGTCATTTATGGGTAGCTGTAGTATTAAGCGCTCATGCAAGTATGTGTAATAATACTGATGTCATTTGCGAGATGCTAATTTGGTTCCTATGATTGCATAACCTAGGAACAAGTCTCAGGAAGTGTCCATCAGCTGTCCCTATCAGAGTGGAAACTATGGCAGAATCGTCCTTTTCCAACGCACTTCGTGGATCACTCGCTTCGGAGTAAAAATTTCATTGCTGTTACGCAACTGATTGAGCAGATGAGAGGGGAGGAGGTAAGCGGAGCCCAGTTCAGTGCACCAATCGCATTCTGTGCTGTGAGGGCAGTTTGTTTCTATATTTTAGGTAAATTCCAAAAAAATATTAAGAATTGTAAAATACAGTTGACTTTTTTTTTATTTTTTGTCGCTCTCTGTGGAGTCCTTTTGGATTCTAGGCCTACGCTGTACATGGAGCGCTGACTTCTGGGAACGCTGAGGTTAAACCTTGCCTCTTCCTAACCATAAACCTCATCCCTGAGTTATTACTTGCCGTCCAACGTTTGTATATACCGTATTTATCGGGGTATTGCACGCTCCGGCGTATAGCGCGCACCCCTAAAGTGGACCCGCATTCCTGTAAAAAAAAAGATTTTAGTACTTACAGTTTTGGTGTCTTGCGCGGCGGCCTCGTCGGGTCCGGCGTCCGTCTGCGGCTTCGGTGGTGTCCTCCTCGTCGGGTCTGGCGTCCTTCTGCGGTGTCCTCCCCGCTCGCTTCCCGCGCTGAGTTTGAACCACTGCGCTGGCATATACCGAGCGCAGTACACTCGGGTATAGTCGGGCAGGCTCGGCTCCTCTCGCGGTCATGTCCTGTATGTCCAGGACGTGACCGCGAGAGGAGCCGAGCCTGCCTGAGTGTACTGCGCTCGGTATATGCCGGCGCAGTGGTTCAAACTCGGCGCGGGTATCGGCGTATATCGCGCACCCACGATTTTGCCAATAAATACGGTAACCACAGTGACCCCCACAGTCACTATATCTGGTAGACATCACTGAATCGAAGGGCGCTCAGGTAAGTATTAGGGGGGGGGCTGCTGCGCATGGATAATTAAGATAATAAAAAAATCTGCCTTTTTTACAACCCCTGTAAGTACTGAAGTTTGTCGCCATTTCACGGGAGAGCACAATTTCAAATCTTGACATGTTTGGTATCTATTTACTTGACACAACATTAACTTTGTTATATATTTTACCCCAAAGAATGGGTATTGTGTTTGTGTGCACTAAAATGTAAGGGTACTTTTTCCTGAATATTTGCATTTGATAAACGGCTGCACAAAAATTGTCTAACATAAAAATATTGCTCTCTGCTTTCAGAAAATATATAGGGCTAGATTCACATACCTTTAGGCGGGCGTAGCGTATCTCCTATACGCTACGCCGCCGTAACTTTGAGAGGCGAGTATGGTATTCTCAAATATTTTGCCGCCGAAGTTACGACGCCGTAGCGTATTAGGGCCGGCGTAAGCCCGCCTAATTCAAATGTTGAAGATGTGGGCGTGTTTTATGCATATTAAGTGTGACCCCACATAAATGAAGTTTCGATCGAACGGCGCATGCGCCGTCCGTGGACGTATCCCAGTGCACATGCTCCAAATGACGTCGGCAAATCGTCAACGCTTTCGACGTGAACGTAAATTACGGCCAGCCCCATTCACGGACGAGTTACGTAAAATTTGAAAAATTCAACGCGGTTCCGACGTCCATACTTTACATTGGCTGCGCCATCTTTTTGGTGGTTTATCTTTACGCCTGAAAACCACTTGCGTAAACGGCATATCTTTACTGTGACGGCCGGGCGTACGTTCGTGAATAGGCGTATCTAGCTGATTTACATATTCTAGGTGTAAATCAGCGTACACACCCCTAGCGGCCAGCGTAAATATGTACCGTATTTATCGCGGTATAACGCGCTCTGGCGTATACCGCGCACCCCCAAAGTGGCCCCCAATCCTGTGGGAAAAAAAGATTTTTTGTTGTTTTGTACTTACAGTTTTGATGTCTTGCGCGGCGTCCATCTGCGGCCTCGTGGGGTGACCTCTTCGGCGGGTCGGGTGTCCTCTTCGGCGGGTCGGGCGTCCATCTTCGGCGGGTCCGGTGTGCATCTTCGGCGGGTCCGGTGTCCATCTTCGGCGGGTCCGGTGTCCATCTTCGGCGGGTCCGGCGTCCTTCGGCGGCGTCCTCCCGCTCGTTTCCCGCCACGACTTTGAATACTGCGCCCGCATATAGCGAGCGCAGTACACTCGTGAATCTTCGGGCAGGCTCGGGCGCCTCTCGCACTGACGTCCTGTACGCTCAGGACGTCAGTACGAGAGGCGCCGAGACTGGCCAAAGATTCACGAGTGTACTGCGCTCGCTATATGCGGGCGCAGTATTCAAACTCATGGCGGGAAATCGGGTATCGGCGTATACTGCGCACCCACGATTTTGCCCTGATTTTCAGGGCAAAATAGTGCGCGGTATACGCCGATAAATACGGTAGTTAAGATACGACGGCGTAGGAGACTTACGCCGGCCGTGTCTTAGCAACATTTAAGCGTATCTCAGTTTGAGCATACGCTTAAAATTGCGACGGCGCGGATTCGGACTTACGACGGCGTATCTACTGATACGCCGTCGTAAGTCTACCTGAATCTGGCCCATAGTGTTTGGGGGGTCAAAAAAATGCTGCGTTTTTAATGTGTGTAAAAAAATTCAAACTTGCCTTGGGCATCTAGTGATCAAGTGGATAGTGGAGGAACTGGCATTTGACAGTTGATCGACAGGGCAAAGCTTGGCATAAGGGAAGGACAGGGTTTAATCTTAAAGTGGAGTTTCCATCCCAAATTTTTTTTTCCATATTGTGCTCATTAGACCTAAAAAAGAAAAAAAAAAAAATGTTTACTCATCTGGAAATGCCTGTTGCTATGCGGTCCCACAAAATCTGTCTTTGGAATCACCTAGGATTCTGACATCATCTCCCTCTAATGCTCCTGGGAAATGTGTGTCATCATTTCCCAGGATGCAGTGCGCTATCCAATTATCACTCCCCATCCAAGACTTACAGGAAGTAAGTGCTTGTGGGCTTCACAATGCCCACAAGCAAAATGACAACGGTATGGACCTAGTTTTATAAACTATCTTTTTTGAATATCTATGCGGATCGGCGGCGGATTGTAAAATAGTAAGTGACCGGATTTATATTATAAAAACGCATGATGAAAGGACATACATTTAAAAAATGCTAATTGTGGTTGGAACTCCGCTTTAACTTTGAGAAATTTGAGGCCCCATGTACGGTCTGGGCCTTGAATTCAGGAGGGGCTTCACATGAACACACAAATTGATTTGAAGACCAACAAGGGTCTCTCCGGCACTACAAGGTGCCGATTAATCAGCCTTGTTACCTTGGGCACTTTTTATATCGGGTCAGGTTCACATTAACCACTTGCCGATCTCCTAACTGTAAATGTACATCATTACTTTGACGTTAAATATCGGGGTTATGGCTACAGCTAGCGGTCATAACCCCCCAGTATATTTTTTTCAGTCAGGCGGTCAGCTTTCATATAAAAGTGGTCCCAGCAGAGGACTCGCCACAAGATAACTTTTATATATCGCCGCCGGTGTCCCGAGATTTTTTAATAAAAAATATAGATTTTTTGTTTTTAAATTGTGCCTCTATTTTTGTTTATAGCGCAAAAGAATAAAAACCCCAGAGGTGATCAAATACCAGCAAAAGAAAGCTCTATTTGTTAGTAAAAAAAGGACGCAAATTTTGTTTGGGAGCCACGTCGCACGACCGCGCAATTGTCAGTTAAAGCGACGCAGTGCCGAATCGCAAAAAAGGGGCCTGGTCCTTTACCTGCATAATGGTCCGGGGCTTAAGTGGTTAAAGCCAAAATGACTTTTTTTCTGCTCTTAAAGGTAAATGAGAGATCTCTCAATAAAGAGGACCTGTCATGCTTATTTCTATTACAAGAAATGTTTACATTCCTTGTATTAGGAATAAGTGATCAAAAAAAGGGACAATGTAAAATACCCCATACACCTGTACTCGCGCGCAGAAGCGAACACATACGCAAGTCGCACTTGCATATGTAAATGGTGTTCAAACCACACATGTGAGGTATCGCTGCGATTGTTAGAGCGAGAGCAATAATTATAGCGCAAGACCTCCCCTGTAACTATAAACTGGAAACCTGTAAAAAAAATTAAAGCGTCGCCTATCGAGATTAAGTACTGTAGTTTGTCGCCCATTCCACGAGCATGCGCAATTTTAAATCATGATATGTTGGTTATCTATTTACTCGGCGTACTATCATCTTTCACATTATACAAAAACTTTACTGCTTTTTTTTATTTATTTTTTAAGTCATTAAAGTGTATTTTTTTCCCTAAAAATAGCGTTTTGAAAGACTGCTGCGCAAATACAGTGTGACATAAAATAGTGCAATGACTGCCGTTTTTTTTTTTTTAATTAAACGTTTTTTTTCCCACAAAAGTGTACAATTTTCCAATGCATAAACATATTCTTTGTTCAGTACAATGATTCCATTTATGACATGTATGGGTGGTTCCGGAAGATCCTGATCAAGTACAGAGATTATTGCTATGTAGTAACCCGTTGGTTTTATAGTGCATCGACATACTTTGCAATTACCGTATTTGCCGGCGTATAAGACGACCCCCTAATTTTCCAGGAAAAATGTTGGTTTTGGGATATACTCACTGTATAAGACTACCCCCTTCCTTCTAGTCTTTCTGGAAGCTGAGGGGTAGCCGAAACAACCGCTGACAGAAACAGGCTTTTTTCAAATCTCACTGTGCCATTACATTCCATGCCCCACTGTGCCAATACATTCCATGCCCCCACTGTGCCATCACTTGCCCCCACTGTGCCATCACTTGCCCCCACTGTGCCATCACTTGCCCCCACTTTCCCCCCCACTGTGCCATCACTCACGTTTTTCAGCTTCTGGCTTCCAGGCCGGTGACAGTCTCCGTGCTGCTGCGAGCGTCCATGATTTGAAAGCCGCGCCTTCTTCTCAGACTGTCCTGTGATAGGCGGAACACAAATCTTCCCAGCAGCGCCTCTGTTCTGTGCTCCGCCTATCACGGATGTCTTCTCATCTTGTCCGAGGATGAGAAGGCATCCGTGATAGGCGGAACACAGAACAGAGGCGCTGCTGGGAAGATTTGTGTTCCGCCTATCACAGGACAGTCTGAGAAGAAGGCGGGCTTTCAAATCATGGACACCCGCAGCAGCACGGAGACTGTCACCGGCGTATAAGACGACCCCCGACTTTGGATGCATTTTTTTGCATCTAAAATACGGTATATAAACATGAAAAGAATATAAAAGTGGCATATATAACCCAGGCCTGGCTGAACAGCACAAAAGAGGGAGACAAATTCAGCAGTGCTACACACGTCAGATGTATTAAGCCAACGGTCCCAGACTTTATTATATTTTGCAGGGCATCCTCTATTAATAAGGCAATGTGATGCTTACGTCAGTTTTTCAGTCAGAGTCTGGGGGAGTCTGCCTCATCTTTTAGTTTGGCTACTGTTTTCCGAGCAGAAAATAGTTTCATGCATAAAAATGTTGGTATATTTATCGGCATCCGGGAAAAATACCCAGTAGGCGCGGTTTGGGGTCCAAAATTGGATGCTGCCTCTCTGTGACTGAGGAGATCAGAGGAACTAGGTTCCTCTCGGCATCCTCCTCCACCTGCATTGCTGCTGCAGATGAGCGCCACTTGCAGTGGGGAAAAAAGACTGCACTGACCTTCAATCAGCCACTTCATTGCGTAAACTCCAAGTTTCCAAAATTTACACAGGTCTTAGGATTTCCAGCCCATGTGTCAATGGAGTGGCCGGTCTTCAAGTAGTGCTGTCACGTGGGAGGAAAGGAAATAAGAATATGTTCTCCTGGTGGGGCCACCGTTAAAGTGAACAAGGTCTTTGTTCTGCATAGGTGGATGTGCCATCCCGAAGATGGACAGTGTGTGTTTTTAGCCCTTTTAATTAAAACATTTTTTATGCAGTTTACTTTTTTTTTTGTAGGATTTATAAGAAGTAAAGGGCACAATTGTTAGGTTTGGTGAAGGCTTTGACAGCATCCATCTGCCAGCAGGGTCTTATTTGTTCTGTTTTCTGTCTTCAAGGTGAATGAGGAAGGAAATTGTTCTCAATTTGCTATTTTTGTGTTTGACAATAAAAAAAAGCCCTGTTGTGTCTGCCCTTTGTATTGGGGTAGCACTTAAGTTGTAAAAATGTTTCCACAATACTGTTTGGGTTTGGTATTGTTCAGGAAGTAAATTCGGTTTTCTTTTATATAGGCTGTTGAATTTAGAAGCTCTAATTAATTTGTTCTGTGAAATATCTTGTTCTTGTCTGTGGCTTCTGCAACAGACAAAAAAAACTAGCTCTAGGAAAAAAACTGAGGCGTGCTTCATTGTTTTCTAGTGTCCTAAAAAGACTGATGTATTTTCTGCAGCGCTGCTGTGTTAATGACTTACCTTTTTTTTTTTTTTTTTATCTTTTTCTTTCTTTTTTTTCAATCAAGAGTAGTCTCTACATAGCTGCTGGAGCTTTGTCTCCTTGATTGCAGCTCCTCAGCCTGGTCATCCTGGACTGGATGTTGCAGGAAGAGCCTGAAATCGACCTTTGGGCACTGGGATCCATGTAGGGCTCTTTGCATGCTCTGTTCTGGTAGGTTATCTGCAGAGAGCTTTCAAGGTTCAAAGCCCACTAGCATTGCTTTAGTTCTCGTCCTGTCCCTGAAAGTCTCACTTAGTGAGTTGGCCTGGTCGTGCAGAGCATTGGGAGCTTCTTCAGTTACTTTATTTCTAGTTCCCGCTGTTTTTTGCCACAGAAAGGGTAAGTGCTGTGGGAATGACAGCTGGCGTAATTTGCTATGTGGAGTGTCTATTCTGTTGCTCCTGCCTAAAAAGAGCAACATGGAACTCCAATCTCTGATCTATTCCTGCTGCTCACAGGGACTTTGTCACCTTGGGCCATTAGACCTTGCTGTCAGCTGGATGGGTCACAACATGTCTGTTTTCAGACACGGGGGGATGGGGGGTGCCACATTGGCATTATGGTAGTCCTCAAAGGGCCGGTTGTATTTGTAGTACTATATATTTCTGCAGGGCTTATTTTCTCAGAGAAAAGGTGCAGGAACTCAATCGCGCCCTCACCAAACCGAATCAAACATCACTTTTGCTATTTCAGTGTCTGAACGGGTTGGCCTGTTCCTGGAAGGTCTTTTTTTGGTTCTACATGGGGGACAAGTTGGTGTTGAGGCTTTCACCTCAACCAAGAATTCAGTCTTCTGTCCCGTTCTTTTTGAGCTGCACGATGTCTGGTGCCCCACTGGTGATTTATGTAAGCCACGGCAGTGGCGTTGTCGGATTGTATTCTGACAGGGAAACCCTGTAACTCGGGTGTCCATGTCTTCAGGGCCACTCAAATCTCTAGAAAGTTGATGGAGAGGGACTTTTCAGAGGCCAACCATCTCCCCTGGAGAGACGGTTTTCCCAGAACTGCCCCCCCAGCCCAGTAGACTGGCGTTCGTCGTCACCACTCTCCAAGAGATTGGAATGAAAGACTTCCCTTTCTGTAGATTTTGGGGCACCAACCACCAACAGAGGCTTTGACGAACTGCTGAAGTTGGGGACATTGGGAAGTCTAAGGCTTGGACCTTTTTGTTCCAGGCGGACAAAATGTCGTTCTGTAACTTCTTTGAATGGAATTGGGCATATGGCACGGCTTCGCATGAAGCCACCATCTTTCCCAACAACCGCATGCAAAGCCGAATGGAAGGTTGTCTTTTTGCACTGAACATCTGGATCAGCTCCCTTAAGGAGGAGATCTTTGCTTGAGGCAAAACAAATCTTTCTTTGGTCTGTATCTATGAGCAGGCCTAAGTATTCCAGTCTTTTTACTGGTTGTAAGGCTGATTTGTCTAGGTTGAGGATCCAACTCAAGTACTCCAGATACTTGACTGTTTTGCGCACAGCTAGATTTAGGCTGGCAATCGATTGATCTATTAGCAGCAGATTGTCTAAGTAGGCCATTGATGATATCCCTTGAGCTCTTAAATTGGCCAACAAAGGGGCTAAGACTTTTGTGAACACCTGTGGTGCCGTGGCCAGCCCGAAGGGTAAGGCCACGAATTGATAATGGCTCTGCTTTACCATGAAGCGCAAAAGCTTCTGATGACCAGGAAAAATAGGACCTGTTTTTTTTTTGTCCCAGAGCCCTTCAAGGGATAGTCCCAGACACAAAGCCGAGGTACTGCACAGCCAAATTGCATCCACTGCTGAGCTATAGACCCGCGTATAAGCTGCTATAAAAGGAGTCAGCCTGATGCAGAGCTAATGTGTCTGGGGTATCTATGTACACAGCCTGTTTGTATGCTTTCAAAACCCTACAGGTTTAAACAGTATTGCACAATATTACAATGCCCGCGCTCCTGTGTCCGTCCGACTGCCAGAGCATCTGTCTGATAATAGTTTTAAAGCCAAGGACGCCCTGCACATGCGCAAAGCTACATGGAAGACACGGAGCGTTATCACGCTAAGCCCTGCCCCCTCCGTCGTCCACAGACCACATTTCCGGGTGTAGGATTCGCTCACGCACGCCGGTGCCTGCCGTCAGAGGGGAGGCGGTGAGCCACTGAAGGACTCCGCCATCGCTGATACAGCGAAGCTGTAGTGGACAAGGCAAGTGAAACTTGTGAAAGGTACAGGCCTAAATGAGCTGATTCAAGAAATGTTTGCATAAAACATTCCATTGCCTGCATCTGATATACACTGTTCCAGGTATAAGTAATTTAACAGCCCTTAAGAGGTATCTAGCTCCAGTGGTACATATAAGCACTACAGCAGATGACCACAAACCTAGGACATATTGCAATACAAGCATACATTTCCCCAGTCGTCATATTTCATTAGCTTAATAGAAGGCTCCCTGCTGAACCAAGTTCGCCAGGGACCTTCACTTACCTCTCCACGCCACAGGGCTCTGTTGAGAACAGATAACCCAACCTTCGCCCCTCACGGTGGGCAAAGTCATAAGACCTTCAGGGACCGGGGTCCACGGGCAGGATCACCACTCCCCTGGACCTGTATCGTACCCTGGCAGAAACTTTTGGTATTGGGTCTGACCAACGTACTGGAACCCAGGATCCAGCCCTCCTAGGAGAGGCATTTACAAGCAAAACCTTGTTCTTCTCAACCGAGGCCCGGGTACCAACCACTTTGGAAGGATCCGGTATGTAGCTTGCTGGGCCCAAAGACCTTTTTAGAGAAGCTTTTTGTAAGGAAAAAACATCTTCACCGTGACCACCACCTTATACACTGGTGAAAAACTGAGGTACTTCCGGTATGGAAGGGGTTATATAGGGGAGGGGACTACCTGTCTTGGATGTGCCAGTGTCCATCACCTGAAGGTAGGTTCTATAACCCATGTAGTAATTGCCATGCCACTCTGTGTCCCGTGATGTACGAGAAAAAGTATTTTAAGGTGAGTACAAAAAAAAACTTTCTTCCTCCTACTTGGCTGTTGTCTGTGAATATGAGCTGTTCCAGAGATGTGAAAAAGCTGGCAAAACAATTTTTCATCAATGCCGTTTGATGGACTTAAATTCACCCTCTTGTTAAACCTGTGAATGTAGACGTTGTACAGCTTAGTTGATCTTGCCCACTTAGTGGGGTAATATGGGGTCTTTGTTAGAACCATAATAGATAAATGTGTTTTCCTGTTAGCCACCTGTGTGTCCGTTTTATTGATTGGCACAGGAGCTGTTCATAAAAGCTCTTCAGCCGCCAGACATGTTCATGGAGGTCACATAATAAAGCTGCGATTCTAGTCTAAAAGCATTGCTTTTCATTTGTATTTGTGGTATCTCTCTATGCATCATTATGTGCGCAAGAAAGCAAAAACACTTTCATCTTTTACATGTGCTAACCCCCAAAAAATATAATTGGTGCAATGGACGGGCGGCATAGATGGGGCTCTGGTTAAAAATTATTTGAACATTTTTTTTTATTTAATAAATGAGTCCACAAAAAGGTAATCTATAATCAAACTGCCCTTTGTAGTGGCTGCTGTGTCTTGAAGCAAGAAGCCACTCTAGAGAATGCGGAGGGAGAGAGCGACACAAGGTCCTTCTAAGTGTAGCAGAGCAATCATTTCAATTTGGATAAAGGAATGTTACTCGCAAATGGAGCCAATAGAAAAGCATGTGAGGCTGTAAAGTAGAGCTGCACGATTCTGGCCAAAATGAGAATCACGATTTTTTGGCTTAGAATAAAGATCTCAATCCTCTCTCAATTCTTGTGTCGTAACATCATCTTTCACATTTATACAAAAAAATAAAATAAAATTGGGCTAACTTTTACTGTGGTGTGTGTTTATATATATATATATATATATATATATATATATATATATATATATATATATATATATATATATATATATATATATATATTAAAAAAAAAATATGCATTTGAAAGACCTCTGTGCAAATACAGTATGACAAAATATTTCAACAACCACCATTTTATTCTCTAGGGTCTCTGTTAAAAATATAGATATAATTTCCAGGGGTTCTAAGTAATTTTCTAGCAAAAAATAAAGATTTTTACCTTGAAACCAACAAATGTCAGAAAAAGGTTTAGTGTATGTACGAAGTGTATTCCTTTGATCTAAAGGTCAAATTGTTAGTGTTTTTACTTGGTTCCACAGCTGAAGAATGTTCTGATACTTGGCAGACTGCCCGTTTGTTTTTTGCTTATCTTTCTTTTGACAGTGTTCTATCGATATGTGCCCTCCGTCGCAGAACGGGAGGACACTCCAGCTGAGTTGCTGATCAGCTAGAGCAGGGGTAATGAATTAAAATTCACGAGGTACGGTCAGCAAAATTTTCTTCCAGCAGAAGTCCGAACATCATGTCGTTACCCGTGGCGCCTTTTCGCATGAGCCAAACTGCATTTTGCTGCCACACTGTTTTGGAAAAGACGTCAAAGACGTCTTTCTCCATGCTTCTTTGCCGGTAATGCAGCCCATTAAAATGGGCTGACCTACCCACGACGTGTGCACCTAATGCACATGTAGAGATCTGAACCCATAATTACATCAGCATCCTCAGTCCCCAGTGCACATCAGAGTCCTCTACCTCTTGATGAGTGTCCTCGGGTCCTTCTTTATATCACCCCCCTACACAGTAATGTTCTCACACTTCCTTGACACCAACCCCCCGCCAGTACTGTCCTTTGACCCTATTTACATTATCCCCCCACATTACTATCCTCGGCCCCCTTCACATTATTGTCCTCATTGCCCCCACGTTACATTTCTCAGCTCCCCCACATCACAGTCCTCAGCCTCCCCCACTGTATTGCCCCCATCTCCCCCCCACTGTATTGCCCCCATCTCCCCCCCACTGTATTGCCCCCATCTCCCCCCCACTGTAATGACCCCATCTCCCCCCCACTGTAATGACCCCATCTCCCCCCACTGTAATGACCCCATCTCCCCCCCACTGTAATGACCCCATCTCCCCCCCACTGTAATGACCCCATCTCCCCCCCACTGTAATGACCCCATCTCCCCCCCACTGTAATGACCCCATCTCCCCCCCCCCACTGTAATGACCCCATCTCCCCCCCCCCACTGTAATGATCTCATCTCCCCCCCCACTGTAATGACCCCATCTCCCCCCACTGTAATGACCCCATCTCCCCCCACTGTAATGACCCCATCTCCCCCCCACTGTAATGACCCCATCTCCCCCCCCCCCCCACTGTAATGACCCCATCTCCCCCCCCCCCACTGTAATGATCCCATCCCCCCCCCCCCACTGTAATGATCCCATCTCCCCCCCCCCCCACTGTAATGATCCCATCTCCCCCCCCACTGTAATGATCCCATCTCCCCCCCCACTGTAATGATCCCATCTCCCCCCCCACTGTAATGATCCCATCTCCCCCCCCCCACTGTAATGATCTCATCTCCCCCCCCCCCCCCCCCACTGTAATGATCTCATCTCCCCCCCCCCCCCACTGTAATGATCCCATCTCCCCCCCACTGTAATGCCCCCATCTCCCCCCCACTGTAATGCCCCCATCTCCCCCATACATCACAGTCCGCTCATCCTATCAGCCAATCACCTGCTTATTTTACCTCCAGCATCTCCGCCCTCCATCCATAACTGTCCTGCCTTGCCCTGTCGGCTCTGTGTGAAGATTACAGAGACGGCAGGGAGAAGAAAGGGCTGCTAAACGGCAGTACCACGGCGGGCCTCATAGAGTGAGGCGGTCCGCATTTGGCCCGCAGTCTGCCATTTAGTGACGTCCCTTGGCGCATGCGCACATCGTAGGAGCCATTTTTCGACGGGAGATAATTTCTTGGCCAACATTTTAATGCTGTACAAACGGCGGAGGGACACCATATTTTTCATTTTGTGCCGCGCTGTTGCGCCGTGAGAGGTACACCGACTTGAGTATAAGCCGAGGGGGCCTTTTCAGCCTTAAAAAAAAAAGGGTCTGAAAATCTTGGCTTATACTCGAGTATATACAGTAATTTTTCACCTTCATTGATGTGTACTGAAGAGACAGCACTGTTGGGCTGCACCAATAGGTTGCACTGATGGGAACTAATCAGGAGGCACTGTTGAGGCTGCAGGTGGTGCGTGGACGTCCATGTATGCAATTTAAGCCCATGCTGTAGCCATCTTTCGACTATAGTGTGGGCATAAAGTGGCTAGAAACATACAGCATCTATATTATATCCGAATAAAGAACACTGTAGACAGGCTGAAATATGTATTCAATTACAAACTTCTAATACAATGGTGATCTTGGGGTCAAGAGGTCAATCTATTTTTAGATCTTGGGGGTCAAAAGGTCAATCTATTTTTAGATCTGGGGGGGTCAAAAGGTCAATCTATTTTTAGATCTGGGGGGGGGGGGGGGTCAAAAGGTCAATCTATTTTTAGATCTGGGGGGGGGGGGTCAAAAGGTCAATCTATTTTTTAGATCTTGGGGGTCAAAAGGTCAATCTATTGACACAACAGCTTTTTTTGTGTGTAAAATATTGCTTTGGACGTACTTTAAAACTGTTTTGTACATATATTTTGCAGGATGGTTGCAGTTATGATAAAGAAATGAATGCTTTCTTGGATAAAGCTGATGTGCTTCCTTCACACAAGTCTAAGCAAGATAGTCGAGATTGCTCCACTATAACTTCCAAACCTTTAAAGAAGTTGTCTACTCTCAAAAGTAAAACTTGCAAGAATTCCACTTCATTTTCCTTGATTGAAAATGATGAAGATTTTCAGCCACTAAACAAGTCTTCAAAAAGAGTTAAGTCCTGTTCCACTGAATATGAAAATACAGAATCGGTAGGCCAAACCACAGTAAAGGAGGTGAGCAGTGATGCTGAGATTGGTCCTTACCAAGATCTTGCCCTAGATGTGGCAGATGAAATGGAAATTGGCAGCTTTTGTGGAATTTCAGATGAATCGGGGTTGATGTCTCCAAAAAATGCAACTAAAGGTCATGGCAGAGCATCTCCAAATAAGCCTGACTCTGGCTACCACAGTTTCAGCGAAGACACCTCTGACGGTTTACCTCATCTGTTTTATACTCAGTATACACAAGATAGTTATCATCCAGTTTCAGAGTTTGTTGGAAAAGACTCTCACGTATTAAGCCATATGTTATCATGTGTAAAGCAATTCTTGACTTGTTCTCCTCCTTCATTAAGTGAACTTGATTCTTTAGAGGATGTAGACATTTCTAGGAATAATTTCACAAGCAGAGATTTTCCTTGTGAAAAAGTGAACACTGATACATCAATGGAGGCACATTGCAGTCTACAGGGATCCCACAATCACATAAAGAATTTAATTTCGAGAGAAGAACACGCTGCATCTCCCAAAATGTCTAATTCGACTCCCCAAGAAGAGATTGGTGAAACTGGGCTATCTGCTTCCTCAGCTCAGGAGGATTCTCATGTGGAGACGGTGGAGGAACATGGACTTGAAGATCAAGAGGCCCAAAGTGATCATCATTGGAATGACATTTTTGACACTGATGGCGATGAAACTTATATTGAAAACTTTGACTCTCCTACAAAACCTGGCTGTGCCCATTTCCAAGATCAAGTTGATAGCGAGAAAGATAATGCTGAAAAATATGAAGCGTCTAAAACTTGCAGTCAAACTAAACACAGAAAAGTAAAAATTGGGGAAGTGGATGTCCACAGTGATAGTTTCAGTAAAGAGAATACTGAAGGTGCTGAGATTGATATAGACATTGAAACTACTCGTAGTCCCTACCAAAGCAATGATAATGTAATACATCCGGATAAAGATGGAACGGAGCTAGATTCAGTTCCCGACTATCTCGAGGACAGCTTTGACTTATTTGAAGATGAAAAATTTGCAGAGGTTGATGAACCTAGTTCAAGCAAGGCATTCACAAATATTACCCACAATCATGATTTAACTTCTGTTAATTTTAATATGTTTGATCCATCCTTATTAATGGAAGAGCATGAGGAACAAGAACCTGAAAACGAGGCTTGTTTGTCCTCCAGGGACTTGGAGCAGGCAGAGGATCAAGAGGAGTTTGGCTCCTGTGAGTTGTTCTCAGTCAATTTTGACCTTGGATTCTCCATTGATGATGATCCTTCAGAAGAAGAGGAAGAGGTACAGCCACAAAATGGAAGTGTAGAAGAAACCGGACATTTCAAAGTCCCAAGCCCCCCCAAAAGTACTATCAGAGGAGGCATTATGTCCACCCCAGTGACAATTGGGTTTAGAAGTTCTGCCTTGGAAATGGAAACGTCTCTGGGTTCCTCATTTTTTTCACCAGTAATGGATAAAGTCAAAAACGTCCTAACTCCTTGCAATTCTGTGGCTAAACATGATATGTATACCCACTCGACTCCAGAGTCAGGGCCAAGGAAAATTAATTCACCTTTAATGGATAAGAAAAGATCTGACACAAATCCACCTTTGGCCATGAATGACCACTCCGTAACGATTAGTACGTACTATATTTTTTTTTTATTGTTTAATGCCCAAATTTGGGCACCAGCATTTTAATTTTAGAGCTGTAAATGTTTTCCTTATAATTGTAGTTAATTATTCCCGGATTAATTCAAAGGCTTTCTGTTCTTCAGATAATACAACTTCCCACTGTATTTCTGGCCCCCCTGCCAACAACATCACTGTATGTTTGGTAGACACCAGTGCTGGTATCCTGTCTCTGCGTCTACAGTGCATTCAAAAAGTTTTCACAGCACGTTTTTCTAAATTTTGTTATGTTACAGCCTTTTCCCAAAATTGATTAAATTCATTGTTTTCGTCAAAATCCTGCAAACAATCCCCCATAATGACAAAATGAAACAAGTTTGTTTGAAATCTTTGCAAATTTATAAAAAATTAAGCTAGAAAAAAAAATCCTATGTATATAAGTATTAACAGCCTTTGCTCAAAACTTTGTTGAAGCACCTTTGGCACCAATTACAGCCACAAGTCTTTTTGAGTATGATGCTACAAGCTTGGCACACCTATTTTTGAGAAGTTTCTCCCTTTTTTTTTTTTTTGCAGGACCTCTCATGCTCCATCAGCCATTTTCAGATCTCTCCAGAGATGTTCAAGTCTGGGCTTTGGCTGGGCCACTCAAGGACATTCACAAAATTGTCTCGTAGCCACTCCTTTGTTATCTTGGCTTCGTGCTTAGGGTCCTTGTCCTGTTGGAAGATGAACCTTTGCCCCAGTCTGAGGTCGAGTGCTCTGGAGCAGGTTTTCATCAAGGATTTCTCTGTATATGGCCACATTCATCTTTCCCTTAATCCTGACTAGTCTCCCAGTTCCTACCGCTAAAAAACATCCCCACAGCATGATGCTGCCACCACAATGCTTCACAGTAGGGATGGTATTGGCCAGGTGATAAGCAGTGCCTGTTTTCCTCCAGACATGATGCTTGCCATCTAGGCCAAAGAGATCAATCTTTGTTTAATTAGACCAGAGAATTTTGTTTCTTACGGTCAGAGTCCTTCAGGTGCCTTTTGGCAAACTCCAGGCGGGCTATCATGTGCCTTTTTACTGATTAGTGTCTTTCATCTGGCCACTCTACCATACAGGCCTTATTGGTGGAGTGCTGCAAAGATGGTTGTTCTTCTGGAAGGTTCTCCCCTCTCCACAGAGACATGCTGGAGCTCTGTAAGAGTGACTGTTGGGTTCACCTCCCTGACTAAGGCCCTTCTGATATAGGCCCCTGTGCTCATTGGAACCTTCAATGCTGCAGGAATATTTCTGTACCCTTCCCCAGATCTGTGCCTCCATTCCATCCGGTCTCTGAAATCTACAGACAATTCCTTGGACTTCATGGCTTGGTTTGTGCTCTGACATGCACTGTTAACTGTGGGGCCTTATATAGACAAGTATGTGTGCCTTTCCAAATCATGTCCAATTAACTGAAATTACCACAGGTGGACTCCAATCGAGTTGTAGATGCACCTGAGCTCAATTTTGAGTGTCATGGCAAAGGCGAGGATTTTTTTTTTCTTGTAAATTTCTGAAGATTTCAAACCAACTCCTTTCACGTTGTCATTATGGGGTATTGTTTGTAGAATTTTGAGGAAAATAATGAATTTTATAAATTTTGGAATAAGGCTGTAACAACAAATGTGGAAAAAAGTGAAGCGCTGTGAATACACAGTGCTGCTCTCTATTATATCTAGCACTGGTGTTAGGGTATGGATGTACAGCAACTGACCGACTTTAAGATATAAGACACATTCAGATATCTGACTACAGTGAAGAGGTAAACAATTAAAGAACTGATACTATTAAAATGCTGGTGCCCATAGTTGCAATAGTAGTCTAGTCTAAACTATTTACATATATCATATCACATAAATTATAGAAATGGGGTAGCAGGGTAGCTTAGGTTACCCAGGTCTTCTTCAAAGGCCAGCTCAATTGCCACAATTGAATTGTTCTGCAATTGCCTGATTATCCAGGTACGTTTTTCACCCTTCTCTCTTTGCCAATTTGTTATCATATAACCACTAACCAGCCCCTTTATCTGCTCTGTGGTAGTTAACAGCAAAAGGTCTTCATATTCCTGTTATACTAAAGCCTCATACACGCGATCGGATTTTCCGACAACAAATGTGTGATGGCAGGGTTTTGTCAGAAAATCCGACTGTCTGTATGCTCTATCAGACAATTGTTGTCAGATTTTCCGACAACAAATGTTGGATAGCATGTTTTCAAATTGGCGACAACAAATGTGTGATGGCAGGGTTTTGTCAGAAAATCCGACCGTCTGTATGCTCTATCAGACAATTGTCGGATTTTCCGACAACAAATGTGTGATGTCTCGTCCAACATCAGTGCCTGACCTCACAAATGCGATTCCGGAAGAATGGTCAAACATTCCCATAGACACGCTAAAACTTTGTGGACAGCCTTCCCAGAAGAGTTGAAGCTGTTATAGCTGCAAAGGGTGGGCCAACGCAATATTGGACCCTATGGACTAAGACTGGGATGCCATCAAAGTTTGTGTGTGTGTGTGTGTGTGTGTGTGTGTGTGTGTGTGTGTGTGTGTGTGTGTGTGTAAAGGCAGGTGTCCCAATACTTTTGGTAATATAGTGCATGTGCGTGACACGTGCAGGTATCACTAGACTTTCCAGGTCCCCACTGAGTTATTAAAAAACAATGTTACATCCTGCAGAAGATCTCTTTTGTGTACTCATCTTCTGTATATTAGACACTTTTCCAAAGTTTGTTTGTCCTGCATGTTGGTACACAACTATGGATTATTTACTGATCCCTAACAGTTTGGTGCCCTTCATTTCTTTTTTATTTATTTTTCTTGCCAGCAGTAACTCAACATGGCTGACTAAATCTCATTCCAGAGAACAATAGCTTTAATTCGGCAGATACCGTATCAAACACATTTTTTGTATAATTACCGTGTTTATCTGCATAATAACACGCACAGGCGCGTATAACACACACCTTCATTTTAACCACTTAAAGACCCGCGTATTGTAAATGTACGTCCTGTTTTTAAACATGGATATCTCAGTAACGGCAGCAGCTGCTGCCACAACTGAGATATCCATGTTTTCAGCGGGCGGCCGTGTAAACGATAACGGCGGTCTCCGCGGCGGATTCGCCGCGAGATCGCCGTTATCGGTGGCGGGAGAGGGACCTCCCGCCGCTTTTCCGCGCCCTCCGCCGCTTACCAGAGCCGTCGGTAGCGGCGGAGGAGATCCGATGCTGCCGCCCGGAGAGTGAGGACTTAAGTGAGGGCAAGATGGCCCCCACCCGTCCTCATAGCTCTGCTGGGCGGAAGTGACGTCAAAACGTCAGTCCGGCCCAGCCTCTTAAAGAGACAATTTTTTTTTTGTCATTTTTTTTAAATGACAAATTTTCCTTTTTTTTTTTCTTGCATTTAAGCCTCTGAGGTCTTTTTGAGGACCTGTCATGCTTTTTTCTATTACAAGGGATGTTTACATTCCTTGTAATAGGAATAAAAGTGATCATTTTTTTTTTCTTTATATTTTAGTGTAAAAAATAATAAAATCAATAAAAATTAATAAGAAAACAAAAAAAATTTTTTTTAAAGCGCCCTGTCCCGACGAGCTCGTGCGCAGAAGCGAACGCATACGCAAGTAGCGCCCGCATATGAAAACGGTGTTCAAATCACACAAGTGAGGTATCGCCGCGATCGTTAGAGCGAGAGCAATAATTATAGCCCTAGAGCTACTCTGTAGCTCAAAAAATGCAACTTATAGAATTTTTTAAACGTCGCCTATCTAGATTTTTAAGGGTAAAAGTTTGACGCTATGCCACGAGCGGGCGCAATTTTAAAGCGTGACATGTTGGGTATCATTTTACTCGGCGTAACATTATCTTTCACAATATATAAAAAAATTGGGCCAAATTTATTGTTGTCTTATTTTTTAATTCAAAAAAGTGATTTTTTTCCAAAAAAAGTGCGCTTGTAAGACCGCTGCGCAAATACGGTGTGACAAAAAGTATTGCAATGACTGCCATTTTATTCCCTAGGATGTCTGCTAAAAAAAAATATATAATGTTTGGGGGTTCTGATTAATTTTCTAGCAAAAAAATTGTGATTTTCACATGAAGGAGAGAAGTGCCAGAATAGGCCTGGTGGTCAAGTGGTTAAGAGGGAAGTTTCAGGAGAAAAACGTACATTTTAAATAAAGAACTTTGAAGCAAAATAAGGGTCAGTGCCCTTCTGCAGCCTCAAAATTGGCCATCAATGCAGCTTGATCAATGCCTATCTGCAGCTTCACAATTGCCCATTAATGCAGCTTGATTAATGCCCATCTGCAGCCTCCCCATTGTCATGAATGCAGCTTGATTAATGCCCATCTGCAGCCTCCCCATTGCCATGAATGCAGCCTGATCAATGCCCATCTCAGGGAGGGGGGCGGGATGAGCGCCGTCAGATTACGTACAGGAGAATCTCCTGTTTACTCGGCAGCCTTTTTAATACAAAGTCCCGCCTCCTCAACCGGCTTCTATGATAGACAGAACACTAATCCAATGCCGGCCCAGGAGACGGGACTTCCTATTATAGAGGCTGCTGTGTAAACGGGAGATTCTCGCTGTATGTAATCTGAAGGCCCTCGTCCGGCCCCCGTCCCCATCGCCAAATTGCAATATCGGAGTAAAAAAGTGAGTGTTATACGCCAATAAATACAGTACTGGCCTCTATACAGCATCGTTTGCCTACAAATGTGTACATTACAAAACTGTAGTTTGGGCAGCTTTGTCTAAT
This sequence comes from Rana temporaria, assembly GCF_905171775.1. Taxonomy (NCBI): domain Eukaryota; kingdom Metazoa; phylum Chordata; class Amphibia; order Anura; family Ranidae; genus Rana; species Rana temporaria. The sequence continues at coordinate 17,978,657 of NC_053501.1, forward strand.
AACATGCCATACACCACTATTCACCTAACAGCACTACTTCAACAGCTTCAATATTGTTCAATCATAAATAATTTCCACTTTTTTATTTTAGGCGTATTGGTCCTTTTATATGTCTTCTAATATAGAATAGGACGGTTTGCTTCCAGATATAAACAAAACAGCAGAGGCCTTTGAAATAATCGCATGTACAAATTGTCTCCTGGGGGTTGGTGTGGTGTTAGCGCAGCCACAGGGCACGGCGGCGGTTTTGTGTTTAATCATGGCTGCCCTCCGCAGCGATGGCTTTTCATTCTGCTTCTCATGGTTTGTTCTGGGATGTTTGCCATCTCTCCGCAGGCAGCAGCCCCGAGAGTGAGGAGGATGTTGTTTTCAGGCGGAAAAGAAAATTGGCAGCAGCAGCTGTCCTCAAGTCACCAGAGGTAAGCGGCATAGCTTCTTTTGCCATAATACAGGCCGGAATCTTCAACATACAGGCTTTAATTAGCAATGGACTTATTGCACCTTGTGTTGGTTTGTTTAAATCTCTCTTCCTAGTCGGCAAGCAGCGAGAGTGATTTTGATTCCTCGAAATCTAGAGCAAAGAAACGGAGACGGGAGCCCAATACAGTAAGTCTGCCTTTTATATCTAACAAATATATACTTGTATCTGTAAATAAGTTATTATTCGGGTTATGTCAAAATACTTAAAGCGGGAGTTCACCCAAAAAACAATTTTTAACATTAGATTGAGGCTCATTTTGTGAAGGGGAATCGGGTGTTTTTTTTTAAATCGAAGCAGTACTTACCGTTTTAGAGAGCGATCTTCTCCGCCGCTTCCGGGTATGGTCTTCGGGACTGGGCGTTCCTATTTGATTGACAGGCTTCCGACGGTCGCATACATCGCGTCACGAGTAGCCGAAAGAAGCCGAACGTCGGTGCGGCTCTATACGGCGCCTGCGCACCGACGTTCGGCTACTTTCGGAAAATCGTGACGCGATGTATGCGACCGTCGGAAGCCTGTCAATCAAATAGGAACGCCCCAGTCCCGAAGACCATACCCGGAAGCGGTGGAGAAGATCGCTCTCTAAAACGGTAAGTACGGCTTAGATTTTTAAAAAAACACCCGATTCCCCTTCACAAAATGAGCCTCAATCTAATGTTAAAAATTAAGTTTTTGGGTGAACCTCCACTTTAAGAGGACCTGAAATCAACAAGCGTGGATTTGCTATCTTCAGAGAACATCTCGAAATCTTAGTAGAACTATAGGCAAAACTTTTTCTTCATTTTGGATAGAGTAAGGGATTTCTTTCTTTTTTGACATCTGTGTTACATTGAGGGGATTATCCTTCACTTCCTGTCTTATAGCCAAACAGGAAGTGAGAGGAAATCGCTGAAAATTAGGGTACTCCATTGGGCCCCCCCAGGTCACCAGAACTAATGCCCCTATTGGAAGATTTCCCGTCAATTACTTTTCTGGGGACAACCCAAAATTTGGGATCTTCTTTTACTTTCACTTTCAATGATGATGGCAAACAGGACAAATTGAGAGGATGAACCTCTGTTACTAGGTCACAGGCAGCATTAAAAACCTAATAGGTGTTCTAATCCCTCTCCACTCTGTCCAAAATACAAATAAATCGCCTATAGTTTTACTATTATTGTGCCTAAGCAGTACTCTGAAAATCGATTTTTTTTTTGTCTTAAAGTAGAAGTACTTCTCCTATGAATCACAGGAGTGCAGTTCATTTTTCACTCCTGTGACCTGTTTTCAGCTGACAGCAGGCTAAATCCCGCTGTCGGCTGATGTCACTTAGAAAGTCCAGGCTGGGGAAAGATCCTGACTTTACAGTCAGGATCCTCAAGGCACAATGCCTTTCTCCCATAAATGAGTGGGGGAGGCTCTATGGACCCTCCATATGCATCCATAAAAAACATCAGTTAGTAGTAAGGGAGAAGAGGAAAGTGCGAAATGCAGTCCCTTCGATCTGGGGCTCCGACCGCAGGTTGCCCCTGCCCCTAAGGAGGTATTTAATCCAGGAGTTCTTTACTATTTCTAATTTGGTTTGTTTCTCTCTGAGAATACCTGTTAGCTTTTCATTAATCATGGTCCTGGATATTTTGGGGCAGATCCACAAAGAAGTTACGCTGGCGTGTCTATTGATACGCCGCGTAACTTCTAATTTGCTCCGGCGTCTCTTTGTTTTGTATCCACAAAACAAGATACGCCTGAAGCTGTGCTAGATCCGACTGGCGTACGTCTTAGTACGCCGTCGGATCTAAGGTGCATATTTCCGCTGGCCGCTAGGTGGTGTTTGTCGATTTCCGCGTCGAGTATGCAAATTAGCTAGATACGGCGATCCACGAACATACGTCCGTCCGGCGCATTTTTTTACGTCGTTTCCGTAAGGCTTTTTTCTGCGTATAGTTACCCCTGCTATATGAGGCATATCCTATGTTAAGTATGGCCGTCGTTCCCGCATCAAATTTTGAATTTTTTACATCGTTTGCGTAAGTCGTTCGCGAATAGGGCTTTGCGTAGAATGACGTTCACGTCGTAACGTCACGGCTTGTTGCCGGTTAATTTCGAGCATGCGCACTGGGATACCCCCACAGACGGCGCATGCACCGTTAAAAAAAAAAAAAAAAACGTCTTTTACGTCGGGTAAAGACGGTTTTACATAAAACATGCCCCCATCACATCCATTTGAATTGCGCGCCCTTACGCCGCCAAAGTTACACTACGCCGCCGTAACTTAAGGTGCAAATTCTTTGAGGATCAGGAAATTACGCTGTAAGTTACAGCGGCGTAGTGCATCAGAGATACGCTACGCCGGACGCAACAATGCGATCGGGTACGTGGATCTGGCCCTTTGTTTGTGTGTAACCAGTGTGACGTTGATCTCGGGTGATTTCTATGCTCCCCCTATTGTAATTTTAGCTTCTGTGTATATGAAGATGATGAGGGTTCGGCGGTGCCTGGTGATCTCATCCGATAGGTCGGCAAATCATGCCATTTTGGGATTCTTGGGTATGTTCTGTGCCGTCACCCAGTAAATTAGTTTGAAAATTCTAAGTCTCTGGACTTTGGACAAGACCACCAGACATGGAACATATCTCCCACTGGCCACATCCACAAAAGTAGTGGAGTGAGGCACCCTCTCCGGATTCTTGATCATTACTCCACCAGTCCTCAGATCATCTAAGGGGGAGGAGGGCAACTCTGACATGAGAAAACAAAGCCCTGCTTCTCGATCAAGGTGACCACTAGGGTCGTCCCGATACCACTTTTTTAGGACCGAGTACAAGTACCGATACTTTTTTTCATGTACTCGCCGATACCGAATACCGATACTTTTTTTTTAAATGTGTCCCCAAATGCAGCCATGTCCCCCCCATATATGCAGCCATGTCCCCCCCATATATGCAGCCATGTCCCCCCCATATATGCAGCCATGTCCCCCCACATATGCAGCCATGTCCCCCCCACATATGCAGCCATGTCCCCCCCACATATGCAGCCATGTCCCCCCCACATATGCAGCCATGTCCCCCCCCATATCCAGCCATGTCCCCCCCCCATATCCAGCCATGTCCCCCCCCATATCCAGCCATGTGCCCCCCCATATCCAGCCATGTCCCCCCCCATATCCAGCCATGTCCCCCCCCCCCATATCCAGCCATGTCCCCCCCCATATCCAGCCATGTCCCCCCCCCATATCCAGCCATGTCCCCCCCCATATCCAGCCATGTCCGTCCCCCCCATATGCAGCCATGTCCGTCCCCCCCATATGCAGCCATGTCCGTCCCCCCCATATGCAGCCATGTCCCCCCCCATATGCAGCCATGTCCCCCCCCATATGCAGCCATGTCCCCCCCCATATGCAGCCATGTCCCCCCCCATATGCAGCCATGTCCCCCCCCATATCCAGCCATGTCCCCCCCATATATGCAGCCATGTCCCCCTTACCGTACATGCTGCCGCGCCGTCGCTTGGTTAATACGGGCGGGGAACATTACAGCTTTAAATAGCTGTAGTCTTTTGCGGCGCGCTGCGTATAGACACTCCCCCTTGCTCGGGATTGGACAGTTCACCCGAGCAAGGGGGAGTGTCTATACGCGGCGCGGCGGGAAAGACTACAGCTATTCAAATGAAAGCTGTAATGTTCCCCACCCGTATTAACCAAGCGGGGATGCGGCGGGATGTGTCTGCGGGGGGGGGGGAGTATTCTATTTCGGTATCGGGGGTATTTGCGGGAGTACGAGTACTCCCGCAAATACTCGGAATCGGTCCCGATACCGATACTAGTATCGGTATCGGGACAACCCTAGTGACCACTTCAACATAGTTTGAAACATGGCATGCTAAACGGTAATGGAAAAGCTCTACAAGAGCCTACAAGCAATATTGGTGACTATTTCCTCTGCTTGGCTTTTTGGCCAAAGCTTCCACAGTAGTTGTCCTCCTTTTTAATGTAACTCTTACTTTTTAGAATGCAAGCAGCGAGTGTGATAAGGACTCGCCGATGCCTGGAGCAAAAAAGCGCAGATGGAGGCGTAATACAGTAAGTCTACCTTCCTTTAATTTTAAAGTAGAACTATGGCCTTCATAAAAAAAATGAGCTGCAGCACTTCTCTAGGCGTCTGCATTTCAGTTTCTTAGTCCTCCTAAGAAGCCCCACAAACACCCGTTGATCCTGCCAGTGAAGTCCACCTAATGCATCTTCCTGTGATCTTGTGGCAATAATGCTGCACTGCTTCTCAGTTTACAGCAGTTTCCCCTCTCATGAAGGCTGTGCCTGCTTGCACTACATCTGGATGATAAAATATTTCGGGGGTGTGGCTATCAGTTTTGTCACTGATTTATGACGGTGAAGCTTGTCAATTATCTGGCCACACCAAGCCCTGCCCATTTTTTTCTGGATTGACAGCCCTGCCTCTGTTACTGCAACCTTCCCACTGTGAGCTGCAGTGTCTGGGAGGGGGAGCATATGAGACACTTTGTGTGTCTAGAGAGACCAGGTTGTTTAGGGGGGGAAAAACAACCTTGTTTGAAATTGGAGACAAGATTGTTTTCCGAAACTAGATATCATATGTACCTCTCCTGAGGAAGCGTGTGTTCTCTTGCGAAACGTGTAGAGAGAATCGGTACTTAAGTATTCACTATATGGAATTCTAGTGTATCTAAGGAACAATGGCTGTTCATGTACTTTGTATTTGATCTAAATATTTTTAACGTATGTAGGTTTAAATACAATTTTTGTACATTTTACATTTGTGGTTGTGCCTCGGTAAAGTCCCGTGGGCAACTTTTCTTGTGAAAAGATCTGCATGCTGTGAGGTTTTATTGGGTTTCTTGCTAGTCCTTTGATCTTCACATTGTATTATCCTTTTAGCCAGCTCATTGCCCAATTTTCTGCCCATGTGGGCTCCGGCTTGGCGAAGGGCTTTTTTTACATTTCAATTCAACAAACAGATCTGTCCTACAAACTGAACCTAAAGCCTGCTTAGGCATTGTACACCATATGTCCAAAAGTCTGTGAACACCTGATCATCACACCTACCTATTTGTACAAAAGTATGTGGACACCTCTCCACATTGGGCTCAGGTGTTTCCAGTGAGTTATACATCATACATACACATTTTAGACAAGTGCGTGCTTCCAGCTTTGGGACAACATTGTTTCAACATGACTGTGTCTCTATGTACAAATCTTTCCATAAAGACATAGGCCCGGATTCACATACATTGGCGCATATTTATGCCGCTGAAGCGTATCTTCTTTACGCTACGCCGACGCAGCGCAGAGAGGCAAGCACTGGATTCACAAAGCCAGTGCTGCCAAATCTGCGCTGGGTTTCCAAGTCGTAAGTCGTCGTAAGTGGAAGTGGGCGTGAGCCATGCTAATGAGGCGTGACCCCATGCAAATGATGGGCCGAGCGCCAGACAGATACGAATCGCCAACTGCGCATGCGCCGTCCCGTGGACGCATCTCAGTGCGCATGCTCACAATCACGTCGGAATTACTCCCTAAGATACTCCAGATCACTGCCTACGACGTGAACGTAACCTACGCCTAGTTATATTCACGTACAACGTAAACAACAAAAGATACAACGGCTTGTGTTCCCTGGTCCATACCTTTTGCATGGGTTGCGCCTCATATATGGGGAATAACTTTACGCCGGACGTACGACTTGCGCAAACCGCGTATATTATGCGCAAGTACGTTCGTGAATCGGCGTATCTTCCCTATTTGCATATGTGCATAGAAAATCCATGGGAGCGACAAATGCGCCCAGCGTAAATATGCGCCTACGATATGCCGGCGTAGGAAAGTTACGTCGGTCGGATGAAGCCTTTTTTTAAGCGTATATCAGTTTGTGGGCACGGCGCATATTTACACTTATGCAGCGTAGCTCGAGATACGTCGGCGTAAGTGCCTTAGTGTATTGCCATATAGTGTAGTAGGTAGTAGGTAAAAAAAAAAAAAACTTGAGCCTTTACAACCACTTTAATAAATTAATATTAAAAAGTACACACACGTTTTGAGAAAGATGGACTGAGCTTCATGAAAACATAGACAATGAAATCACTGCTGCTTTGATCTATCTCCTCTGAGTGCCTCTATACCTGTTTTGGATTTGTATGGAGGCATTTACAGCAAATATTGCTTATGTGATCTACATTTACCTAGAAAACCTACATGTTTAGATATTCTTATTTGCTGTATGCCCCACTATGCCAACAACGTACACCTGCTTGTAGTACAATCCTATACAATGTCAATGAATACTAAATAATTCACCTTTTTGTTCGCCTCCCATCTGAAGAAGGTAAAGCGCCATCCTATTGTCTTTGCAATTCGATAATAAGTGGTCCTATTAAGAGACCGAAATCTAAAGATGTGTATTGCGGACAAAGCTGGGGGGCGTTGGCATGAAAAGGAAGGATATAAAAGACAAAAATGATTGCAATTTGTGGAAAAAAATATTTTTTGTCAAAAACTGGATGTTGCTAAGAAACGGCGCATCATCCAGGATAGTCATTTTCTGTAGCTTTTCAAGGATATTGAAAAACTGCTACTGGCTGCACGTGTCTTTGCAGCTCCTGTCCTTAAAGGGGTTGTAAAGGTAATTTATTTTCCCTAAATAGCTTCCTTTACCTTAGTGCAGTCCTCCTTCACTTACCTCATCCTTCAGTTTTGCTTTTAAATGTCCTTATTTCTTCTGAGAAATCCTCACTTCCTGTTCTTCTGTCTGTAACTCCACACCGTAATGCGAGGCTTTCTCCCTGGTGTGGAGTGTTGTGCTCGCCCCCTCCCTTGGACAACAGGAGAGTCAGGACGCTCTCTACGTTGCAGATAGAGAAAGGAGCTGTGTGTTAGAGGGCGTCCTGACTTTCCTGTAGTCCAAGGGAGGGGGCGAGCACGACACTCCACACCAGGAAGAAAGCCTCGCATTACTGTGTGGAGTTACAGACAGAAGAACAGGAAGTGAGGATTTCTCAGAAGAAATAAGGACATTTAATAGCAAAATGGAAGGATGAGGTAAGTGAAGGAGGACTGCACTAAGGTAAAGGAAGCTATTTAGGGAATTTTTTTTTTACCTTTACAACCCCTTTTTAAACAGGTCACCATATTCCGAGGCTAGCAGATCACCTACCGAAAAACCCGGAATGTTCTGGTGGACACTGGCAGAGCAAATGGTCTTCTGGTTGCCTCGATCCGTCTTACTTTTTATGGATTTCCCTTCACTACCCAGAAGTGATTTGTGGTCTTCAGTTGCTCCTAATAAAGCTCATTGTGGAAACATCAGCTGCACCTGGCCTGGGATTTGTAATGCTTTAATCTTTTCTGTGTTGGCAGGTATCCTCAGACGATGAAGACCCAAAGTCCCTTTCACTTACTCATAAATCTAAAGTTCAGCATGGGGCGCCCCGGAGAGATGCAAGAAGACCCAAGCACAAGCGGGTTTGTGATGGCAATGTATTCCTGATTTCCAATGACCTGTGTTGGTGTCCAGGGTTGGAGGATAATCTCTTTGTAATAACTAGAATAATGAGGCTTTCAGAAATGAGCAGTAATTGCAGTAGGGTGCCATCTTACTGGGTTTAACCACTTCAATACCGGGAACTTTAACCCCCTTCCTGCCCAGGTCAATATTCAGCGTTCAGCGCTGTTAAAGTTTGACAATTGCACGGTCATGCAACACTGTACCCAAACATATTTTTATCATTTATTTATTTTTTTTTTTTAGACAGATATCTTGCTTTTGGTTGTACTTAACCACTTCAATACCGGGAACTTCCCCCCCTTCCTGCCCAGGCCAATTTTTAGCTTTCAGCCCTGTCACAATTTGTACGAGAATTGCGCCGTCATGCAACACTGTACCCAAACAACTTTTTTATCATTTTCTTACCACAAATAGAGCTTTCTTTTGCTGGTATTTGATCACCTTTTGTCGTTTATTTTTTTGTGCTATAAACGAAAAAGACGACAAAAAAAAATAAAAACTGATGGGCACGGATAGGGGGCACTGATAGGCGGCACTGGATAGGCAGTACTGATAAGGAGCTACTGACAGGCACTGATTGGCACTTTGATGGGGAACTGACAGGCATTACTGAAGGGGCACTGATTGGCACTTTGGGGCACTGACGGGCATTACCGAAGGGGCACTGACAGGCATTACCGAAGGGGCACTGACAGGCATTACTGAAGGGGCACTGACAGGCATTACTGAAGGGGCACTGACAGGCATGACTGAAGGGGCACTGACAGGCATGACTGAAGGGGCACTGACAGGCATGACTGAAGGGGCACTGACAGGCATGACTGAAGGGGCACTGACAGGCATGACTGAAGGGGCACTGACAGGCATGACTGAAGGGGCACTGACATCTATCTATTATGGGGACAGGGAGGCAGGTGTTGAGCACTGATTGGCAGCTGATGGGCACCATATGATGGAAGCTGTGTTCATAATCAATGTGCTGATTATCAGCACAGACCCCCCTCTGACACACAGAGCCACCGATCGGCTCTCCCTGTCAGTGCGAACTGAGAAGAGCCGTTTACCGGCACTTCCTGGTTCACCCGTGGAATCGGCTGCGATTGGTCACAGCTGATCACGTGGTAGGAAGCCTCTGTCAGACTGGCACACAGCACCTCTGATCGCCGTGCCGCGTGCCCCCACGGGCGCGCGCCGGCTCTGTCATCCTGATCACATCATATGACGTCCCGATCAGGATAACACAACCACTTTGCTGCCGTCATTCTGCTATATGGTGGGCGGCAAGAGGTTAATCACCGTTGAAGGCTCTATCTATAAAAAAAATATATAAACATGTAATTTGGGTACAGTGCTGCAAGACCACCCAATTGCAACAGCGCTGAAAATTGGCCTGGGCAGAAAGGGGGGGGGCAACTTACCTGCGCTGGGACTTGCATATGAACCTTGGGATGGAACTTGCCCCCTGACTGAGCCAGTGATGGATCCCATTTATATCAAGCAATTTGGGGTTTGGCTTTTCTTTTACAATGTTCCTGTAAATTCCAGGTATTTATTATCCTTTTTTCTATTACCAGCATGCAGCCAGGCAGTTTCTGGATTTAGAGGCTGAGCTGTCCTCCGGAGAAGAGAATGTATCCTCAGATGAGAGTGTGGAGTCTGACAATGCCCAGGACACGTCTTTGGTGGGCTTCCTCAATGATAACACTCAGCTGTCCCAGGCCCTCAATGGTAAGTCCGACATGAAAGTGTCCTCTGGGCAGGTGACAGGTCAGGGGTCCTCAGGGCTCCTATTTGAGACCATTCCTTTTTTCTTGTATTCCATTTAGGATTTTTGTTGCTTATTTTTTAAGGAAACCTTTGCCATTGCTGCCACCTAGGGTTGCCACCTCATACCTTTAAACCCCAACGCATGTGAATTACACAGGTTCTGTGGCTGATTAAAGCGGAGGTTCACCCCTAAAAAACACGTATATACCATTCCATCCAGCATACTGCCGACATGTACAGTATATGCTGTTTTTTTCGCTGTACATACCGTTGTAAACCTTTTTCCCCCTGGCTTCCGGGTAGTGGCTCCCGTGGGAGTGGGCGTTCCTATTCAGAGACTAAGTGATTGACGTGATGACAAAAGCTTCCCCCTGGCGCATAATGCGCGTCACCAGTTTCCGAAACAAAAATACATCATATACTGTAAATGTCGGCAGTATACTGGATAGAATGGTATATACATGTTTTAGGTTGTACCTCCACTTTAAGGTGGTAATTAACCACTTGCCCACCTCCTCATGTACATATGCGTCAGCAGAATGGCACGGACAGGCACATGTACGTACCTGTACGTGCTCTGCTTGACGTGGGTGGGGGGTCCGATCGGGACCCCCCCCCCGGTACATTCGGCGGTCGGTAAGCCTCGGGGAGCGATCCGGGACGACTGCGCGGCTATTCGTTTATAGCCGCCACGTCGCGATCGCTCACTGGAGCTGAAGAACGGGGAGAGCCATATGTAAACACGGCTTCCCCGTGCTTCACTGTGGCGGCGCATCGATCGAGTGATCCCTTATATAGGGAGACACGATTGATGACGTCATTCCTACAGCCACACCCCCCTACAGTTGTAAACACACACACAGTGATCCCTAAATGTTACAGCGCCCCCTGTGTTTAACTCCCAAACTGCAACTGTCATTTTCACAATAAACAATGCAATTTAAATGCATTTTTTGCTGTGAAAATGACAATGGTCCCAAAAATGTGTCAAAATTGTCCGAAGTGTCCGCCATAATGTCCCAGTCACGAAAAAAAACGCTGATCGCCGCCATTAGTAGTAAAAAAAAAAAAAAAACTATCCCCTATTTTGTAAACGCTATAAATTTTGCGCAAACCAATCGATAAACGCTTATTGCATTTTTTTTACCAAAAATAGGTAGAAGAATACGTATCGGCCTAAACTGAGGGACAAAAAAACATTATACATTTTTGGGGGATATTTATTATAGCAAAAAGTAAAAAATATTGCATTTTTTTCAAAATTGTCGCTCTATTTTTGTTTATAGCGCAAAAACTAAAAACCGCAGATGTGATCAAATACCACCAAAAGAAATCTCTATTTGTGGGGAAAAAAGGACGCCAATTTTGTTTGGGAGCCACGTCGCACGACCGCGCAATTGTCTGTTAAAGCGACGCAGTGCCGAATTGTAAAAACCCCTTGGGTCATTTAGCAGCATATTGGTCCGGTCCTTAAGTGGTTAAAGGGATGAGGTGGCAACCCTACTGCCACTCTCTCTTTTTGAAAACGAAGCCTGGTATTAATGATCTCCTCGTAAAAATGCGATGTGCTTGGCTGCTTCAATACTGTTGAGTAGTTGGCCCAGAATGAGCGTTCAGCCAGTGATGTTGGTTATCAGGGCTGATGATCTGCTTACTTTGTTCCATGTGGTGACTTAAGTACTTAAGTGAATATATAATATTTCTTCAGTTACTTCCTGGTTTCCTGCCTAGGCAAATGATGTCATACATCCCAGGAGTCTTCAGGAGGGGAGGCAGTGAGGGGTTTTCTCACATTGGCGCACTCTCCTGTGTGTTCTGTCAGATCAGGAAACCCGTCTGCTCAGGTTATGGAGGTGATGTTCCGTCAGCTGACTGACCAAAAATACTTACTGTGCATTCGTTCAGCTAATAGGTTTCCTAATCTGACAGAACACAAAGGCGGTTAGGGTTTCCCATTGAAGAATAAGACTAGGACTCAGGAATTGGAACAGGGACCTCCCCCAGAAGGCGGGTTCCCCAAGGTCAAAGATAATGGGGCGTGGCTGACCCACCCCCACCGAAATGTACCGCCTACTTCAACTAAGTCGGGGAATGAACAAGTCTGGGATCCTTGGGAAGCTGTACAGAAGTTTATTTTTTCAGATTTGATGTATAGGCAGAAGATTTGTTGGGTCATCACCACTTCACCTCTGCAAGTGATAACCGGATGATTTGTCTTCTGTTTCAGACTCCGAGATGCACGGAATATATATGAAATCCATACGCAGTCCAGCAGTTGGAAATAAATTTAAACTGACACATAAGAGACACAGTATGTCCGTGTTCTCCCAGGTGAGTAGACGTCACCCCTGGGGGGGCGATTTTGAGCAGTAAGTTTACTTTTCCTTTCCACGTGTTGTGGAATGAGTTGAAGCAAGGGTTAGGCTGGCCATACATTATACCATTTTTCTATTCAGTGTTCCTTTGGATTTACCAAAACCATATCTCAATATTTTCAATTTGTATGCAATCAGGCCCTTGCACTACATAGTTTAAGGTAAATTTAAAGGAAATTGAATAAGAGAATTGTATAATGTATGGCCAGCCTTCACTTGGTTTATCTAGGTCAGTGGTCTCCAAACTGCGGCCTGGTGGTGGCCCTTGGAATGTCTTTAGCCTGCCCTTACCTACAACTACAAGGCATTATTCCTTCCACTGGCACCAACAGTGGGACATATTTTCTGCCACTGATACAAACATTGGGGCACTATTTATCACACTGACACCACTGACTGAACACTATTCCTCCCACTGACACCAATGACGGGACCCTATTCCTCCCACTGACACCAATGACGGGACCCTATTCCTCCCACTGACACCAATGACGGGACCCTATTCCTCCCACTGACACCAATGACGGGACCCTATTCCTCCCACTGACACCAATGACGGGACCCTATTCCTCCCACTGACACCAATGACGGGACCCTATTCCTCCCACTGACACCAATGACGGGACCCTATTCCTCCCACTGACACCAATGACGGGACACTATTCCTCCCACTGACACCAATGACGGGACACTATTCCTCCCACCAATACCAATGACGGGACACTATTCCTCCCACCAATACCAATGGCGGGACACTATTCCTCCCAATACCAATGACGGAACACTATTCCTCCCACCAATGACGGAACACTATTCCTCCCACCAATGACGGGACACTATTCCTCCCACCAATACCAATGACGGGACACTATTCCTCCCACTGACACCAATGACGGGACATTATTCCTCCCACCTATACCAATGACGGGACACTATTCCTCCCACTGACGGGACACTATTCCTCCCACCAATACCAATGACAGGACACTATTCCTCCCACTGACACCAATGACGGGACACTATTCCTCCCACCTATACAAATGACGGGACACTATTCCTCCCACCAATACCAATGACGGGACACTATTCCTCCCACTGACACCAATGACGGGACACTATTCCTCCCACTGATACCAATGATGGGACACTATTCCTCCCACTGACACCAAGGATGGGAAATGATTCAGCTCTGATAAGCAGGGGGCGGGGAGCTGAAGTCACATCAGTGAGGAGAGAGCTGATTGGAGAGAAGGGACACACCCCCCTCACACAGGAACTGAGCCGAGGTTGTCAATCAGCTGCAGCTCCCTCTCTTGTCACCATTTTTCTCTTGGTGTCAAGAAAACTTGCCAGAAGGGATTCATGCTGATAGCAGAGGAAGAAAGCAGCAGACAGAAATTACACTTGGTGCTCTGGATTGAGACAAATACACATTATAGAGGGATATGCTTTGTTCATATTTCTTATCGAAGGTTTATAGCCATTTTAGATTTTGACCGCTATTTTCATCTGTATGCTTGTTCCGGGTCAGTGAGTAGAAAAGTACTGAAATCAGAAACATTCAGGCAACTAGTATTTAGGAGGAGTTCAGCAATGGCGTCCCCTGCATTCCCTTCTGTACAGGTTTCTTTTCATGCTTTGTCTGTCTTTGCCTCTCTTAGATTCCTGAACAAGATGAGGACTACATAGAGGACAGTTTCTGTGTCCAAGAGGATGACGATGAAGAGGAGGAAGAGGATTCCAGCACAGAGGAAGTAACAATGGACCTCAACCTCCTGCAGCAGGACAGCTTTGTTGGTGGCCGCAGACAATATTGCACCAGGCGCCGGTTAAAGCTTAAAGGTACAGAGCCAAGACCAACCAACAAGGCACAGCCTGCAGAGAAGAGGAGGAGAATAATCATCCATGAGGATTCTAGTGATGAGGAAACCAAAGCAACTTCTGAACTTCAAATGTCCAAAGCCAACTCTTCAAGTCTAAAGTCACTTTATACATCGTCTTCTGCCAAACCGCTGCTGGACAGCACTTCAATGAAGACTACGAATGCTCTGAATAAGAAGGAATTCTTTGATTTGCCATTGAAGGATCGATGCCAAAAGAGAATTAATGCCCAGGCCTCCCTGTCTGAAAAACTGGACTTCCAGACAGGAGCCCGGTCCTCATTTAATAGCACTAAGCTTCGGACATCAATTGGTAGTCGTCTCTCTCCAGACAAGGTAGTGTCATGTTTTACTTCTACTTTTTGCTGAAGTCATCAGAGTTTAGGTGGAAATCCAGACAACACTTTTCGGGTTTGAATAGAGTGGGGAAGAGTTTAGAACCTCTGTTAGACATGTAGTGTAATCTGTATAAACTTTGGGTAAATTTCCCCTTCTGGTCAGGTTGAAACAAATGTCAATAAATTGGTTGGGGAAAGGACTGAAAAAGGGAAATAGTCTAAGAGAAGGCTATTTAAAAAGAGGTTACCTGTAGCAACAAATAATGACCTTCATCAAGATATGATACAACTTCAATTTATTCTAGTATCAAAAATATTGAAAAGTGCAGTTATTAGACCTTAATGATACAAAAGGGTAGAATCATTAAAAAAACATGAATTATCATGGACATAAATGACAGACAGGACTCACTTGTTACAAAACACAAACACAGCACCAGTCCGGACGTGAGTGGTTCAGGCACAGGTTATAAGCACACCGTCCAATATGGTTCAAAAATTATTTAGCAAAATGGTTAAAAGAAGGAAAATATATAAATGAAATAACATAATTTGATAAAACCTTCTTAAGCTGAGCCAATGGGTGCTTTTACTAGTGGCTGAACCCTGGGCGTGAGGGAGGAGAAAGGAGAGCAAAGGAGAGCTGTCTAAATTTGGCCAATGTTTAGGATATTTGGGTTGGTTGATGTTAAAGTAAAGGCCGTATGCATGCGTTGGTTAGATATTATTGTTGATTAGTATTCCTGTAAGCACTATGGTAGGCTAAATTAGTCAGGCTATTTCAGTAAAAGTTCATAAGCATTGCATTAAGGCTATCCAAGCTGTGAGTATCCTGTTAGGTCCATAGGCAGGGGCGGACTGACCATTGGGGTTCTCGGCACTGCCCGAGGGCCCCATGCCACTAGGGGGCCCCATCAGGGTTGCCAGGCTCAGTAAAACCAGGGACAGTATGTAAAAATCCTGTGTTTTTTTTTACATCTGTCCCTGATATGTCTGAAATCGACATTCTTTTGATGTGAAAATCCTGAGATTTAAGCTGCCCTGCCTCTTGGCGTGGTGGCCATCTGTAAGCCCGGGGGCCCCATAATCTTCTATTGCCCGGGGGCCCCATGAGTTGTCAGTCCACCCCTGTCCATAGGTATCCAATGATCATAGGTAGCTTTGCTTCATTAGCATTGATTTGCTTAATCATAAACAATCCTGTCACCTGTGGTGAATGAAGCAGTGCTGATAGCCAGAGGATGATATTGGCATTCAGAGTACCTGGTTGATTCTATCATCCAGTAGCATTACTCAGTAAAGAAGATATTTATACATTACCGCAATTCCGTCATCCTTATATTTATCAGTCCATTACTTTGGGCCATGGCGCATACCGATGGAGAGAGTTTGTATTGGCCAGTCAGCTGGGCATAGGGATCATGTGATGTATCGCGATTCACATACCATCCCTGTTGTTCTGTTAGCTGCTTAGTGCTTGCCAATAAGTTTAGAAGCGCTGTAATGTGAGCCCAATCCTGGGGATGTTGGAGTGGCAGTAATGGTGTACTCGGCGGCTTTACAGCTCTCTTTGCGGTGTCCTGCTCATCTCACTCACGGGGAACGTCACGTGACTGGCGCGCGGGGTGATGACGTCAACGCGTTTCGCCGTGCTTAGTGGCGTGGCTTCATCTCGGTGTACTGAAGAAAATGTCATCAGTACACCAAGGATTCCTCAAAAGGGATTTGTTTTCATGGCCACATGATAAACATACAGCAACGTTTTTGTAGCCACGCAGGAACCCTTCATCAGACATGTGAAGAAGGTAGATAGTAAGCTTTTTTGCCTGACGAAGGGGCCCTGCGTGGCTCTGAGACATTGCTGAATGTTTATCATGTGGCCACAAAAATAAATCCCTTTGGAGGAATCCTTGGTGTACTGATGACATGTTCTTCGCTTTGATCATCCACGGTTTCCAGCCTATGTTCATTACAGCACCCAGCACTACTGAATAGCCAGTTTCTTGAATGTGTGTGTCGGGAATATTGCGCTTGGACTTGACCTTCTGGTCAGGAGACACATCAGAGTGAGAGGAAAGCTCTTCTCTGAACGCGAAACGGAAGACCCCTGAGACATTTTCCTCATCTCCTGTTTAGATGTTCACTGTAACATTTTCAGTTTCCCGTTACTTTCCGATAAAATATAGGTGCCGATGCCAAGTATTTTCACGAGTACTTTTTGAAAATGCTCCCGATACTGAAACCAACACTTTGTGGTGCGATTTGCGTCCATACAAATGAATATGCACAAACCGCACGGCAGGGAATTGCATGCAATTTGAACAGGAATGCGGTGCAATTCCTGATCAAGTCACAAGTGGTCTCCCGCACCGCTCTCACGCGAACCCAGACTGAAATCGCTGTGACAGTCCTGAGTTCATACCAGAGCGGTGGGGAAACCGCATGTGATTCGTACTGGAATTTTTTGCAGTGTGATTTACGCCCATTTACTTTGTAATAACGCAAAGCGCACTGCAAAAAGTATCGGTATTGGGAGCATTTTCATGAGTACTTGTGAAAATACTCGGTATCGGCACGTATTCCCATACCGGCATCCCTAGTATATTTACCTATTTTCATTAGGCTTGTATGGACGCAAATTGCACCGCAAAGTATCGGTCTTCGCCATTGGCTCGTACTCACCAATAAGAAAACGGGATAAATCAACACATCATTTGTTTTTTTCCCCATCCAACGTTTCCCACATTGAACAACCTTTGCAGAGGGAGAGAGGCCTGGAGTGTTCACTAAAGATGCACCAGTGATTTGTTTTATAATCTAAACCGTTCATGTCTGGCCAGTGGCGGCCCGTCCATAGAGGGCACACAGGCGCCACCTCCCCTATTCATGTACCTGGCCCCCTGATCTACATAGTCAGGAGGCAGGTCTGTGAGACCCCTTTCCGGATTGGCCAAAGCATCAGGCGATCTTATTGAATGCCTGGCGATTTGGCAGAAGAGGAAGACACACGGTGGAGGAAGCTGGAGGCACGGACACCGGATGCGCTGCCTTCACTCCAGGAGATTAGGAGATGACACCACAGCCCCGCAGGTAAGTGCCGGACCGAGGGGGGTTGGGAGGGCTGTTTCAGTGTCGTGACACGCCACCGGGGGGAGAGGGGTTGTTCTTTGACACCCCCCCCCCCCAAAAAGAAGAACCCACCACTGTGTCTGGCACTGATTTCTGTAAAAACACTTCGAAAAAGCAAAGTTGCTTTACCTGTAGTGGTACCACCCTCCTGGCTGTATAGCGTGGCAGGGGTGTGCGAATCGCAAGACTGGCCGAACAAAATAACAAATATTCTGGCAGATTAAACCATTCACATTTATGTTTCTGCTGTAGTTTTAGCGGTTTGGCTGGACTCTGGTCTTAAAGCAGACCTTCCATGAAATGCTGGGTTGAGCGTAAAACATATCTTTTATTTTCATGGAAAGTCTGCAATAAAGTGGAACTAAACCCATCATCGTAAGTTTCCCAAACCAGTTATATTCCAGCTATCACCATTGCTTGTGCTCTCAATCGAAATATAAAGCCATCAAATGGCTGGTGTCATTACTGATCACGTGTGCTGCACCATGGCAACTGCAAATCAAACTGAATGTAAAATGGCAGCTTCCTCCACTATAAAGGAGAGAGAGGTTTAGTTCCGTGTTCTGACATGCTATAGCAATGTTACAGAATTTTAGGCCAGTGTCTTTAAAGATCCCCAATACAAGTCTTAATAAAAAATGCTTAGTAATAAAGATCTCTAATAAAAGCGTTTATAAAATCTCATGGGAAATATTACACGCGTTCCCGGGATAACGCGTGCCGCCTACTGATTGGTTTTGCAGTTAACTCTCTAAGTGTCACTTTCAGAATTATTTTCTAACACTTGTAATTTATGTGATAAAACCCAACAGCTGGAAGATACCTCTGTAAAATCTGGTAGTGATTCTACATGGATGGCCTCGCCGATCAATGACTCGTCCATGGGGAAGGTTCTCGGATCGGCAGTGAGCAGTGATGGGCTCTGTATCCTAGCAGACAGCCGGGAAATTTGCTCCGGTCCTGAGGTCATCTCCTGCCTGAAGAGCGCTCACAGGGTGCGAGTGGAAATCTGCTCCCTGGGGGGCTGCGATTACATCGTCAGCAACCGATTGTCTGTAGAACGGAAATCCCAGTCAGAATTCTCCAACTGCACCAACAGAAGTAAACTGGCTGAACGGATCCAGCATCTACGGAGCATGTATGAGCGGGTCTGTCTGATCGTGGAGAAGGACCGTGTGAAACCAGGTGGGATCTACATTGTGTGTGTGTGTATATATGTGGTGTGTGGGACCCTGGCAGCAGATTTTTATCAAGTATGTCTTGGTACATTTTTTCCATTCATCCTTCCTTCAATGATATGAAGTTTGCCAGTACCGTATGCTGAAAAACATCCCCACGCCATGATGTTCCCACTTCCAAGCTGCCCTGTTGGTATGGGGGGTGTTTTTGGGGTGATGTGCAGTGACATTTGACCTCCAAACATGGTGTGTATTATGGCATCCAAAGAGTTCCATTTTGGTCTCATCTGACCAGACTATATTCTCCCCGTATTTCACAGGCTTGTCTAAATGTTGTGCACCAAACGAGCTTCAACATGTTTTTTCTTCAGCAATGGAGTCTTGCGTGGTGAACGTGTATACAGGCCATGGCAGGAGAGTGCATTACTTATTGTTGTACCAGCTTTCTGAAGCTCTCCACAAGTGGTCCTTGGCTCTTCTGTCGGAGATCTTTGTGAGAAGCACCTGGTTGTGGCAGGTTTATGGTGAAATTATGTTTTCTACGTCCTGTTTATGACCCCAACAGTGCTCACTGGAACATTCAGAAGCTTAGAAATCCTTCTGTAATCAATGCCACCAGTATGTTTTACAACAATAAGGCTGCAAAGCTCTTGTGAGAGCTCTTTGCTTTTACCCATCATGAGATGTGTCATGTGTGACTCCTTGTTAATGAGACACCTTTTTATAGGCCATCAGTTGATACTGAATAAGCTGGTATTAATTTGCACTGACAAGGGGCGGGATTGCTTTCTAATTACTGATAAATTTTAGCTGGTGTCTTAGCTTTCCATGCCTTTTTAGACCTCCCTTTCTTCATGCGTTCAATACTTTTTTCCCTGTCATTTAATTTTATTACACAGAACTTAATTTCTGAACTTATTTGTTTTGGTGTCTTTGTATGTATGGATTGCATGGGTTGTTGCCGACATGTGGTGTAAATTTTATTTCAATAGCACCTTCATAAATTACCTAGAAAAATGGTGACGTGTTTGGCACTTATTTTACCTGCTGTATATGTAAATTTTTTTTACTCCATAAAAGGAAAATGTACAAAACTTCTACAATGTTGTACATATTCCCTACAGAGTCGGTTCACACAGCAGCGGCACGACTTCGGGGGCGACTCTGCAAGTTGTCCTGAGGACGACTTTAGAGGCGATTTGCAAAACGACTTTTGTATAGAAGTCAATGCAGGCCGCCCCCGTAGTCGTACAGGAACCTTTTTCTAAGTCGGAGCGACTTGCTTTGCTCCTATTAGAACGGTTCCATTGCATTGAATGGGACGCGACAAGTCAGGCGGCTGAGCCGCCTGTCGTGTCGCCCCAGTGTGAACAGGGTCTTATGCCCCGTACACACGATCCGCAAATCGTACGGAAAATGCCGCTTTCGAAACGATCGTACAATAATCGGATCATTAGTATAGAGCTTCCGAGAGCCGATCAGGACAGTTCATCCGATTTTATTTATCGGACATGCACGAAAACATTTTTTGTATGATGCCAGATCGTCGGATTTTCATATAATCAGTACAGCTGTCGTTCGAAAATGCATTACAACACATGACATCACTTCCGATTTTTTTTATTCTGCCATACGAGAATTTTCGTGACTTTAGTAAACTCATCAGATTCGACGTGAGATTAGCATACAAAAAAAAGGACGATCATTCGTCCGATAATCAGATCGTGTGTTCCGGGACCTACAGTGAAGGTCCACTCCTAAAAATGTGAAAAAATAAAAAAATATACTTACCAGAAATGGCTGTTGCTAGGCAGATTGTTTTAATCTGCCTTTTCCTATTCCACGGTAGTTTTCAATCTTCTCCTCCTCGCATTGTCTTCTTGGGAATCATGTGTGCTGTTTTCTGGGACCTGTGTGTACCCCAGAAGACAGCCGGACATTCACAAAGCGCCACATGACTCGCGCAGTAGGAAACGGGCAGTGAAGACGCAAGGCTCCACTGCCTGTTTCCCTTAGTACAAATGGCGGTGCCAGCACCCAATCCGATGGATGGATCGGCCTCGGGGGGGGGGGGGGGGGGGGGGGACGCGACGTCGCAGGCTCCCTGGACAGGTAAGCGTGTTTATTAAAAGTCAGCAGCTACAGTGTTTGACTTAAAAAATAAAAATAAAAAATTCAGGTGGAACTGTCGGTGACTCATAGTGCGCTCAGCCTATCAGTGGCCGCGACGGGACATTGCTGCGGCCGCTGATAGGCTGAGCGCACTATGAGTCACCGACACACAGGAAGCGGAAGGGGACCGGAGAACGGGACGGCGATATCGGAACAACGGGGGATCGTAGGCAGGTAAGTGACAGTTTATTTTCTATTTTTTTACAGCCCGGGCACAGCGGGGGTTAAAAGTTTTAGGTCAGAGAACTCCTTTAAGCTCCATTGTTTTTCTTGGCTTTGCTGAATTAGTGACATTATTAGGGAGCACAACCCTTGGATTATTATCGTAATGTTCATTTCTCATCTGCAGGAGATACGTCTCGACCGTTTCAGAGAATAAAGTATTATGACAGCACATTGTCCTCTTTAATCAGCGCCGGGGTGCAGATCCTCTTCAGTTGCAGCCAGGAGGAGACGGCGGGGTTACTGAAAGAACTGGCCTCTCTAGAGAGGAGGAAGAACACGGCCATCACAGTCCCCACTCAGGTGACCGGCCACAAGCAAGAAGCACTGAACTTTTACCTGTCTATCCCCAACGTCAGCTACATCACCGCCCTCAACCTCTGCCACCACTTCCGCTCAGTCCGACACATGACTGACAGGTGAGTCTAGGCATGTTATCAGATGACTGACAGGTGAGTCTAGGAATGTTATCAGATGACTGACAGGTGAGTCTAGGAATGTTATCATATGACTGACAGGTGAGTCTAGGAATGTTATCATATGACTGACAGGTGAGTCTAGGAATGTTATCACATGACTGACAGGTGAGTCTAGGAATGTTATCACATGACTGACAGGTGAGTCTAGGAATGTTATCAGATGACTGACAGGTGAGTCTAGGAATGTTATCAGATGACTGACAGGTGAGTCTAGGAATGTTATCAGATGACTGACAGGTGAGTCTAGGAATGTTATCAGATGACTGACAGGTGAGTCTAGGAATGTTATCACGTGACTGACAGGTGAGTCTAGCAATGTTATCAGATGACTGACAGGTGAGTCTAGCAATGTTATCATATGACTGACAGGTGAGTCTAGGAATGTTATCAGATGACTGACAGGTGAGTCTAGGAATGTTATCAGATGACTGACAGGTGAGTCTAGGAATGTTATCACGTGACTGACAGGTGAGTCTAGGAATGTTATCATATGACTGACAGGTGAGTCTAGGAATGTTATCACATGACTGACAGGTGAGTCTAGGAATGTTATCAGATGACTGACAGGTGAGTCTAGGAATGTTATCAGATGACTGACAGGTGAGTCTAGGAATGTTATCAGATGACTGACAGGTGAGTCTAGGAATGTTATCACATGACTGACAGGTGAGTCTAGGAATGTTATCGGATGAACTGCTAAAAATCTGATTTACACAGCATTGCCGTATATTTCGCTTAAAGTGGTTATAAAGGCAAAATACTTTTTACTTTAACTGCTTCAGCCCCGGAAGATTTTACCTCCTTCCTGACCAGAGCACTTTTTACAATTTGGCACTGCGTCGTTTTAACTGACAATTGCGCGGTGGTGCGACGCTTTACCCAAACAAAATTTGCGTCCTTTTTTTTTAACCACAAATAGAGCTTTCTTTTGGTGGTATTTGATCACCTCTGCGGTTTTTATTTTTTGCACTATAAACAAAAGAACAGCGCCAATTTTGAAAAAAAAAACTATCTTTTACTTTTTGCTATAATATCACACATTTTTTTCTCAGTTTAGGCCGATACGTATACCGTATTTATCGTGGTATTGCGCGCTCCGGCCTATAGCGCGCACCCCTAAAGTGGACCCGACATTCCTGTAAAAAAAATATTTTTGTACTTAGTTTTGGTGTCTTGTGCGGCGTCCATCGTCGGGTCCGGCGTCCTCCCCGCTCGATCCCCGCGCCGAGTTTGAATACTGTGCCTGTATATTCCGAGCGCAGTACACTCGTGTATAGTCGGGCAGGCTCGGCTACTCTCGCGCTCACACCCTGTAAGTCCAGGACGCCGGACAGTTTTACAGCGGACATGTTTCTTAGCATGCTAAGAAACATTTGTCCGCTGGAAATCTGTCCGCTAGCCTGTACACACGATCAGATCTGTCCGCTGAAACTGGTCCGCGGACATGTCCGGTCGTGTGTACGAGGCCTAACAGGCCACAGACAAATGCCAGTCTGCGGCCCCTCTGGTCTATGATGTCCATACCAACCAGTTTTTTTCTTTTTCCGTTTCAATATTTTTATTGAAATATTTTTTAAGAACAGAGCCCACAACGCAGGAATAAACGATATCTGTGGCTAACATACTGCGCAATGTCTTCATGTGAGTTTGGTCCTGGCTTCCTTTAATGATCCTTTCATTCCACAGCTCTATAGATGAACTCTCCGCCAAAGGACAAGTGAGCCAGCAGAAGGCCGAGGAGATCTACCGCTACCTTCATTATCAGTCTGATCCACTAATGCTGCAGACCGGGGACAAACGGAAACCCCCCTCCTAGTCCAATCACTGACTCTTTTCTATGGAGCGTTTGTCTGCGGAGGAGATGTTGTTATTGCAGGACAATGCTTTCCAGTCCTCTGCACAAGCACTTTGTGTTTATTTGTATATCTGTGTATATTGTGTCTATTTTGTACAGTATATAAACTATTTTGGAAGATATGAATTATTCTGCCAAATTTGTGTTGGAGAATCTGACTCTGCAGAGCTACAGTTTGGTCAAACATTAAGGCTGCATTCACACTATAACGCGGTGTATTTTGCTGCGATTTGTAATTATTTTTTTTTTTTAACAAAACATTTAACATTGATGTTTATGCCGAACGCCGCCTGAAAAAAAGGGTCCGGGACTTGTTTTCAGGCAGCAGGCGTACGACGTTGGATGTGAACCATCTCATAGACATCAATGTAAATTCGCCCCTCCAGCGTCGCGCTTCAGGCGTATATACGCCTAGGTGTGAATGGGCTCTAAATGGTTCAGGTATGTCTTGGGGCCCCTTTCACACTGCCGCCAATTGAAAGTTGTGTGATTTTGTCACGATTTCAGGGAATGCCGGTGTAAACTTGGGGTCTTTGGACCTCGCTTTGTATCAAAGTAGGACCCTATATAGTACAGGGACTACTTTTTGAAGTCACACAGATATGAATGGTTGTCCCTGGAAATCATGGGGTGCGACTTTGCAGTTCCAAGTTGCAGGACAAGTGTGAAAGGGGCCTTTATGAAAGAAAAACGTGGTAAATCACATATTCCTAGGCTTGAGTTTGTTCCTGCTGGACTACAAAACACCTCCCCCTTGTTAGAGAGAAGTATTCTGTTGATGAGCACAGAACTCAGGCAGGGCTGACAACACGCCTTGGGATTTGGGAGAGAAACAGCTGGTCACTACAGGAAAAGAGATCGCCAGATTTCTGTCAGGAGCAACAGGTAGTTGGTGTTTTTAAAAAGGAAAACCCTGGGGCAACGTGTGTCTGTACAGACGTGCGCGTTTTTTTTTCTGTCTGTGTCCTGTTGCGGACGCTTCACTTCCTTCAGGAGACATAAAGGGCAACTACAAAACATTGCTGATGTGATAAAGTCAGGAAATTCCTATTACTGCAAAGCTCTGTAATGTGTTTGGCTGTGAATTATTTTAGGACTACCAAGGTCTTGGAGCAGTGACGCCATCCCGAGCTCTAAGGCTTCTCCATACAGGATATGAATTGTACAATAAAGTTTACATTTACCAAGACTATGCAATATGAGGAGACCTACCCAATTGGGTCACTAGATACGGGTTTGTACATTATCTTATAAGATCCACCATCAGATTGTAATGTGTGTGGTGAGCCTAAAGCCTTGTACACACAATCGGGAATTGTGTGATGACAGACTGTTGTCCTAAAAATCTGACTGTTTTGTACGCTCCACCAGACAATTGTTGTCCAACTGTCCGCTGACAAATGTTGGATTGCAGGCTAATAAATTTTCGTATAGTGTGTACACAAGTCCAAAGTACAAACGCATGCTCGGCGTCAATGCTCACCAAACACAACATTAGCAGAAGGTGCTGCTCAAGAGCTCAAATACCACGTAGTACATCACTACGTTCGTGTTTGTTGGCCAACAATTGTATTCAAGACAAGTTCCTGGCCACAATGCCCTTCGGAGAAAAGTCTGACGCTTTGCCGAAAATCTGATCGTATTTTTCGAGGCTTTAGACTTCAGCACCATTACCCTACACAGGCAGACACTTATCAGAGCAAGTCCCAAAAAATGTTATATACATTGCAATATATTAGAAACTGTATGTGGCAAATAAAAGAGAAGTGCGGAGGAGGTAACGTTTTCTTTAAAAATCTAACAAGAGATTAAACAAACAGAAAAAAAAAATGTCAATGATCTAGATCATTGATGTCACAGATATTTACACCAGATTAGAGGAAAGGCAGTACCTTCCTATTATGAAGAAAAGTATACCGCTCTATAAAACAATTAATCCCCGTTGCTTCCGTCCCAACAAACCAAGAGGGTGCTGGCTGTGCTCAATTAGCATGGAATGAAAGAAAAATTCTGGATCGCCGCACTCCTCAAAAGACGATGTCTTTATTCAACACATAAAAAAACAACAAAAATGCAAATAGAAAAACAGCCAAAATTCATACAGTCAAATAAGAAGTGGACTAGGAAAAAAGAGCTGACATGTTTCGCATCATGTGATGCTTACTCAAGCTACGAGTAAGCATCACATGATGCAAAACATGTCAGCTCTTTTTTCTTAGTCCACTTCTTATTTTGGCTGTTTTTTCTATTTGCATTTTTTTTTTTTTTTTTTTATGTTTTGAATAAAAACATCGTTTTTTGAGGAGTGCGGCGATCCAGAATTTTTCTTTCATTCCATACCTTCCTATTATGGTGAGAAGCAAGCGCTAGAAAGCATCTTGATTAATCCATAACAGGAAGTGATCGATACATTTACCAGATCTTGAATGTACATCAAACCAACAAAGAAAAAAATAATCTAACACACAGGGAAGAACCTTTTCAAAGATGGAGTTGGGGGGATATACTGGAAAGAATATGTAAGCACACTAATAGGAAGGGCTTATAGATGGAGAGAAATATTAATGCCTAGATGGGAAATATTTCTCTTATGGTTTTCCATTTCCAAAGTTTCTCCTGCTATGAGTCGGGTCAAGGCTCAAGCCCACATGAAAGCTACCCTCCTAAGATCTGGCAAAGCTTCCACAGGATATTCTACAGTCTGTTAATGGGGGGGATCCCTCCCACAGGCCTAATTGTGTTCTACTGACAGAATACAATGACCACTGCCGGCGGCTATAGCAGAAAATCGGACGAATTATAAATCAGACAGGCTTTCGCTTGACTTCAGTACAACCAGCCTGCCCATAAATCAATGTTTGTCCGGTTCCTTCTGAACCTGCTAAATTTAGATTTTGGCTTAAAGTGGGTGTAAACCCACTTTGAAAAAATAAATTAAAAAATCACCACCTGCAAGACAAAGGCATAATGAGTTAGTGTGTGTAGCATACTAGCTCATTATGTAATACTTACCTCAGATCACCGTCCTCGTACACCGCTCGGGCAGCCAACATGCATGCACGCGGAAACTACTGCCAGTCACGGCACAACCTCCTTTAGGAACGGCACGATCACCGTTGCTAAAGCGCGCCTGCGCTGTAAACATCGGCACCCGTCATTTCTGTAAATATCTCCTAAACGGGGGGAGGTTTAGGAGATATTTCAAGCACCTAAAGGGAAGCCTTAGTCTGGGCTTACCCGTAAGTAAAGAGTTTACAACCATTTTAATGGAAGGTTGCCCAGCAGGCAGCAACACCAACCTTTGTTTTTCTCCAGAATTAGAAAAGCTACTGGTGTTTTACCATCCCCCCCCCCCCAAACTGGAGTTGGAAGGTTGAAGAAAGCAGAGAGCTTTGCAAAAACGATACATTGTAGACGCAGCTCTTCAGACTAGTGTTTACAGGCTGAACCTTCTGTGAATAAGACCTCTTTTCATCTGCAAGTGAAAGGTAGTGCCTATGTGAACAGATAGTAGGAACTTATGCAGTGCCTCACTTGATTTCTGCAGCTCTTTAGAGGCCTTCTTTACATTGGCAGATTGGAGGCCCAACTGTACCTTCTCAACAAGTATGATTATAACTAATGAGCTTTACACTTCCTCTAAAAAAGTGAAAACCATTTTAAAGGGGTTGCAAACCTTTGTGTTTTTTTCACCCTAATGCATCCGATACTTACAGGCCCCCCATTTACTTACCTGAGCCCTCGAAAGTCCTGCGTCGTGAATGCGCTGGCTTCTCATTGGATGATTGATAGCAGCACAGCCATTGGCTCCCGCTGCTGTCAATCAAAGCAATGACGTGGTGCGCCGGGCCGAGTGATGCAGTTGGCGCCCGCTCGCAAGCTAACCCCCCTTGGAAGAATGCTTGCGGGGAGGGACCCCCAGAAGATGATGATCGGGGGGGGAGCCACTCTGTGCAAAACGAGCTGCACAGTGGGAGGCAAGTATGACATTTGTTTGTTATTTAGAAGGGGGAAAAAAAAAACCTTTACAACGTCTTTAATGAAACAAGTTCAAAAATTCCACATCATTTTGGAAACCTAAAAAAAAAAAAAAAATATATATAAAAATCTGTTGCCTTAATATCCTATTGGAAGATGCTTTGATGAGGGTTTAAGTGGCGCATACCATGGATGTAGCCCGCCTCACCCATGCCAAGAAATAAAAATGTCTGCACATTCGGTATATACATCATTTCAGGTTCTAGGTCTCATCAGAAAAGGAATTCGAAAAATAATAATTTTCTTCCTCGTCTGAGGACGACTCCTCATCCTTTTTGAAGAGTTTTCCGATCACCGATGCGTCTCTGAAACCTAAATGTAAAAAATAAGGGAAGAGAACAGTTGTGAGATCAGGTAAGACATTGTGTTATACACAACCTGTCACCCCCACATACATTTTCATTATACGGCAATAAAAGTGGCATACCAGAGTCTGTATAAAGAATGAGAGCAATGTCAGTAATAAAAAAAAGTTTTTTTTTTGTTCTCGCCTTTAAAATCCCCTCTGAGTTCATTAACAGACACCGCTTCTTTGCAAATTCATGACGGATAGATAGGGTTTTATACCACCACCTACCAGGAGGACGACACTAGGCAGCAGTGGTGTAGGTAGAACCTTCAGGGCCCCGATGCAAGAAAACATGAAGGGCCCCCCTGGTCAGGGCCCTTTCCTCCAAGCCCCATGGCGGAACAGCGCCCGGGCGCAAGTGGGTGGCTGCATATAAAAGGAACCGATTTCTCCATTTTCCCCTGCTTCTCCTCCTCTCCCTCCCACAGGCATTCAGTGGCATTGGGAGGAAAATGGAAAGATTGGTTTCTCTATGTCGGTGTTTCTCAATCGACCCCTAGGTATACCCCTAGGTGAATGGGGCTGCATTGCATGCAGTTTGCAGCATAGTGATGATGCATTTAAGGGGTTAAAACAGGGTCAGGGTGCAACATACTGCCTCTTTACCTGCTGTCAAATGCCTCTGAAAAGCGATCTGAGCATGGATCGCTTTTCAGAGGAACAGCTTTTTTTTTGTTCCTGGTACTTTGAAAAAGAAAAAAAAAAAAAAATCAGTTCTGATTGTACACATATAAGGGGTCAGGATTAAACATGCATGCATGTAACACATAATCAGTGGCAGCTGGTGCTCAAAATTTTAATTCAGGAATAAAGGAATTTCATAAAGAGGAAGTAAACCCTGATGGGTGTTTCTTCCTCTTTGTTTCCCTGCAAAGGTAAAGCATAATGGGCTACTATGCATAGTAGCCCATTATGTGTCACTTACCTGAAACCGTAGCCTGCGATATCACCACTGTCCCGCATGCGCCGCCAGTCACGGCACGCTCGCCGTTTCTAAACGGTGCCACTGTCTACGTTGTGTGCGCCGTAGATATCTACGGTGCCTGTCTCATTTGTAAATATCTCCTATATCTGGGGGATATTTCGAGCACTTACAGGTAAACCTTAATCTAGGCTTACCTTTGGGCAAAAGTGGTTGTAATGGGTTTACAAACACTTTAACTGCACATTGCATCTTCATATTCATAAATAACCCCAAACTCAATCAGCACAAACAAACCTATAATAGAATCCCAAAAATTATATAATCTTAATAAAAATAAATTGCTGTTTATTACTCAAAAGTGTTCTTACTCACTTTAATCTAAAATGAACCATCTATAGTGCAGCGCAACAAATTATCAGTGAATATACATATAGAACAGTGCAATAGTGGTTTCCCCCCCCCCCCTTTCTTTTTTTATCCGAGAATAATTGCTATTCATAAATGAAACCGTGAAAGTGAATCCAAAAAAGAAATGGCCAGTAGTTACAATAACTCAACAGTTGTGCTATTGGATCAATTGGAGAAATGCCAAAATACTGTGATCTTTCCCCCTCCTTGTAGGATCATTGAAACCCAGCGCTCATACACAATCCTCCACCAGGGATTAGATGGCCGCTCACCTCATACTTGGACCCCTGTTTTACCAGTCAGTTCAAGCAAGCTAATGGGGATAAACTCGGGTGTGTGCTTTGTTTCCGACACCGCCTTTCAGTGATGTATACTCTTGTACAGCGTTATACGTAAATAGATAAAAAAAAAAAAAAAAATAGCAAGTGCTTTCTGTCAAAGTAAAATAGAGATGATGCACTTGCATAAAAGACACTCAACTGTTCCAGCGTATCAGACAGGTAGCATAAGCCCAGCGTGCTTCAACATGGGTGGAGGTGAACACGGGATAATAACTGAGTGTATGGCTCCTAATACCAGACGCGTGTCATCCTGGGCCTGGACTTCATCAGTGGGTCACCCAGGACGACACGTGTCTGGGATTAGGAACCATACCCTCAGTTGTTATCCTGCGGTCACGGCCACCTACGTTGAAGCACGCTGGGATTATGCTACCTGTCTAATACGCCAGCACAGTTGAGTTTTTACGTGAGTGCAATATCTCTATTTATTTAATATTAACGCTTTTACAGAGAGCACTAGATAGCTGTATGAGAGTATACATCACTGAAAGGAGGTGTCGGAGACAAAGAGCGAAGCAAAAGCACACACCCGAGTTTATCCCCATTAGCTTACTTTGACTCACTGGTAAAACAGGGGGCCAAGTATAAGGTGAGCTGCCATCTAATCACTGGTGGAGTTTTGTGTATGAGCGCTGTGTTTCAATTATCCTACACGGAGGTGAAAAGATCACAGTATTTTGGCATTTCTCCAATTGAACAGCACAATGAACGGTTGAGTTATTGTAACTACTGGA
Source organism: Rana temporaria (assembly GCF_905171775.1). NCBI lineage: Eukaryota > Metazoa > Chordata > Amphibia > Anura > Ranidae > Rana > Rana temporaria. The sequence goes on from NC_053501.1 coordinate 18,008,839, forward strand.
CATTTCTTTTTAGGATTCAATTTCACAGTTTCATTTATGAATAGCAATTGTTCAATTGTTCTCTGATAAAAAAAATAAAAAAAAACTTCTGTATATTTAGTCACCGTGCTAGTTGCACTGCACTATATAGATGGTTCATATTTATAAAGATTTTTAGATTATGCTGCCACCTTCAGGTGAACGGATACTGGCCAAATTATATATATATATATATATATATATATATATATATATATATATATATATATAATCACTGCCCACCCCTTCCAGCTCTGCTAAGCTGTGATTTTGTGCAGGTGTCGTTAGTAGATGTATGTGTCTGAAGGTTTCCCTTTGGGCGTTAGCCATAGTTTTTACTGCCTGTTATGTACACGCCGTCTTCGGAAGGAAATTGCTTTATCTGGATCAGTCACATATCTCCCCGAGGTCCAGTACTTAAACTCTACTATGCAAGAACAAAGATGGCCTATAATGCTTTTGTTATGGTACCAGGAGATCCTTAAGGTCCAGAATAAGCCAGATGTTTTGGTTTCAGTTAGTGAACCGCTTGGAACACAAACCAGGAGACTTCTCCCCTCTGTTGCAGGTGCAAGGAGCCCTTGGAAAACCAGTCTTTCCAGGGCCACAAAGAAAACTGCTCTTCTTTGTGAATCCAAGGATACCCTTGAGTGCATAAAGCAGGGAGGGGGGGGGGGAAGCAACAAAACTCCTGTTGGTAGCCTTTGGGCACTATGTTGCAGACCCAGTCCTCTGTTACGTACTGAGTCTAGATGGCCAACAGCCCAGGGCTTGTTGCTATTTTTAGCGGAGGTATTCGGCCGCTAGCGGTGCGGTTTAAACCCCCGCTAGCGGACGGAAAAAAGGGTTAATACCGCCCACAATGCGCCTATGCAGAGGCACATTGCCGGCAGTATAGCCACGGTTTCCCATTGCTTTCAATGAGAAGGAGCGGTAAACACACCGGTCCAAAGATGCTGCTGGCAGGACTTTTGGAGTGGTCCTGCTAGTGCACCGCCCAAATGTGAAAGCCCTTGCACTTTCCACATTGGAGAAACGGTAGCTGCTGTTTCGGGTCGTTTGCAGGCGCTATTTTTAGTGCAATAGCTCCTGCAAACCGCCCCAGTGTGAAAGGGGTCAGTACCTTGGGAAAGAAGAAAGGTCTAGGCCTCAAAATGACTTACCGTATGCAAGACTAAAAATGGTTCCCCATAGGACAAAATTGGCAGTTCAGACAATCGTCTAACAGAGGTGATCGCAACAAGGAAAACTTTCAGAGAGCGGGTTCAAAGGGGGGCATTAAAAGGCTCAAATTCAAATACCACAGAGGTAGATTTGACCAGGGGACCTCATGTGAGACCCCTTGTACAAAGGTCTTGATCAGAGGGTAGGAAGCAGTCTCTAAATAATGGGAAAAGGCAAACTCGCCCTTGATGCTACTATGCGCCAAATGATGGAACAGGCTCAACTGCAGAAGAAAAAGGATCCATCTCAGAGAAACTCTAGGGGGTGTATAGCTTCTAGACTAGTACCAAGCAAAGTATGCCTTCAATATCTGATGATAGACCTTGCAGGAATTTTACATTTTAGTCTTAAGAATTGTAGGAATACTACGTTCAGAACCAGTCATGCCGTTAAAGCCAGCAACAGAGAAGCAGGGTGGCAAGTCAGCATTTGTGATGGGAACATCCGGATGTCTGGTAGAGTCCACAGTGCGGATGCAAGGAGTCTTAACATCTGGGTGTACTGGGTGACTCTTTAATCCTGTAAATCAGACCTGGAAAAAGCTTTAGGGGAGTAGAGGCATAGATGTAGTACTGCTCTCCACTGAGCCACTAATGCATCCACTGCTTCCTCCAGATCCCTGGACCTGAATACCAATTTGTCCAGTTTGTTGTTGAAACTGGAGGCCAGTAGAACCACATCTGGTTTCCCCAACCTGTGACACAGGACTTGGGGTACAGAGACCACTCTCAGATGTTGTCAGCTAAGAAGAGATTATGTCTGCCTGTCAATTTTCCATGCCAGGGATTTACTTGGCGGGTAGACCTGTGGGCATTGATTAATACCCAGGACAGGTTTTGCTCTACCTCCTTTGCTGCACCGAGACTTTGTTACTCCCTGAGGTTCCATGTACGCTACCAGTGTGGGGTTGTTTGAGTGAATCCAGAGCGAATGTAGGGAGACCGAGTCAGATCGAAGCCGGAGAGCCAGCCAAACCTCCAGGCTGTTTATTAGGAGATGAGATTCCACAAAGTACCTAGTCCCCTGCACTGACAGAGTGCCCAGGACTCCTCTCCTGAACACAACAGGCTTACATCTATTATCAGGATATAAAAAAAAAAAAAACACAGATTCTAAAGCCAACAGGACAGGTCCTTTGTGTCAAACAAATTGGTCAGACTGACTTGTCTCATAATGTAGGCTTACAGATTCCTAGCATGGAACTGGGCAGATGGAACGGCATTAAAAGGTGGCCACCATCAGAGCCAAGACTCTCAGGCAGTAGCAGAGTCAGATGGCTCCTGGACTGGAGCACATGAACCAGTGACTGGAGAGCCAGAAGATTTTTCTAGAGAAAAAAATATCCTGGCCTGGAAAGTGTGCCAGACCACTCCTAGATATTCCAAGTGAATGTCAGCAGAAGATAGTCAAGCCTCGTACTCACTACCAGTTTTCCTGGCAGGAAAACTGCCAGGAGAGCATTTGGCCGGGAATCCCGGCCGTGTGCATGCTCCCTAGCAGTTTTCCCGTCAGGAAAACAGCCGGGAATCCCGACGAGAAAATAGAGAACCCTGCTCTCTATTTTCCCATTGGGATTCCCAGCAGAGCGTTTCTTGCCGAGAAAACCGGTCGTCTGTATGCTTACCTGAGTGTTGAAAAACCATGCTTGCTCGATAACACTTTGACGCATGCGCGGTAGCATACAAGGTTAGTGTGGGTTGTAGAAAGATGGCAGTGACGGAATCGAATGTGATGAGATGCCGGCTCGTCGTAGTTGATGAGGTCACCGCGTTCTTGCCATTCAAATGAACGTCTGTATACACGGCTTTGCAAGGCAAGCTTGCCAGGAATCCCGTCAGGAAAACCGACAGTTTTTTTTCCGGAGCCCTCCTTGGCATAATCAAAAAAAGCTCCTAGCAACCAATATAAATGAGGAAGTTCCCAGTGACCAACCCAACTCATAGAAGTGAGTCTTCAAAGGCAATGCCAACTATGGAGCACAGGAGTTTAAAAAACGAGCGGCACTTTACCGCGATTGCAGCCCCAGTGTGAAAGGGGTCTTATAGACATGAATGGGCCCCAAATGGTTACTAATGGTTTTCGGGAATTATTTCATAAGTTAAAGTTTAATTCCATAAAAAACATCAATATCATCTGTACTTTAACTTGCCGAAGTGGTTTTATTAAACAAAATCTCCAATATATGGGGGAATAAAGCCAGTAACCAGGCAAGGAAAAAAAAGGTCATAGATTAGTTACAAGGATCGCTCTTGTATATAAAAACCACACCCCAATGTATATACACATTTTGTACAACAGAACAGCGTCACCCTACCTTCACTCTTTTAGTGGAGCTATATAGGTCATCATCTCTCTGCGTGTGATCTAAGAACTCCCGCATCTGCTGCTTTCTTTTCAAGGTTCCCTCTTTTGCTGTGACTTGTACCATCTCCTTTCCTTTACCTATTAAAAAATAACATGTGTGGGGTTTATTTCTAACAATTAAAAAGAAGAGGTGAGAATCTTATAGTGGAAATGCAGCCAATGTATTTTTTTTATCAATACAATAAACGCCTAAAAAAATTATATAAATTAACGCCTAACGGGGGGGCTCGACAAACCTCTGAGGGTTTCACAGAACAGCAGTATTAATATTTTTACACACAGGGGACTCCATTTACTAATTCGGTGATTTCTGAAGGCAATTGGTTCCACTAGATTTTAGTTAGGGGTATCAGATTAAGGCTTGGTTTACACCTAATGCCTATTTGGCTCCCAGCAGGGGTCCTGTACGTTCTGGTTCACCGTTTCAGGTCAGATTTCAGCCTGAATTCGGACCAAAAAACACACAGGGCTCCTATGCAAATTCGCACCAGAGCCGCATCGGAGATATGTGAACCGGCTTCACAGAGAGCTGGTCACAATCTCCCGTTATTGCGAATTGGATGCAGGGGCTGAATACAAATGCACGCCACACTTTTCACATATTTGATTGTAGAAAAAATGTTGAAAACCATTTATCATTTTCCTTCCACTTCACAATTATGTGCCACTGTGTGTTAGTCTATCACATAAAATCCCAATAAAATCAATTTTTGGTTGTAAACATGAAAAAATGTGGAACGTTTCAAGGGGTATAAATACTTTTTCATTCAAGGCACTGTATACAATTAAGGCGCACACTGACATCTTCTGGAAAAAATTATAAACTGCACCTACAACAGGAAACCCCTAGGTAAGTAGTTCCCAAACAGGCCTTTAGGTAAAGTTTTCAGGATCTCTCGTCATAATGGGGAGTACAAGTATCTGTGTGTTTTATTGAAATGGTGTATAATAAACACAGCTGTGGAAGTCTTAAAAGCATGACTTACCGTATATACTTGAGTATAAGCCGAGGCACCTAATTTTACCACAAAAAAATGGGAAAATGTACTCGAGTATAGGCCTAGGGTGAGAATGCAGCAGCTACTGCAAGCAGAAAAGAGGGTCAACAATGCCCATTTACACACCACACTGTGCCACTGAAACCTCCCTGTGCCCATTACAACCTCACTGTGCCCATTGCAGCGTACCTAATAATTCTTGACAGGCTGCTCTGCGGGCGTCCATTTTTTAAAACTCGCGGCTTCCTCCTGGTCCCGTCCCGTGATAGGCGTTTGACACTGTTCGGTGTTCCGCCTATCATGGACGTTCTTTCATCCTCAGACAGATTGTTCTTGAAACAAAGCTGTCCAACTTCTTGTTGCATCTGGATGCCAATAGATCTACGTCCGGGGTCCCCATCTCCGGCATATGGCCAGAAAAACATTGGGACCATACTCCCGGGAACAACTGTTGGTGGGATGAAGACTGCGGACAGGCAAGGAACATGTTCCTCTGCCCAAGCCAGAATATGGTATACCTCCCTCTGGGCTGCATGACTTCTGGTGATCGATATAGGTGCATAGCCGAACTGTATCCTGACGGAACAATTCCGTAACCTGAAACGTTCCCGGCGGTTAAGCCAAACTTATTGCCGAATCTCTAGGATATTGATGGACAAGGTTTCCTCAGACTTTGACCATTTCCTTTGGACAGCGGTCTCTCCTAGGACTGCTCTCCAGCCCATAGACCGGCATCCGTTGTTACCACCTTCCAACCAAGTAACCGGAATGAAGGATTTACCTCTCTGTAAATTCTTGGTCATCGACCACCAACTGAGACTCTGGCGCACTCTTGGGACCAGATTCATTGGGTAATCCAAAATTTGGGTTTCTTGTTTCAACAAGACATAATACGGTGTTGTAACAGTCTTGGATGAAACTGGGCATAGGGAATTGCTTTGAATGAAGTCATCATCTTCCCTAGCAACTTCATGCAAAGGCGTATGGAAGGACCCTTCCTTGCCCTGACCACCTGGACCAGCTCTCTTATAGTGTTGACTTTTGCCTGGGGCAAAAACACTCTTTCCTGGTTCTACAGGTTGAGAATCCAACACTAGGTGTTCCAGATACCTGACCGTTCTGGACACCCGTGCTACTAACTGATCTACCAGTAGCAGGTCGTCTAGGTATGCCTTTACTGCTATACCCTGGCCCCTTAGTCTTGCTAGTACTGGGGCCAAACTTTCGTAAATACCCGGGAAGCCGTGGCTAACCCGAACGGCAAGAACACTTGCTAAAAGAGGCGCTGTTCCACCGCAAAACGCAGAAACTTCTGATAAGCGGGGAAAACTGGCACATGTAGATATGCATCTTGATGATTGATGCTAGAACTTATCCTCCTCGTAGGGTGGATACTACTGACCATATTGACTCCATGCGGAAAGAGCAGAGCATGCGCGCAAGAGCCGCCGGTAACAGCACACGAACTGAAGCAACGGCTCATAGGTGCCATTGCTTCAGTTTGCCCCAGTGCGCATGTGCCGATGACATTGGCACATGCAGGGCACAGGGCATATCTCCTAAAACGTGCAGGTTTAGGCGATATCCTGGGTAGCTACAGGTAAGCCCTAATCTAGGCTTACCTGTAGTATAAAGTGGTTGTAAAGGGTTTACAACCACTTTAAAAGCGTATTTAAAGTCAAAACATTTTATTTCATTTTGGATAAAGTAGAAAAGGGTTAAACCAATCAGTATATTTTATGTGGTTTATGTCCCCATGGAAGATTTTCCCTCACCTCTTGCTCTGGTGACAACTTCAAATTCTGGACCCCCCCCCCCCCCCCCGTCTTTCTGTCTCAGTGACAATGGTCCCCAGAAACTACGGTAATAAAGAGGGTAAATCTGCCCCGCAGGGGCACAGACGGCAAGAGAAACTTGAGGGCCACTCAAACAACTGGAAAAAAAAAAAATGACCATACATACAATTTAATTCAGATTTCTGTTACTTACTCTCTTTTTTATTCTTAGATGAACTATTTTTTTTCTTGGGTTTGGATTTTGATCCCTTGGTCTGCTGTTTTTCCAAGTATTTTTCCTGGCATTCCTCTGCCGAGTGGCTTCCAACTGCCATGGCAACTTCGAACCAGTACCCAGGTTTGCGCTTTGGTAGTTTAGAAATTGCACTTGAAGGGCACAGAATAGATTAAAGTTTAGATACTTTACATCCATAACAAAGTACTGAGATCTAAAAAAAAAAACGAATTTAGTGACTAGACCATCTAAAATTACATGGACATTTACCTGAAAGTCATTTTGACTTGCACTTTACAGGCTTCTGTCCCATATTTTGATTACTATATTCATACACAAATCTATAATACCATGGGGCCAGAGCCACGCTAAAGCACCGCTTGATTTAGCGGCGCTTTAGCGCTGTTTAAGCGGTGTTTTTTCGTCCGTTAGCGGGGAGCTTTTAACCCCAAAGAAGTGGTTAGAAACTCCCATGTTGCGGCGCTTCCGAAGCACTGTCCATTCATTCCAATGGGCAGGGCATTTTGGGAGCGCTAAATACAGCCCCAAAAATGCTGCTTACAGGACCTTTCGGAACATCCCACAAGCGCACCGCCCCAGTGCAGAAGTTATAGCGTCTACAAACTATGGATTTTCTTTTTTTTTTTTTTACTAGTAATGGTGGCGATCAGCGACTTATAGCAGGACATTGCGGCAACCAAATTGGACACCAACTGACACTATTTTTTGCAGACCAGTGACATTACAGCGATCAGTGCTAAAAATATGCACAATCACTGTACTAATGACACTGAGAAGGGGTTAACATTAGGGGCGATCCAAGTGTTAAAGTGGTTGTAAACCCCACTTTTTGACTTTTACCTACAGGTAAGTCTATAATAAGGCTTACCTGTAGGTATGAAGAATATCTCCTAAACCTGTACGGTTTAGGAGATATTCCCCTTGCAATGCGCCGCTGATTGCAGCGGCGCATGCGCAAGGGGGATCCTCGGCTGAAGGGCCGGCCGCCGCCGGAATGAAATCTTCCGCGCGCATGCGCGGGAGTGACGTCATCGCCGCTCCAGCCAATCACAGTGCTGGAGCGGCGATACCCGGAAGACACGCAGAGTCAAGATGACATCTTGCTCGGCGTGGACCAGGTAAGTTCTCTTCTCCTCGTTCCGAGGTAAGTATTTCATAATGAGCTTTTATGCGGTGCATACTAGCTCATTATGGCTTTTGCCCTGCAGGTGTAAAAAAAAAAAAAAAAAAAAAAAAAAGTATATGCGGGTTTACAACCGCTTTAAACTGTGTGCCCAGCGGGTGTTTTACTGTAGTGGGGGAGGTGCTTTTACTAAAAGAAGGCATAGATCTGCGTCAGGAACACAGGATCTATACCTTCCTTACTAACAGAACGGCGATTTGCCTTGTTTACATAGGCAGATCGCCGTTCTGTCAGTGCACTGAATGATCAGCGGGTGCCAGAGGACATCAAGTCCACGTGATCTGCTGATCAGCTTCCGCTGTATCAAATCACAGTGGGAGCAAGCTGGCAGCGGCATGCCCGATACCTGGGAGTGCAGGGTCACGTGTGTGTGTGTGTGTGTGTGTGTGTGTGTGTGTGTGTGTGTGTGTGTGTGTGTGTGTGTGTGTATGTATGTATGTATATATATATATATATATATATATATATATATATATATATATATATATATATATATATATATATATATATATATATATATACACACACACACACACACACACGTGATCCTGCGCAGCGTAGCCGACCTGTAGCAGTAAAGCAGCTATGGGAAGGTGCTTTTACTAAAGGAAGGCATAGATCCGCATCCCTACTTTGCAGGAACACAGGATCTATTTTTTCTTTACTGACAGAATGGCAAAATGCAATGTTTACATAGGCAGGTCCCGGTTCTGTCAGTGTGCTGAATGATCAGCAGTTGCCGGGGGACATCAAGTCCACGTGACCCGCTCCTGCTGTGCAGACTCATAACGTTGTAATACAACACTAAGTAGACTACTTACCTGTAAAGTCTTTTCACTTCTTTCTCTGTCCAGTCCTCCTGATGAACCAGTGCTGCCAATGGGTTCTGGGGCAGTTGACGTTCTGGATGGGAATGAGTAGGTGATCTTGATGCATTGTTGCCTCTCAAGTTTTGTTGATGTTTCTGAAGATGCTGCAACTGAGGACTTGGTTTGGTAGCCTTCCTGTTGACTTCTGTATTGGCTTTCCTCTTAGGCTTAGAGTCATCTTCGCTTTTATCTTCTTCATCTTCAAGGTCTAATTCAGAGTGTGAAGTTTCTCTCGGACTGCTTTTCTTTTTACTTAAACTAGGATTTGACTGCTTCTTTGTATCATCTATTCGTGTGAAGTGCTTCTCAGTGTTCTCTTGCTCTATGGCCCCTCTATGAGATTTTTGGGAACGTGCGTTGTGACTTTTCTGTGATCCAGGAGTATGAACCAATAATTTATTTTTTGACTTGGCAGTTTGGTGCAAATCCTTCCACTGAACCATTTCCAGTTCAGACTCTGAATCCAAATCATCATTTTGGGATTTTCTAGAAAAAACAGGTACTTTGTTAAGAAGCTTAAAGTGATGGTAAAGATTTTTTATTTGTAATTTTTTTAACCACTTAACCATTTAGGGACCAGCGCATGACTATATACATCCTTTTTTTGAAGAGGGATATCTTGGTAACGGCAGCAGCTTGCTGCAACAACCGAGATATGCATCTCTTCAGGTGCCGGTCCTGTAAACGATAATGGTGGTCTCTGCGGCGGATTCGCCGCAACATCACAGTTATCGGCGGTGGGAGAGGCCCCCCCGACGCCACTCTCCCGCTCACCGGAGCCGGCGGTAGCGGCAGAGGTGATCGGGTCCTCTTCCTAGCTGGGTTTAGAGACGAATGAGGGGAAGATAGCCCCCCCCCCCCCCCACCCGTCTCCAGAGCAAGAGCAATAATTATAGACCTTCTCTGTAACTCAAAAGATGCAACATATAGAATTTTTTAAACATCGCCTATGGAGATTTTTAAGGGTAAAAGTTTGACGCCATTTCACGAGCGGGCGCAATTTTGAAGCGTGACATGTTGGGTATCAATTTACTCCGCGTAACATTATCTTTCACAATATAAAAAAAATTGGGATAACTTTACTGTGGTCTTATTTTTTTCAAAAAAACATGCTTTTGTAAGACCGCTACACAAATACGGTGTGACAAAAAGTATTGCAATGACCACCAATTTATTCTCTAGGGCAGTGGTCTCCAAACTGTGGCCCAAGGGCCAGATGTGGCCCTTTGCTAGCCTTTATCCAGCTCAACTCCTCCTCCATCCTCCATCACTGGGAGTTTCTGCCTTATGTGCGGCTTTCGTGGAGGCTGCTTAACCCTTCAGGGACCGGAGTCCCTGAAGTCAGGATTGGAGGTCCTTTTCCCAATCGAATGTCACTTAGGACCTCCAAAATTCCGGCCCCAAATAAGCCACTACAAATGCAGAGAGGGGCTTGTGTTTGTGAGCTGCCTGGTTGTGGTTTGAAATGTATACTCTTTTGCACCCAATTTTTAGTTTTGTTGCAACACCTGGTTTTGACCTACTTCCGCTCGGAACGACTAGGGGATCCGAGCTGAAATTCTCCTCACCCCCTCTCTGCCTGCAGTCTTCTGGGACACATCACAGGTCCCAGAATACTGCAGGATCATTCGCAACTCGCACATGTGCAGTGGGCACCCGGCTGTGAAGCCTCAACCTGTCACAGCCGGAATGCCGGATGCGTAGAGAAGCCTGTGGGAAGGGGCAGCTCGCGTGATCACATCGCTGAATCATGGGGACAGGCGAGTGTGTGTTTAATAAAAGTCAGCAGCTACAGTTTTTGTAGCTGCTGACCTGCAACCAAAAAAATTACTGGAGCTCTGCTTTAATACTTGCCTGTAAAGTCTTTTTGAAGCACTGTTGCCTCTTAAGGTTTGCTGATGTTTCTGAAAATTCCGCAATTGATTACTTGGTTTGGTGGTCTTCCCTTTGGCTTTCGTCTTGACTTCCCGCTCAGACTCATAGTCCTCTTCATCATCATCTTCATCTTCTTCTTCAGCAAAGTCTAATTCAGACTCTGAAGATTCTTCAGATGGATTGGTTTTCCTTCGATGTGCTCTAGGATTTGACCGCTTGGTTGCAATTTTTTTTGTTGTAAAGTGCGTCTTAGTGTTCTCCTGCTTTTTAGCCGGTCTTTGAGATTTCTGTGAATTAGTATTTTGTCTTTTCTGTGGGCCGGGTGTAGAAAGCAACATTTTATTTTTTGACTTCACAGTTTCAGACAGATCCTTTCTAGACGCCGTTTCCACTTCAGACTCTTCAAAATCGAAAATGCTTTGAGATTTTCTAGAAGGAACAGCTACTTTGTCACAAGGCTCTGTCCATGCCAAATTATCTTGAGAGCTTTCTTCCTCAAAGTCATCCAACGGTTGAGTAGAATGAGAGGTTTGTTTATTATCTTTCTTGGAATTGAGATGTCTTTTTATCCCCCTCACACTATTCAAAGGTCTAGACACTTCTTCCGAATGGGAGGATTCCGCTCCAGTATTCCATTCCCGAGTGGGTTTGGAAAGGGTTGACTTCTGACTATTCGGCACCTGCCTGCAGGCCCATGTTTCTGCTTCTTCTTCTTCAGAGTCCTGAGATTCTGTTAAAGATCTTTGTGCTTTTGAAGAATAAAGGGACAACCTTTTCCTATTCTGTGAAGTTTCAACAGGTTCTGCCTTCTGCTTGGTTGACTTATGTAGAATGGCTTCATTCCTTTTCCTTACAGCACATTTGCTGATGTTTTCACATAAAATAGCTACCTTCTCCACTTCTGGAGGTTTCTCAGAATCAGATATTGGCTGCTCAGTCCCTGAAGTCTGCGTTCCACTTGTGTCAGAAAGATCAGAATTTAGCATCTGCTGAAGGTGCGGCGGGCTCTTAGACCCGGTAAGGCTTTCTTCTTCAGAAGCTTCTGTTATATTAGCCAATGACACTGGATAACCAGATAGTGGTCTTCTAAGGGTTGACTTCTGCATTTCTTTCACACGGCCCTTACTCAAACTCTTTTTATGTTTCAACCTTTTGGAGGCTCGGACACCATTTTGAAGTCCTGTAGGGTGGACCATTTGTTGCATACTTGTTTTAAAACTCTTTGGCTTTATTTGTAAAGCTTTTTTAGACTTCTTCCCTTTTTTTATAGTGGAAGGTTGGTAATCATCAGAGGACTCACTTTCGTCCTCACTGGTTATGGTAATACCACTAGAGGACCTACTTTCATCCTCACTGGTTATGGTAATACCACTAGAGGACCTGCTTTCATCCTCACTGGTTATGGTAATACCACTAGAGGACCTATTTTCATCCTCACTGGTTATGGTAATACCACTAGAGGACCTATTTTCATCCTCACTGGTTACGGTAATACCACTAGAGGACCTGCTTTCAGCTTTACTGCTTTCTGTCAAAGTGCTTGCCTCAGAATCTTCTAGGTCTTGTGGAAAACTGGAAGTGGCTTTGTTATTCCCAGTTTTCTTCTCTTTTGATTTTTTATACCCCAAATCTGTCTTTCCTGAGGAAACATTGGAGGAACTATTGGAACAGCTCGAGCTGTGAAACTGAACCTGATGTTGCAAACACCTCTTTTTAATCTGTTTTCTGGTGTTCAAGGGGGTGAGCATTACGCTCATGGGTTTCAGCGGACACCTCTTGACATTCCGTTGTCTATTTTTCAAAGTTTGACTTCTAGAGTTGGTCTCCTTGACCGGTGTCTCCTTGACCGGTAGTTCTAATTATAAAGAAGTGACAAAATGGCTTTAGTAAAACGGGAGACCATCAGAAAAAGGAATTTAAAGCGATTATATAAGAAAAAAAAAAAAATAGGGCTCAGATAAAGTAAAGGGGAGGGGATGGTGAGGGGCCAAAAACAATGCCTAAACATTTTTTACCGTAAAGCGGAGTTCCATTCACTTTAACTTTACTTTATTTAATATATCAACGGCAATAATTTTTCCATTGATCGTTTTTTTATTTATTTTTTCGTCCGCTTACCATGTTTCTAAGCTGTTCCATTTTACTTCCTCCTTCTCCCACGTGCGGCTAATCACGTCATTTCCTGGCGGCGCACGGTCTCCTGGGAGGTTGGGGTCATAATTCCCAGGAGTCAGTGTGGATCGCTGCCGCTCATTTCAAAACCGGAAGCGACGCAATGATATCTTCGTTGCCATCACAACGGGGTAGGCACTTCCGCCGTCCGTTGTGATGGCAACGTCAGAAGTTTACGACGCTGCGAGCCTAACAATACTGCGCACGTGCGAGAACGGGCGGTGCATGATGGTCGTTCAGCGGCACAGTATTTCAGAATAGAGTGCTTGTGGGCTTCACATGCCCACAAGCAATATGGGAAAAAAATCCCAATAAGTGTACATTGATTAGTTTGCACAAAAGTTTTAGCATCTTCCATATTTATGGAATTTTTATTGATTTTATTAGGTTTTACTAGTAATGGTGGCAATCAGCGACTTCGAGTAGGACTGCGATATTGCGGCAGACAAATTGGACACTAATGCCCCATACACACCATCAGATTATCTGCAGATTTTTGTCTTCAGATTTACCAAAACCATGTAGTACAAGGGCCTGCCTGATTGCATACAAATTGAAACTCTTAGGGTTTTGACCTCATATTATATGTTTTTGGTAAATCTGAAGACAAAAATCTGCAGAAAATCTGATGGTGTGTATGGGGCTTAAGGGACACTTTTATGGAGACCAGTGACACCAATACAGTGATCAGTGCTAAAAATATGCACTGTCACTGTAGTAATGACACTGGCAGGGAAGGGGTTAACATCAGTGGCGATCAAACGATGGGGAGGGGGTGGTTGTTCTGTTTAGCAGAAATACAAGATCTGTCTTCTCCTGTCACAGAACAGTGATCTGCCTTGTTTACATAGGCAGACCGCCGTTCTGTCTTCCTTGGGAACAAATGCCAGGTCCTGGCGGACATCGGGTTCATAGGACCGGCGTATTGGCTCCCACTGTCTAATCACAGCAAGAGTGGGTTGCTGGCGGCACGAGCGGGCCCCAGACCCAGAGGTGGAATAAAAATCACGTACAGGTACGTAATTTCGCACTATACATGGGGAGGTCCTTAACCACTGGCCAACCAGCGCACAACGATATACGTCGGCAGAATGGCACGGACAGGCAGATGGGCGTACAGGTACGTGCCCTTTAAGAATCGGCATTGTGGGCGTGCGCTCCAAGAGTCCAAACACAGGTCCCGCGGATTTGATGTCTGCGGGGATACGCGCGATCGTCTCACGGAGAGGAAGAACGGGGAAATGCTGATGTAAACCTAGTGACAAGGACACTGATCATCTGCTCCCAGTGATCGGGAGCGGTGATCAGTGTCGTTTTACAAGTAGCCCATCACCCATACAGTTAGAACACATCCCTAGGACACACTTAAACCCTTCAGTGCCCACTACAGGTTAACCCCTTCACTGCCAGTGTCATTTTTACAGTAATCAGAGCAGCAGCTTTCTTTAGGCAAACTTGTAGCTGATGCTTTGAAATAACTGATAAAGGGAGATCATCATATAACAGACTGTGGATTAAAGCCGGCCATAGATAGACTGATCTCGGTCAGTTCAGCAGGGACTGGCTGAGACTCGATCCATCTATGGGAAGGCTGATTGTGCCCATGTTGATCCATCGATTGACTTGAGTACAGCCAGCATGTTGGATTTTTAGCATGAGCTTATTGCCAGTGGCACCGCGCGCCCCCCTACCCACAAGGAGAATACAAAAGCTCAGTGGGTAGGATTCCCCAATCAACTTGGACTGTGTTGATGGGGCAATAGAGCTAAAATATCATAATCTATGGTCTTCTTAAATTCCACACCCACACAACCAGCAGATATAAAACCATTTTTTATAAAAAAAATTGCCCATAACTCCACTTAAAATTGAGTGTTCAATAACGTGCACCACATGCCGATAAGAGCTGTCACGGTTGCATGCATTTAGGGACAGCTGTCCAAGCCTGGATGCCTCTTTCTGTTTCCAGGGCCACTCATCTGTCCCAATCTGCATGTACCTGCTGAGTGTGGTTGGTGACATGCAGTTAGCAAACAGAAATGGCTCCTTTTAGCCCGCCATTACTCTGTACAGACTGAGCAGCCATCACTGGTCGCATACATCTGTCAGCTGCAAGAAGCCACACATTTTTGCATATTTTTCGCTCCATAAGACGCACTTTTTTCACATCAAAAATGGGGAGAAATGCCTGTGTGTCTTATGAAGCAAATACAGTTAATGGGCACAAGTCAGGCTACATTGAATGGGCACAAGTCAGGCTACATTGAATGGGCACAAGTCAGGCTACATTGAATGGGCACAAGTCAGGCTACATTGAATGGGCACAAGTCAGGCTACATTTAATGGGCACTGGTAAATATTTTGGTACACAATTTGATTTCAGAATATTTTTTTTTCTTGTTTTCCTCCTCTAAAACCTAGGTGTGTCTTATGGTCAGGTGCGTCTTATGGAGCAAACAATATGGTAAATCACCCAAGTGAAGGGTGCCTCAAAAATGAAAAAAGCATACTGTAAGCATCCTGCAGTGTACAGTGAAATTCTTCTAACATTCAGTTGTCCTACTTCCACATGACCTGCGAATTCCCTGGATCTTGCAGGATACTCCCCTCCACTTTTATGATAGTAATCCCCAGTGTTTCTTTATATATAACAAAAAATACAAGGACTTACACATGCCCGGGCTAGAAAGATGCATGCATTTACCTTCTTTATTCAGCATTTTTGTTTTAGACGACGACTTTGATGAACTTCCCTTTCCGTTGCTCGTCCTTGGAAACAAGCCATGCATACGTTCCTTGAAAATGAGCAAAAAGCAAAATAAGTAAGAAGCTATGTTGCCACAGTAAAAAGTTGGCCTTAAGTTGTGAGTTGTGCGCAACAAGCAAATAGGAGGGTCTTTCTTAGGGAACACCCCCCCCCCCCCCACCTGTCCAAAGACTTCACTTAGATTGGCCTAGGTAAATCATATAGCGTGCCTTATCTGTAAGGAGCTTAGCTCCCCCGGTGGTTCAAGGCCCTTCCTCTTTGAAGGTTGGGCCATTACTGTACCCTCATGCAGGTTTTTTTTTTCTTTTGTGTGCTGCAAGTTCACTTTTTTGTGCACAAGGTTTCAACAAGTAACTCACCATTGAAAAATATCAGATACTCACAATAGACTCTGTTAGAGCATCCCTGTCTGCTCTGATAATGCTGGTGTTCAACTGGAAGTCGACCGATAGTCTCTCTCCACACCAATACTTCAAAATAGGCTTTACCTGGCGCCCACTGCGAGTAGTCAAAGACTGGATGGAAAGTTCTATAAAAATGTCCAACATTACAGAAAAGTTCACATTTTTTTGTATAGGAATCTTAAGCTGGATACACACTATACAACTTTTGTTGTTTGATCTCCTTTAGATTTACCAAAAAAATGTAGTGCAAGGGCCGGCATGATTGCATACACATTGAAACTGTTGAGGTTTGACCTCATTTTATATGGTTTTGGTAAATCTAAAAAGGAAAAAAAAAAAAAAACTATAGAAAACTGTATAGAGTGTATCCAGCTTTACTGCAGACACTTTTCTTAGAAATACAGTTTTAAGATTTACATAAAATGATTTATAAAGCAAGGACATTGAACCATTCACATCATTCCTACCCCTTGAAAGGAAACAGGATGGAGTCCCAGTGGTTCTCAACTCCTGTCCTCAGGACCACTAACAGGCCAGGTTTGCAAGATAACTGAAATACATCACAGGTGAGATCATTTGCTGCTCAGTGATTGCAGTATTCTAGTCTGCATCTCTCCAAGGTAATACTTAAAAATCTGGCCTGTTCGTGGGTCCTGAGGACAGGAGTTGAGAACCGGGATAGACAGAGATACACACACATAATCAATTGAGAGACTGCCAAGAGTGGCCATTGTGCATACTTTTCTTCCATTTCTCTCAGCAGTATAGACACTTTTGCAGTCATCCTATCATTAAAAGGGGTTTTCCACCCATTTTTTAAGTTCATTAAAAGTCAGCAGCTACAAAAAGTGTAGCTGCTGGCTTTTAATAAACTGACACTTACCTACTAACTTAAAAAATGGGTGGAAAACCCCTTTAATGATAGGATGACTGCAAAAGTGTCTATACTGCTGTGTCTTCATTGTCACTGTGGGCACCCGGCCGTGACAGCTTTCGGCTTCACGGCCGGGCACCGACTGCGCATGCGCGCGCGGCCCGGCGCTGTTTGATTGGACAGGCGATTGCCCGGGACCTGTCACGTGTCCCAGTCGATCGCCTACAGGGAGGGGCTGCCAAAAAGGCGATATGACGTATCGCCTTTGCAGCCCCTTGGCGGAAGGAGGAAGTGGGACAGGAAGTCCCCTTCTCCTGAAGCCCCCCCCCCAAAAAAAAAATTGCATGCCAAATGTGGCATGTAAGGGGGAGAGGAGTGGGTTAAGAGGAAGTTCCATTTTTGGGTGGAACTCCTCTTTAAAGTAATTGACTAGAAATAATTACAAATGAATCCACTTTAAAGGATAAGTTATATTATTTAAAGGATATGTAATGCGTTCCCACTGCTACAGCCTCCTTGACCCGCCACCTCAAGTAACAGCAAGCAGGGGATCTTCTCCCTGAACTCACTGTCTAATAAGAATATAAAAAAAAAAAAAAAGAAAAGAAAAGAGAACACACGTGGACGAGCGGGGTTCCGTCCATCTGGCCATGTCATTCATTTACAGTGTTCTGTAAATGGGAGAACTACAAGTATCGACAGCCTTTTTGGGTGTTGGCTTGTAGTTCTCAATGAACTACCAAGGCGCTGTTATAGTTTTTAAGACTAGATTGGACAACTTATAGACATATTAGGACAAGTGTGTTACTGACTGGATCACCAGATGAAAAAAATGTTGCTGATCACATGCAACCTCCCGAGAAAAAAAAAAGAAAAAGAAAAGAAACCTCTCTAGCAATACATACCAAGCTGAGAATGTTCAGAGTGCCCCCCAAGGCCATGTACTGTCAGGAGATAGATTGGGGACTGTGGAAGAAGGGGATGATCAGAGAAGACGAACAACCAGCCTTTTTACATAATGCGGAAGATCAACTCCTTAACCACTTAAGGACCGCCCAACGACGATATACGTCGGAAGAATGGCACCGCTGGGCACAATCACGTACCTGTACGTGATTGTATAAAGCCCAGCAGTGGGTCGCGCGCGCTCCCGTGACCCGGTCCGAAGCTCCGTGACCTCGGCCGCGGGACTCGCGGCCCCGATCGCCGCTACAGTCCCGCGATCGGTCCCCGGAGCTGAAGAACGGGGAGAGGTGTGTGTAAACACGGCTTCCCCGTTCTTCACTGTGGCGATGTCATCGATTGTGTGTTCCCTAATATAGGGACGCACAATCAATGACGTCAGACCTACAGCCACACCCCCCTACAGTTGTAAACACACTTCAGGGAACACATAACCCCTTCAGTGCCCCCTTGTGGTTCACTCCCAAAAAATTCCCAAAAATTTGTCAAAATTGTCCGCCATGATGTCGCAGTCACGAAAAAAATCGCTGATCGCCGCCATTAGTAGTAAAAAAAAAAAAAAAAAAAAAAAAATTATAAAAATGCAATAAAACTATCCCCTATTTTGTAAACGCTATAAATTTAGCGCAAACCAATCGATAAACGCTTATTGCGTTTTTTTTACCAAAAATAGGTAGAAGAATGCGTATCGGCCTAAACTGAGGAAAAACATTTTTTTTAGATGTTTTTGGGGGATATTTATTATAGCAAAAAGTAAAAAATCTTGCATTTTTTTCAAAATTGTCGCTCTATTTTTGTTTATAGAGCAAAAAATAAAAACCGCAGAGGTGATAAAATACCACCAAAAGAAAGCTCTATTTGTGGGAAAAAAAGGACCCTAATTTTGTTTGGGAGCCACGTCGCACGACCGCGCAATTGTCAGTTAAAGCGACGCAGTGCCGAATCGCAAAAAGGGGCCTGGTCCTTTACCTGCATTTTGGTCCGGGCCTTAAGTGGTTAAGTTCCACAGTGAGTATATAACAAGCATGCTTTACTGCATTATACAGACTGCTTTTACTGTTGTGGGTTTAGTAATACATGGGACTACATGTGTTCACAGCGTCTCACCGCAGAGATGTAGTCCCAAGGGAGGCGGCGAGCACGCTGACTAACCCCCCAGCCAGAATGGCCCGGATGATGGGGGCAATCTTACTGAGGAGAAACAGGAAGTGAGAAATTGAGACAAAAGAAAAAAAACATTTAGAAGGGAAATCGAAGGAAAAGGTAAGTGAACCAAATATGTAGTAGCTTAAAAGGAACCCATTTAGAAAATAAAAAAAGAACCTTTACAACCCCTTTAATTACCAATTATTCACAAAGCACTTACTACCACATGATCCATCTTCATAGTCGTGCTCTCCAACTGGGAGTTCCAATTCTCTACTTGAAATCTTATTTTTCCACTTGGTATAACTGCTGGGCTTTTTGCTCTTTGTATCTGGACAGGAACCAGAAGTTGTCTTTGTTACATTATCTTTGCTTGTAGGGTCCTCGGGCTGGTAAGGTATTACAGCACTAAAATGAATAAAAGGAATTATTAAAGCGGACCTTCAGTAATTGTTAAAACTTTCCATCTATTAAATAATCTGCCCAGTGAAAAAAAATAATAAAAATAATCTGCCCTTGTTGTTTAAACTTGATGGTAAAGCATTTTTTTTTTTTGCCAGTAAATACCTTCCCGTTTCTTTTCTGGTCATTAGCCTAGGCTTATGACATCATCCACAACTCACTCTCTCTCTCTCTCTCTCTCGGGACTGGGCGTTCCCAAGCACTGCCTGTGATTGACAGGTTTCCGAACGGCGCATACTGCGCGTCACAGGTTGCCGAAAAAACCCGAACGTCGGTGCGGCTCTATACAGCGCCTGCGCACCGACGTTCGGGTTCTGTCGGCAACCTGTGACGCGCAGTATGCGCCGTTCGGAAGCCTGTCAATCACAGGCAGTGCTTGGGAACGCCCAGTCCCGCGGGATTGCCGGGGGGGGTGGAAATCGTGATAACGAGGTATGTGCTGAGAAAAAAAAAAAAAAACACTGGCATTCTGTCGGTAGGATGGCTCGACTCCATGTGATGTCAGAATTTTTTTTGAGGGTGAACCTCCACTTTAATGGCTTTAGTCCACCCCCTGAAGGAAAAGAACTTCCATCCTGACCCCCAGGGTGCAAGGCTCCTGACGGGGATATAGGTTTACATGGTCTGCCTAGCCAGAAGGCCTGGCAGACCCCGCCCTCCTTGGACAGGCGAAGCCATCCTCGAATACCAGGTCAGGGGAGCTCTCTCAAAAGAGAGACCCCCCCCACAGGTAGGGGAGGAAGGAACACGAGGGCCACACATCCTCCCCCTAGATGTCATGGTAAGCCCGAGGACTCGCAACCTTCATCCAGTGAAGAAAACACACATAAAAGTGAAGTGAAAAACGTGAGAGAAAAAAAATAAAGAAGAAGAATAAAGTGTCCGTGCCAAATAGTTGAGAGCCCGGTCTCTGTGCTGGGAAAGCGCCACTCAGCGCACGCCTAGCACAAAACACAAATCTATGCGGATCCCACTTCCTGGACGCTGCATATCTGTGTTTCCCCGTTGTCAAGAGGTAAAACTTCCAAACCATCTACACATAAAATACACAAATTTATAAAGTAACCTTTGTAACGACTGTATGAAGAATGTGACATAGCTTTTCCAGTTGTCGGGAAAACCAAATTCAAACTTTTCTACCAGCCAGGATGGACAACCTGAAAATATAAAAAGCATATGAAGGTCTCCGACATCACAGGGTTCTATAACCTCGATTTGAAGATTAACCAACCAGTTTGCAACATGCAGGCCTTGTCTAGGTGCCCCTGCAGCTCATACACTCGGCCTGTCAGAGTCTTCACTTTGTGTGGTTCAATGCGATGCACAATAATATTGCTGTGCCAGTGCAGGTCCTCACTGTCTCTGCATAAAACAAACAAAAAAACTGTTCGATCAATAATATATATGAAATAAATAAAAAATTAAAGCGGTTATTTAGTCCCCTGTATGAAAATGAAAGGTCAGCAGCTACAAAAACTGTAGCTGCTGACTTTTAACCAGTTCCCACCCGGGCCAATTCTGACGTTTCTTTCCAACGTGTAAAAATCTGTATTTTTTTTTGCTAGAAAATTAATTAAAAACCCCCAAACATTTTTTTTTTTTTTTTAGAATAAAATGGTGGGTGTTGCATTTTATTGTCACACTGTATTTGCGCAGTGTTTTTTCAAACCCCATTTTTTTTTTAGAAAACTTTAATGAATTTGTTTTGCATACAAACACTATACAGGCAGTCCCCGGGTTACAAACAAGATCGAGTCTGTAGGTTTGTTCTTAAAGGGGTTGTAAAGGTACAATTTTTTTTTTCCTAAATAGCTTCCTTTACCTTAGTGCAGTCCTCCTTCACTTACCTCATCTTTCCATTTTTGCTTTTAAATGTCCTTATTTCTTCTGAGAAATCCTCACTTCCTGTTCTTCTGTCTGTAACTCCACACAGTAATACGAGGCTTTCTCCCTGGTGTGGAGTGTCCTGCTCTCCCCCTCTCTTGGACTACAGGAGAGTCAGGACGCCCACTAAGGCCCTGTACACACGATCAGTCCATCCGATAAAAACGGACTGAAGGCTGAAGTCTGATGTGCCTACACACCATCAGTTCAAAATCCGATCGAGTCCAACGCGGTGACGTAAAACACAACGACGTGCAGAGAAAAATGAAGTTCAATGCTCCCAAGCATGCGTCGATTTGATTCTGATCATGCGCGGGTTTGGAACCGATGCGTTTGCGTACTAAACCCATCGGTTTGGACCGATCGGTCAGGCGTCCATCAGTCCGATTTTAAAGAAAGTTCTAAAACTTGGTCTGAAGGACAAAAGTCCGATGGGGCATACACAAGGTAGGTTTGGACTGATGAAACTGAACTTCAGTCCGTTTTCATCAGTTTGGACTGAGACACAGCTCCTTTCTCTATCTGCAACGTAGAGAGCGTCCTGACTCTCCTGTAGTAAGTTGGGACAGGTATATTTTGTAAGTGTAGCTCCAGCCCAAAAAATATATTTTTAAGCTTTTTGGATAACATAGGGAAGGGTTATCACCCCTGTAACATTTGTTTTCCTGTCTGTGTCCCTGTTCAGAAGATTTCACCTCACTTTCTGTCCAAGTAACAATTGGACTTTGAACATTTTGGGTTGCTGTGGAAACAAGGATTGTTGATAAAGCTTCAGTGGGGACACCTTTGCCCCATGATAACTTAGGCTGCATTCACACCTAGGCGTTTTGTCGCCTGAAGCGCAACGCTACAATACGCTGCAGGGGGAAAATAACATTATACCCTATGGAGATGGTTCACATCTGCACGCCGAATGCCTGAAGCTCAAACAAGTTCCGGACCCTTTTTTGTCGCGCGTATCGGGCAGTTTGGGCGTATTTGAGCGTTTCCACTTCCCATAGAAAGTAATGAAAACGCTCGATTCAAGCGACTTGCGCGACAACGAGCGTTTGCTACGGGCGTTTTGTCGCTTTAATCAATAGAACTTTTCACCCAGGCAGAAGATTAAACAAATCTACCAACATAGCAACAAGTGATGAAAAGATGATCATTTTTCCTATTGGCTAAAATAAAAAACGTCGAAGTACAAAAACGTCAGACGACGCTGTATGCAAACGCGCAAATAAGCATGAATACGCGCGACAAAACGCCAGAAAAAAACGCCCAAAAAAACGACCGACGCTCAGGTGTGAATGCAGCCTAACAGGAGAGAATTTCCCTTCCTAGGGGTAGAGTACCTCTGACTTCCTGTTGTCTCCCTCCGTTTGCAAGTAGGAGTCGTTTGTAAGTTGGATGTTTTTAACCCGGGGACCGCCTGTACAATACCCAATTATTGAGGTGAAGGCCTCATCCCAGTATAACCACTTTAACCAGAGGACAACATACAGGCGGGAAGTGGCTACAAAACAGCCACTCAGCTGTCTAGGGATCCAACGCTGTGCTCACCTGACCCGGTTTCTTCACTGCTCTTTGGTCCTCGCCGCCAACAGCGGCGACTTTGTAGCCAGCTGCCTTCTTCGCATGCACAAGCCTTTTAAATAGTCCTGCAATTTCTCCTGCAATCTATCACCTAGGCTTTAACTAATCTAAGAGATCATACATTTGGCGCAATGTTTTTTTTTCCCCTTAGTAAAACAGAAAAAAAATAAAAAACGTACTTACACTCGCTTTCCTTCTACATATACTCCTTTGTTCTCAACACCTTTCACAAACCACTCGCTCAGTACAACCTTATCCTGGGGAAAACAAAAAATGTATAAAAAGGTTGATTTTATTAAAACAAGGAAAACCATGAGCCATAGAAGGACATTTTATGTAAAACGCTGAATAATCCATATTGGGTGTATAGCTAGACTGCCATTTGGAAATACGATTTTAGTATAACTCCTCTAGAATTAGGATCTAAAAATCATCATAAATAGTTTCATAATATTTACAACCCTTTCTGTGAATACAAACACAATTGTTCACCATCAATGACATATACACAAATTTACATTTTAACCACTTGCTTACCGGACCAATTCTGACATTTCTCTCATACATGTACTCAAACCCTAACCATAAAACACATATTTAGAGATATATATATATACACACACACACACACACACACACACACACACACATACACATATATATATATATATATATATATATATATATATATATATATATATATATATATATATACACACATATACATACCCACATACATATACACACACACACACACACACACACATTTTTTAGCATAAACCCTAGGGAATAAAGTAGTAAATATATTTATGTCACACGATATTTGCGAAACACTTTCATAAATTAAAAATTATAATATATATATACCCAATTTTTATGTATAATGTGAATAGATACCCAAAATGTCACTTTTTTTTTTTTTTTTTTAATTGTGCACGCTTCTGAAATGGCGACAAACTAGGCCACTTAAATTGGTTGTTATGCCACTCTGTCCTCTTCATACCATGCTTGTAATACTCACTGTGGAACCTAAGGGGGTTAAATCCTCTGCATTGTGTAAAAAAAAAAAAGGCTGTTTGATCCCCGATCCTCCATTTCTTCCAGAGTCCGCAAACCATCTTCAAGTGGTTGTAAACCCACTTTGCAAAAAATAAATAAAATAAATCTAACACCTGCAAGACAAAGGCATAATACTCACCTGGGATCGAAGACCCTGCCACGGTGCCCGACACAGCACCGGCCGGCCGGCAACACGTCGTCCCAGAGTTACTTCCGGGTATCGCAGGTCCGGTGCCGTGATTGTCCGGAGCCGTGATGACGTCAATCCCGCACATGCGTGCGGGACCCGCCAGTAACGGCACAGTCACTGAAAGCAACAGCACGTACGTGCCATTGCTTTAGTGCCGATTACATCGGCACATGCAGGGGAGATCTTCTAAACCGAATCCAGGGTAGCTACAGGTAAGCCTCATTATTGGCTTACCTGTAGGGACAAGCTACACATGCTCAGTTTGGTGTGTATTGCTAGAAATGTATTTATTTTCTTTTTGGAGGGTGCATGTGATCAGCACAGGGCCAATGAGCACTGTCCAGACAGAGGGTCAAGGGTCCTGCAATATGGTTGCCACCTCATCCCTTTAAACCCAAACACATATGAATTACACAGGTTCTGAGGCCAATTTAATGCAGATAAGGCACTAAGCGAGCTTAGTTATCACCTTAATCATCCACAGAACCTGTGTAATATATACCGTATTTATCGGGGTATTATTACATTTTACTACTTACAGTTTTGGTATCTTGCCCGGCGGCCTCGTCCGGTCCGGCGTCCGTCTGCGGCCTCGGTGGTGTCCTCCCGGCTTCTCCCGCGCTGTCTTCATGTCGAATCCCCATTTCCCGCGCTCAGTTTGAAGCCTCCGCCAACATATACCGAGCGCAGTACACTCGGGTATATTTGGCCAGGCTCGGCTTCTCACGCATAAACGTCACAGAGCGTGACTACGAGTGAAGCCGAGCCTGGCCGAATGTACGCGAGTGTACTGTGCTCGGTATATGTCGGCGCAGGCATTCAAACACGGTGCGGGAAGCGAGTATCGGCGTATGTCGCGCACCCGCGATTTTGCCCTGATTTTCAGGGCAAAAAAGTGCGCGATATACGCCGATAAATACGGTATATGTGTTTGGGTTTAAAGGGATAAGGTGGCAACACTATCCTGCAGACTCATAGGACAATCAGGGAAAAAATGAAAACTCCTCCTACACAAGCTTTAACTAGACACAGATATAAGTCACTCAGCTGCTATATACTGCTGATGATAAAAGGTATTTAGCAGTTTATATTTACTAAAATAATTGTATTTCCATCTTCTATGTACTGTGGGAGACCAGATATAGTGACTGCAGGCTCCTGGGTTTAGTAACACTTTAAATGTGGCAACATACAGGGTGAGCACAATTCTACATATTAGATGATGCACCAATAGTGAAAGTCACACAACAGTAATCCTATACTAGAAAGTCCGTACCTCTTGTTTCGAATGGTTATCCTGCTTTGGGTGGTTATCTTTTTCCAAGGTCACTTCAGGAGATCTCTCTTTTCGGGGGATGCGTATTACTATTTTCGGTGAAGTAAGCGCAAGTTCATAGAGATCATCAAGAGGATCGTGGCTGGTTCTCTCTTTTTCAGGCTGAGGATCTGACGTTTTCCTTGCCTGGACTGCTCTGGGAAGCCTCTGATTAGCCAACTTTGGACTGGTGGCTTTAGCAGCTGTAGCAATTTCTTGGTCTTCTTGGGGTATTTCATCCTCTACATGACCAACATCGTCCTCAAAAACACTCAAACTACTGGTGCTGCTCAAGGAGCCATCAACAGCAGACAACTTGTCCTGTAAATTCTGCGTTTGCTTCCGACCAAGATCTAAAAACACAGAGAAAAATGAATAAAGATAATCCTAAAGCATACTTGTCAGCTGGTAAAGTCTGCTAAACTGCCAACCAGAGGCGTGTCCACCAAACGTTCAACCGTCTTCAAGCCACCTAGAAGCATTGAAACCAGTGAAGGTATTGGCAGGCACCGCTAAAGAATCCAAATATTAATCATGTTTCCAGTAGAACGCGTTGTAGGAAAGGAATTCACAAAATTGAATGCAGTTTTAACCACTTCAATGCCGGCACTTTTACCCCCTTTCCTGCCCCAGGCCAATTTTCAGCGCTGTCGCACTTTGAATGACAATTGCGCGGTAATGCAACACTGTACCCATATGAAGTTTTTCTCATTTTCTTCACACAAAATAGAACTTTCTGTTGGTGGTATTTAATCACTGCTGGATTTTTTTTTGTTAAAAAAATAAATGAAAATGACAGAAAATTTTGCAAATAAGTAATTTTTCTCCTTCACTGATAGGCTGCACTGATGAGGCGGCACTGACGGGCACTGATAATTTGCAGTGTTAGGTGTCACTGAAACCTAACCCATCTATTCTGAAGGAAAAATATAGTAGGAAACAGATACCAAGTGCCCTGAGGCGATTCAGTTTGCATGTGTTGCGCTATACAAGTTTCTGAGAGGGAGAGAGAGAGAGAGAGAGAGAGAGAGAGACACATACACACAGTTGTGCTCATAAGTTTACATACCCTGGCAGAATTTATGATTTCTTGGCCATTTTTCAGAGAATATGAATGATAACACAAAAACTTTTTTTTCACTTGTGGTTAGTGTTTGGCTGAAGCCATTTATTATCAATCAACTGTGCTCTTTTTAAATCATAATGGTAACATAAACTACCCAAATTACCCTGATTAAAAGTTGACATACCCTGGTGATTTTGGCCTGATAACATGCACACAAGTTGACACAAAGGGGTTTGAATGGCTATTAAAGGTAACCATCCTCACCTGTGATCTGTTTGCTTGTAGTGTGTGTGTGTGTGTGTGTGTGTGTGTGTGTGTGTATAAAAGGTCAATGAGTTTCTGGACTCCTGACAGACCCTTGCATCCTTCATCCAGTGCTGCACTGACGTTTTCTGGATTCTGAGTAATGGGGAAAGCAAAAGAATTGTCAAAGGATCTGCGGGAAAAGGTGGTTGAACTGTATAAAACAGGAAGAAATATAAAAAGATATCCAAGGAATTGAGGATGCCAATCAGCAGTGATCAAACTCTAATCAAGAAATAGAAAATGAGAGCTTCTGTTGAAACCAAACCATGGTCAGGTAGACCAACAAAAATTTCAGCCACAAGTGCCAGGAAAATTCTTTGGAATGCAAAGAACAAAAAAAACACAACTAACTACCGGTGAAATACAGGACTCTCCGAAAACTTGTGGTGTGGCGGTTTAAAAATATTTTTTTTTCAATTGGTCTTCTGTAATATTCTATTTTTCAGAGATACTGAATTTGGGGTTTTCACTAGCTGTAAGCCATATCATCAAAATTAAAATAAAAAAAATCTTGAAAGATATCACTCTGAGTGTAATGAATCTATATAATATACGAGTTTCACTTTTTGAATTGAATTACCAAAATAAATTACCATATTTATCGGCTTATAACACGCTTCTTAATTTTAAAGAGGTAAGTTTCAGAAAAAAAAATAAAAAAAAAAACCTTACATTTTAAATAAAGAACTTGAACGCAAAATAAGGGTCAGTGCCCATCTGCAGCCTAACCAGTGCAGAATTAACAGTGCCAATCAATGCAGCCTTGCCATTGCAGCCTGATCAGTGCCCATCTGCTGCCTCATGTCATACTACATACTACCAAGTTTACTCTGCGCCCTCTGTAATACAAAGTCCCACCTCCTGGACCAGCTCCTATTAAAGACAGAACACTGGTCCAATGCCGGGACATCTGATGTCTAACATAGGAGCCGGTCCAGGAGGCGGGACTTCATATAACAGAGGCCGCTGAGTGAACAGGAGATCCTCCTGTCGGCGCTCATCCCCCCCTTCCCCTCCGAGGCACCCCAATGCAAATATCAGCATATAACACGCACACATGATTTGCATCAGATTTTTAGGAGGGGGGGAGTGTGCGTTATAAGCCGATAAACACGATGGGCCATATTCTGAGTAAAGTTACGATGGAGTATCTCAGGATACTCCATCGTATCTCTCTTTTTTGGCCAGTGTATCTATGCGAGTGATTCTTAGAACCATTTTCGCATAGATACGCTGAAGATCCGACATGTGTAAGTCACTTACACTGTCGGATCTTAAATGTAATTACTCCGCCGGCCGCTAGGTGGCGTTTACGTTCAGGTCTCATTTGTTTATGCAAATGAGCCTGATATGCCGATTCCCGAACGAATTTGCGTCGCGTAACCGTCGCTTACGTCGTTTGCGTAGTCGTAAGATTACCCCTGCTATATGAGGGGTAACCTTACGCCAGTCCCACGTAGGCCATGTTAAGTATGGCGTCATGGTCCGCGTCGTGTTTTCTCGTCGGGTACGTCGTTTTACTAAGTCGTTCTTGAATACGACTTTACGTCAATGATGCACACGTCGGCGTCATTGACCTTTTTTACGCCGAGAACTGGAGCATGCGCACTGGGCTATTTTAAGCCCGGCGCATGCGCAGTTCGTTAGAATCGGGGGGGCGCTTAATTTAAATAGAAGCCGCCCCCTTAAATTTACACGGGGATACGCCGGGCCAAATACACTACGCCGCCCCAAACTACGGAGCAAGTGTTTGGGGAATACAGCACTTGCTCCTGTAGGTTGGGGCGGCGGAGTGTAAATGGCTTACGCGCCGCCCGCCTACTTTCTTTAAGAATATGGCCCGATAACCTTTTGATATTTCATTTCTTTTTTTATATTAAATTTCACCTGTATAGTTGTAGAAACCGTTAACAATAACGTGAAAAAGAATACCATGTTGAATCCCTGACAACAAAGGTTTTGGAATGTCTACTACCAACAGATATGATAAAGGAACCCTTTGGGGTTGATATCCCCTCTAAAGAGACACCAGGTGTGGTCCCATAACACAGGGTTTGACAAATTTGCTTGGAATCTAGGAGCCAGCTAAAAAAGTTAGGAGCCAGAAAACGCGCCCCGTCCCGACGAGCTTGCGCGCAGAAGCGAACACATACGTGAGCAGCGACCGCATATGTAAACGGTGTTCAAACAACACATGTAAGGTATCGCCGCGATTGGAAGAGCGAGAGCAATAATTCTAGCCCTAGTCCTCCTCTGTAACTCAAAACATGCAACATGTAGAGTTTTTTAAACGTCGCCTATGGAGATTTTAAAGGGTAAAAGTTTGACGCCATTCCACGAGCGGACGTAATTTTAAAGCGTGACATGTTGGGTATCAATTTACTCGGCGTAACATTATCATTCATAATATTAAAAAAAATGGGGATAACTTTACTGTTGTCTTATTTTTTAATTAAAAAAAGTGTAATTTTTTCCCAAAAAAAGTGCGCTTGTAAGACCGCTGCGCAAATACGGCGTGACAGAAAGTATTGCAACGATCATCATTTTATTCTCTAGGGTGTTAGGATAAAAAATATATATAATGTTTGGGGGTTCTAATTAGAGGGAAGAAGATGGCAGTGAAAAATTACTTTAGAATTGCTGTTTAACTTGTAATGCTTAACTTGTAATACCAACGGCCACCACCAGATGGTGCCAGCTCACAAAAAAAAAAAAAATGTTTTTTTTTTTTTGCCCCCCCTTCCAAGCCAAGTCGCCAGGACCCTATTTCTAGTCGCCATGGCGACCTGGCGCCCGGGATTTGTCGAGCCCTGCCATAACAGATCATCTCACCTTTTTCTTGGTTATTTAAAAAAACACCCGTAAAGTCATTGGGGTTCCAAGGTTTAAGGGGGCTCTCCCTTGTCCTGCGACGAGGCACGACCTCCTTGGCTGCATCCGGTTCTGTACTTTGCCTCTCCAATGTGAAGAAAACATTGCTAACATCGGAGAAGTCTGGTGAACCCACGCTGCCCGGAATAAACGTTGATTGAAGCGCTGAGCTTACAGCGCTTGTTCTAGAGGGTCTCTGAATGGATAGACTCTGCTGCCATCGTTCCCTTATTTCTTTCAGCGAAGTGTGTGTGTTTGGAGGGATGGAGTCCAGAGGAACAGAACTTGTCTCAATATCCAGGCCAGAGAGAAATTTTATGCTTGGCTTTTCTACAATTCTCAGAGCCCTCATTTCCCAATAAGATGCTGGTCCTCCCCGAAGCCTTCCTCAGTATGATTCCCTGAAGCTTTTACAACAATGGTTTTTTTTTCATTGCAATTCTTACTGTAACTCATCATAGGGCCAGTGTCAGTTCTTCCTAGGAAGACAACATGAAGCGGTTACTTTTCTACATAAAACTGTACCAAAGAACAATGAGGTACAACGTGCAACGAACAATGGGATACAACGTGCAAAGAACAATGGGATACAACGTGCAACGAACAATGGGATATAATGTACGAAGTGCAAAAAAAAAAAAAATGGGATACAATGTACAGAGTGCAAAGAACAATGAGATACAACGTACAGAGTGCAAAGAACAACGAGATACAACGTACAGAGTAAAGAACAAGGAGATACAACGTACAGAGTAAAGAATAACGAGATACAACGTACAGAGTAAAGAATAACGAGATACAACGTACAGAGTAAAGAACAAGGAGATACAACGTACAGAGTAAAGAACAAGGAGATACAACGTACAGAGTGCAAAGAATAACGAGATACAAAGTACAGAGTGCAAAGAACAACGAGATACAACGTACAGAGTGCAAAGAACAACGAGATACAACGTACAGAGTGCAAAGAATAACGAGATACAACGTACAGAGTGCAAAGAATAACGAGATACAACGTACAGAGTAAAGAACTACGAGATACAACGTACAGAGTAAAGAACAACGAGATACAACGTACAGAGTGCAAAGAATAACGAGATACAACGTACAGAGTAAAGAACAAGGAGATACAACGTACAGAGTAAAGAATAACGAGATACAACGTACAGAGTGCAAAGAATAACGAGATACAACGTACAGAGTAAAGAATAACGAGATACAACGTACAGAGTAAAGAACAACGAGATACAACGTACAGAGTAAAGAACAACGAGATACAACGTACAGAGTAAAGAACAACGAGATACAACGTACAGAGTAAAGAATAACGAGATACAACGTACAGAGTAAAGAACAACGAGATACAACGTACAGATTAAAGAACAACGAGATACAACGTACAGAGTAAAGAATAACGAGATACAACGTACAGAGTAAAGAACAACGAGATACAACGTACAGAGTGCAAAGAATAACGAGATACAACGTACAGAGTAAAGAATAACGAGATACAACGTACAGAGTAAAGAATAACGAGATACAACGTACAGAGTAAAGAATAACGAGATACAATGTACAAAGAACAATGATATACATTGGAGAGAGAGTGTAAAGAACAACAAGATACAATGGCCCCCCCCATTGTCTTCTGGGAGTTCTGCGAGTATGCAATGCAGAAGTTTTTCAGGCGGTATAGCAGCGCCATTTTTAGCGATGTATCCTCTTCTGGGGTCCCTTGGCGGCTCCTCTCCGCATTAGGTGACCCCCCTCTGGGAAGCTCTCTACCGAGGGGGGTTACCTTGCGGGCGTGCTCCTGAGTCATACACTCGGCGTCCGTAGACGCCGAGTGTATGACTCGGCCCCACTCCCCCCGGCGCCCGCGTCATTGGATTTGATTGACAGGAGCGTGAGCCAATGGCTGAGCTGCTATCAATCTATCCAATCAAAGCTGGGACTCCGTGGAAAGGAGGACAGCGGGGACGCACCAAGGAGACAAATGGACTCAGGTAAGTAAAACAGGGGGGGGGGCAGTGATTGCCAGGTGTTTCTTCACCTTAATGCATAGGATGCATTAAGGTGAAATAACATGAACCTTTACAACCCCTTTAACCCCTTGATCGCCCCCCAGTGTTAAAGCGGAGGTCTCGCGAAAAAAAAAAAAATTAAAAGTCAGCCGCTACAAATACTGCAGCGGCTGACTTTTAATAAATGGACACTTACCTGTCCAGCACACCCGCGATGTCGGCAGCCGAAGATGAGCAATCACTTGTCTCTCTGCTGCCATCCTCGGTGAGGGAATCGGAAGGGAAGCGTCACTGCCCGGTTCCCTACCGAGCATGCGCGAGTAGCGTGGCGCTTTCCCAGAGGTCCCCACTGTCTCCTGGGACCAGTGTGTTTCACAGAAGGCAGCGGGGGCGGGGGGGGGAGTGGAGTGACTCCCGTGGGAGTCTCTCCCCGGAAGTGGGTGCAAATACCTGTATTACACAGGTATCTGCACCCCCCTCCCCCTGAAAGGTGCCAAACTTGACACCGGAGGGGGGGTGGGGATTAGGGTTGTCCCGATACCGATACCAGTATCGGGACCGATACTGAGCATTTGCGGGAGTACTTGTACTCCCGCAAATTCCCCCGATGCCAGATCCGATACTACCCCCCTTCCCCCGCCCCCGTCGCATACCGCAACGCCCCCGCCGCTATTTAATCAGCGTGCGGGGAACATTACAGCTTTCATTTGAATAGCTGTCTGTTCCCCGCCGCGCCTAGACACTCCCCCTTGCTCGGGATTGGACGGGTGATCTGTCTATCAAAGTGCAGATCACCCGTCCAATCCCGAGCAAGGGGGAGTGTCTATACACGGCGGGGAACACACAGCTATTCAAATAAAAGCTGTAATGTTCCCCGCACGCTGATTAACTAGGCGGCGGCATCTAGGTATGGGGGGACATGGCTGCATATGTGGGGGGGACATGGCTGCATATGTGGGGGGGACATGGCTGCATATGTGGGGGGGGACATGGCTGCATATGTGGGGGGGACATGGCTGCATATGTGGGGGGGGGGGCATGGCTGCATCTGGGGGGGGGGGACATGGCTGCATATGTGGGGGGACATGGCTGTATATATGGGGGACATGGCTGCATCTGTGGGGGACATGGCTGCATATATGGGGGACATGGCTGCATATGTGGGGGGACATGGCTGCATATATGGGGGACATGGCTGCATCTGTGGGGGACATGGCTGCATCTGTGGGGGACATGGCTGCATATGTGGGGGGACATGGCTGCATATATGGGGGACATGGCTGCATCTGTGGGGGACATGGCTGCATATGTGGGGGGGACATGGTTGCATATGTGGGGGGGACATGGCTGCATATGTGGGGGGGACATGGCTGCATATGTGGGGGGGACATGGCTGCATATGTGGGGGGGGGCATGGCTGCATCTGGGGGGGGGGGACATGGCTGCATATGTGGGGGGACATGGCTGCATATATGGGGGACATGGCTGCATCTGTGGGGGACATGGCTGCATATGTGGGGGGACATGGCTGCATATGTGGGGGGACATGGCTGCATATGTGGGGGGACATGGCTGCATATATGGGGGACATGGCTGCATCTGTGGGGGACATGGCTGCATATGTGGGGGGACATGACTGCATATGTGGGGGACATGGCTGCATCTGTGGGGGACATGGCTGCATCTGTGGGGGACATGGCTGTATATGTGGGGGGACATGGCTGGATATGGGGGGACATGGCTGCATCTGTGGGGGGACATGGCTGCATCTGTGGGGGGACATGGCTGCATCTGTGGGGGGACATGGCTGCATCTGTGGGGGGACATGGCTGCATCTGTGGGGGGACATGGCTGCATCTGTGGGGGGACATGGCTGCATCTGGGGGGGACATGGCTGCATCTGTGGGGGGACATGGCTGCATATATGGGGGACATGGCTGCATATATGGGGGACATGGCTGCATCTGTGGGGGGACATGGCTGCATCTGTGGGGGGACATGGCTGCATCTGTGGGGGGACATGGCTGCATATATGGGGGGACATGGCTGCATATATGGGGGGACATGGCTGCATATGGGGGGGACATGGCTGCATATGGGGGGGGACATGGCTGCATTCGTGGGGGACATGGCTGCATATGGGGGGGACATGGCTGCATCTGTGAGGGGACATGGCTGCATCTGTGGGGGGACATGGCTGCATTTGGGGACACATTTTTTAAAAAAAGTATCGGTATTCGGTATTGGCGAGTACTTGAAAAAAAGTATCGGTACTTGTACTCGGTCCTAAAAAAGTGGTATCGGGACAACCCTAGTGGGGATTTCTGAAAAGCCGAACCTTAATTTTTGGGTGGAACTCCACTTTAACCCCTTCCCTGCCAGTGACATTTATACAGTAATCAATGCATTTCTATAGCACTGATCGCCGTATAAATGTCACCGGGTGCCAAAAAGTGTCCGATGTGTCTGCCATAATGTTGCCATTCCGAAAAAAAAAAAAAAATTACAGATCGCCGCCATTACTAGCAAAAAAATGCCTAAAATCTATCCCCTATTTTGTAGACGCGATAACTTTTGCGCAAACCAATTATTAAACGCTTATTGCGATTTTTTTTTACCAAAAATATGTAGAATACATATCATCCTAAACTGAGAAAAAAGTAAAAGACATTGGGGTAGATTCAGAGAGCAATTACGCCGGCGTATCCATAGATACGTCGCGTAATTGCTAAGTTGCGCCGGCGTACCTACTTTCTGTATTCAGAAAGCTTGATACGCCGACTGTAGCCTAAGATACGACTGGCATAAGTCTCTTACGCCGTCGTATCTTAGGGTGCATTCTGACGCTGGCCGCTAGGTGGCGCTCCCGTAGTTTTCTGCGTAGAGTATGCAAATTGCCTACTTACGCCAATTCACGAACGTTCGTTTTTTACGTCGTTTGCGTTAAGACTTTTCCGGCGTAACGTTGTTCCTGCTATTAGGAGGCGCAGCCAATGTTAAGTATGGACGTCGTTCCCGCCTCGAAATTTGAATTTTTTACGTCGTTTGCGCAAGTCGTTCGCGAATAGGGCTGGACGTAAATTACGTTCACGTCGAAACCAATACGTCGTTGCGCCGTACTTGAAAGCAAGGCACACTGGGATATGTACACGGACGGCGCAAATCACGTCGGGTCATCAAAAATGTAAATAAAACACGCCCCCTTACACATTTGAATTACACGCGCTTACGCCGGCCCCTTTTACGCTACGCCGCCGCTACTTACGGAGCAAGTGCTTTGTGAATACAGCACTTGCTCCTGGAAGTTACGGCTGCGTAGCGTAAAAACGAAACGCTGCGCCGCCGTAACTATGCGCGCCCGTACTAGAATCTACCCCAGTGTTTTTTTTTCAAAATTGTTGCCCTTCTTTTGTTTATAGCGCAAAAAAAAAAAACACAGAGGTGATCAAATACCACCAAAAGAAAGCTCTATTTGTGGGGAGAAAAGGACGTCAATTTTATTTGGGTACAGCGTCGCACGACCGCGCAATTGTCAATTGAATTGATGCAGTGCCTTATCGCGAAAAATGGCCTGGTCATCAAGGGGTTAAATCTTCCAGGGCTGAAGTAGTTAACCACTTCCAGACCGCTGTACGACTATATACGGCCTAACTTTAAAGATACATATCTCGGTAACGGCAGCAGCTGCTGCCACAACCGAGGTATCTATCTTTACTGTCAGCGGTTCTGGTAACGATAACGGCGGTCTCCGCGGCGGATTCGCCGCGAGATCGCCGTTAACGGTGGCGGGGGAGGGCCCCCCCCCCCCCTCCCGCGCCCTCCGCCGCTTACCGGAGCCGTCGGTAGCGGCGGAGGAGATCGCGACCGTTCGGCAGCTGAGCGGGGACGAGACTGAAGGAAAAATCTCCTTCGCCCGTCCCCATAGCTCTGCTGGGCGGAAGTGACGTCAAAACGTCAGTCCCGCCCAGCCTCTTAAAGCAACATTTTTTTTTTTGTCATTTGAAAAAATGACATTTTCCAATTTTTTTTTTTTTTTTGCATTTAAGTCTAATTATGAGATCTGAGGTCTTTTTGACCCCAGATCTCATATTTAAGAGGACCTGTCATGCTTTTTTCTATTACAAGGGATGTTTACATTCCTTATAATAGGAATAAAAGTGATCATTTTTTTTTTTCCAGTGTAAAAAATAATAAAATAAATAAACGAACGCATACGTGAGCAGCGCCCGCATATGAAAACGGTGTTCAAACGACACAAGTGAGGTATCGCCGCGATCGTTAGAGCGAGAGAATTCTAGCCCTAGACCTACTCTGTAACTCAAAAAATGCAACCTATAGAATTTTTTAAACGTCGCCTATCGAGATTTTTAAGGGTAAAAGTTTGACGCCATGCCACGAGCGGGCGCAATTTGTAAGCGTGACATGTTGGGTACCATTTTACTCGGCGTAACATTATCTTTCACAATATATAAAAAAATTGGGCCAAATTTATTGCTGTCTTATTTTTTAATTCAAAAAAGTGATTTTTTTCCAAAAAAAGTGCGCTTGTAGGACCGCTGCGCAAATATGGTGTGACAAAAAGTATTGCAATGATCGCCATTTTATTCTCTAGGGTATTAGAAAAAAATAAATATATAATGTTTGTGGGTTTTAAGTAATTTTCTAGTTTTAGTCTTGTAAACACCAAATCTGAAAAACACCCAAAGTAGAGAAGTAGTTAACCAATCATTTTTTGTGTACAATATTGATTTAAGGGGGTGTGTCCTCCTGCCTACATACTTTTACCAATAGATGTCCCTCATTCCTATCTCAGAATGTTGTGAGGTATGGGGGTGAGGGGGGCTCCATGCTGACCCGAGTTCACAGCCACATTCTCTTTATACAGCTCTCCTCCTCACACACCTCACCGTTCCCGCCAGCTGCCCTCCGCCCGCCGTTTTCATACCACCTCAACTTCAACCCCAGCTCCTCACGGATTGGCCTCCCCTGCCTGTGACCTCACGTCCAGTCCCCCCGGAAGCCAGCCGTGACAGCAAACAGGCGACAGGAAGTGCGCAGCCGCCATTTTGCTCTAGGGCAAAAAAATAAAAAAATATCCCCATTAGCGCCCGTTTCAGCCTCTGCTCATTAGACTCGCTCTAACGGACTAAGCCGGTGCCCAGGAGAACAAAAAAACGGGAGAGCCTCCCGCGGCGGCACCTCCGTCTAACATTCCCGTAGCTGGTAAGTTCAGCGCTGCTGGTATGCCCTTAACTAAGATGGACGGCAGGGACTCGGCTTCTGTCTGTGATTGAGGAAGCTGAAAAAAAAAAAAAAAGTCCCCGCTTGAAAAAAAGAAGGAAAAAGTCGCCTGGACGGGGCGCTTGTCCGTGAGGAGAGAAGAGAGAGAGGCCTGTTCTGAGGTGAGGTGTGTGTGATCTAGTGAGGGGTGACGATAGAGAGGAGGGGGTGAGAGGATAGAGGTAGGGTGACCACATTTCCAAACTGCCATTCAGGGACACCCCCCCCCATTTTTTTGCAGATTTTTGGGACAGGGGCGTATGAAATCAGCGGGCCCATGTGCGCGATCAAAAGTGGGCCCTAGGCATCAAGAAAAACAACTGAGTGGTCGGGGCACAGAGTAGTCAGAGGGGCAGTGGGATGGATAGAGGCACACCTCCCAACTTTCTGAGATGGGAATGAAGGACACCTATTAGCAAAAATATGTAGGAGAATTATAAACAAAGAAAAACTGGTTAAACCCACAGGTGCTTTTTTACCACTACTATTCTTTTATATTGGCTCCTTGAGGGACAAACAAGGAGGAAAGAGGAACAGAGGGGCAGAGGGACAATGCTCTAAATGAGGGACAGTTCCTCCAAATCAGGAACAGCACAGGAGGGGGGGGGATGAAGAACAGCACAGGTAGGACCAGAGGACAGCACAGGAGGGGGGGACTGATGAACTGCACCGGGTGGGGGACTGGAGAACAGCACAGGTGGGGGACTGGAGAACAGCACAGGTGGGGGACTGGAGAACAGCACAGGTGGGGGACTGGAGAACAGCACAGGTGGGGGACTGGAGAACAGCACAGGTGGGGGACTGGAGAACAGCACAGGTGGGACCAGAGGACAGCACAGGAGGGGGGGACTGATGAACTGCACGGGGTGGGGGACTGGAGAACAGCACAGGTGGGGGACTGGAGAACAGCACAGGTGGGGGACTGGAGAACAGCACAGGTGGGGGACTGAAGAACGGCACAGGTGGGGGACTGAAGAACAGCACAGGTGGGGGACTGGAGAACAGCACAGGTGGGGGACTGGAGAACAGCACAGGTGGGGGACTGGAGAACAGCACAGGTGGGGGACTGGAGAACAGCACAGGTGGGGGACTGGAGAACAGCACAGGTGGGGGACTGGAGAACAGCACAGGTGGGACCAGAGGACAGCACAGGAGGGGGGGACTGATGAACTGCACGGGGTGGGGGACTGGAGAACAGCACAGGTGGGGGACTGGAGAACAGCACAGGTGGGGGACTGGAGAACAGCACAGGTGGGGGACTGAAGAACAGCACAGGTGGGGGACTGAAGAACAGCACA
This sequence comes from Rana temporaria, assembly GCF_905171775.1. Taxonomy (NCBI): domain Eukaryota; kingdom Metazoa; phylum Chordata; class Amphibia; order Anura; family Ranidae; genus Rana; species Rana temporaria. The sequence goes on from NC_053501.1 coordinate 18,047,060, forward strand.
GGTGGGGGACTGAAGAAAAGCACAGGTGGGGGACTGGAGAACAGCACAGGTGGGGGACTGGAGAACAGCACAGGTGGGGGACTGGAGAACAGCACAGGTGGGGGACTGGAGAACAGCACAGGTGGGGGACTGGAGAACAGCACAGGTGGGGGACTGGAGAACAGCACAGGTGGGGGACTGGAGAACAGCACAGGTGGGGGACTGGAGAACAGCACAGGTGGGGGACTGGAGAACAGCACAGGTGGGGGACTGGAGAACAGCACAGGTGGGGGACTGGAGAACAGCACAGGTGGGGGACTGGAGAACAGCACAGGTGGGGGACTGGAGAACAGCACAGGTGGGGGACTGGAGAACAGCACAGGTGGGGGACTGGAGAACAGCACAGGTGGGGGACCGGAGGACTGCACAGGTGGGACCAGAGGACTGCACAGGTGGGACCAGAGGACAGCACAGGAGGAGGGACTGAAGAACAGCACAGGGTGGGACTGAAGAACAGCACAGGGTGGGAGCAGAGGACAGCACAGGAGGGGGGACTGAAGAACAGCACAGGAGGAGGGGGGACTGAAGAACAGCACAGGTGGGACCAGAGGACAGCACAGGAGGGGGGGACTGATGAACTGCACGGGGTGGGGGACTGGAGAACAGCACAGGTGGGGGACTGGAGAACAGCACAGGTGGGGGACTGGAGAACAGCACAGGTGGGGGACTGGAGAACAGCACAGGTGGGGGGCGGGAGAACAGCACAGGTGGGGGACTGGAGAACAGCACAGGTGGGGGACTGGAGAACAGCACAGGTGGGGGACTGGAGAACAGCACAGGTGGGGGACTGGAGAACAGCACAGGTGGGGGACTGGAGAACAGCACAGGTGGGGGACTGGAGAACAGCACAGGTGGGGGACTGGAGGACTGCACAGGTGGGACCAGAGGACAGCACAGGAGGAGGGACTGAAGAACAGCACAGGGTGGGACTGAAGAACAGCACAGGAGGAGGGGGGACTGAAGAACAGCACAGGAGGAGGGGGGACTGAAGAACAGCACAGGGTGGGACCAGAGGACAGCACAGGAGGGGGGGACTGAAGAACAGCACAGGGTGGGACCAGAGGACAGCAGGGGGTTGGCGAATGGGGGGTGAGGTGGGAGAGAGCAGAGAAGTTACTGGGGAAGATCAGCCAGGAGAGTGTTGAGGGACCTGTGGGCAGCAGAAGGAAACTGGATAGGAGGAACTGATGCCCCCCATGTTCTTCTTGCAGTCACTGAATGCCCGCTTTTCCTCCTTTACCTCATGCAGGCATTCAGTGGCTGCAAGAAGAACATGGGGGGCATCAGTTCCTCTATATGCCGCCTCTCCTATCCAGGTTTAGAGGGAAGCTGCATGGACCCCCTGGAGTATGAGGCTGGGTTGCAATGGCGCCCCCTGTAGTTACACCGCTGCAGTGGAGTAACTAAAACATTTCTGTCAGGTTGAAGGAGCAATAAATGGAATGCTGGCAGGATTCTGAGGTTGTGATAGTCGCTGATGAGCCACTCCTGAGAGGATTGCTTGGTATACAGAGGGGGTAACAAGACTAGTGGGTGAAGAGGTGGCAGAACATGAAAGGCTGAGGGTGAGGGGGGGCAGTGAGAGGCAAACAAGTAGTGGGAGAGAAGAGACATTGAGCAGCTGGACAGGACTGGGTGTGAGGAGTTATCATGTGTGCAGGAAACATCTTCAGCTCTGAGGGGTTCATGCTGGGACCTGTAGTTCTTCACTTTTGGGGGGGAAGTCACATCCCCAAAAGTGAAGGATTACAAGTCCCAGCATGAACCCTGCCCTGATATCTAAGGATGTTTCCTCCTTCCATCCAGGGTGTCATGTGTAATCTGTTCTCTCCTGCCGACCCTTATCTGCCTTATCTTACTCAGCCTGGAGCAAGCCTCTGAGTGTCCTGTGCAGACACTCCAGCTTCTTACAAGTGCTGAACTCTGACTGCTGAGGGAGAGCCGACAGGATTATAACACGGATGGATCTGCTGGTCAGAGCTTTGCAATGTTACTTGCCTTAGTTTGTACCATCTCTCATCTGTACCCTGCAGTCTGTCTCACAGTCCGATGTTTCTTCTGACTGCCGGCTGGACTCCAGAACATACAGGAGGAGGTGGGTGGAGCTGAACAGAAGGCGCGGAGGAGGAAGTTAAACTCTCCTCCGCTGTGATAGGTCTCTGCCTCTCTCCTGCTCTGACGTCACTGGTTGCTACACGCCAAGCGGGAGGCAGCCAGGTAGCAACCAGTTTGGGCACTGAGCCAGGGGTAGAAATAAAGTAAAAAGGGGTCTCACTCTCTGTCAGCTAGGGGTCCACCACAGGCTGAGACAGAGATGATGTATACAAAGGCTATTTTAGGGGGCATTAGATCTGCCCAGGCCAATTCCGGGACTCTGTATTGTCCCGTAATGAGTGTGTCCGGGACACGGGACACAAGCATTAATTAAGGGACAGTCCCGGGCAATCCGGGACACGTGGTCACCCTAGATAGAGGGGACCCCCCCCCAACTATCACTGTATAGTGTGATCACCTCACCTGGAGGTCTCTCACCCCTCCCCCACCTCTCTATTCTTCTCACACGGTAAACTAGAACTACATACAACTTTCTGCTCGGATTTGGGTGGAGTGGTGATGGGGTTACAACCCTTGTCAGGTGTTTTTTTATTATTGCTGCCTGTGTCCCCGTTAGGGAGATTTTCCCTCTCTATATATGCCATGTTTACCGTTATCACCAATAGCGACAGAAAATCCGCAATGTTTGGGTTGCAACTCGCGACTGGCTCTGATGTGTTCGGATCGAAGCCGGCGCTGTACACCACCAATCACAGGCAGCGTGTGTATGTATATATGCGGGAAATGATTCACTGCCTAGGATTGTCGCCGGGGTGGAGAAAAATCAATGCTATTATTATTTATTTTTTAATCAGATTTTTTTTTTTATTTTAACCACTTCCGGACCACCCGCCGCCAATATACATCGGCCCTCTGACGTTAAATCCTGTTGTTTATTGCAGCAGGTAGATGGCATAACCCCGGTCTCTTTGATGGCATGTAAGGATGAGCTCCGGCGTGTTCGCATAGAACACGTGCAGAGCTCGCCAGGAAGTCGGCACCCGCGCTTGCGCTAATCACAGCCAGGGAGACATTGTCCGATGCTCGGCTGCAGAGAGTGGGAAATGTCTGCCTGGCTGTGATTAGCGCAGCGCGGGTGCCGACTTCCTGGCGGGCTCTGCACGTGTTCTATGCGAACACGCCGGAGCTCATCCTTAACGGCATGTAGTCTGCTTCCTCGCAGAGGAAGAAGCTGATTCGCCAGGAGCGATCGTGAGGGGGTGGCCATGAATCTATAGCCGCCCCCCTCATCACAGTTCGCTCCTGGAGGGATGCCGACCACTGCGGGCACAGGGGGGCTCGATTGAGCCCCCCCCACCCACTGGGAGGCAGGGATGTATATGTACGCCCATATGCCTGCCTGTGCCATTCTGTCGACGTATATCGTCTTGCGGCGGTCGGCAAGTGCTTAAAGGCTATGGCGGCCGGCCGGCTATGGCGCGTCACACGTGCCGAAATAGGACAGGGACATATACGGCGCCTGCGCAGTCAGCTCCTAGTCTGTGCGCAGGCGCCGTAAAGAGCAGAGTCCTACTCCGGCTATTTTCGGAAACGTGTGACGCGCCATAGCCGGCCGTCAATCATGTTCCCCTCTTCATAGGAACGCCTTTCCCCGCGGGAGTCTGAAATGAAAGTTACGGATTAAACCGTAAGTACAGCTCAAAAAAAAAAAGGCATACTGTAGCTGACGCTAGTATGCTCGTTTGGATGGTACATAGTTGTGTTTTTGGGTGAACCTCCGCTTTAAGATAAAAGTGGAACCAATTGCCTCCAGAAGTCACCCAATTAGTAAATGGAGTCCACCTATGTGTAATTTAATCTCTGTATAAATACAGCTGTTCTGTGCAGCCCTCAGGCCCCGTACACACGACCGAGTTTCTCGGCAGAATTCAGCCAGAAACTCTGTCGGAGCTGGATTCTGGCGAGAAACTCGGTCGTGTGTACACTTTTCAGCGAGGAAGCCGACGAGGAACTCGTCGGGCCGAAAAGAGAACATGTTCTCTATTTTCTCGTTAGTCAATGGGAAAAGTCGGCCCGCCGAGTTCCTCGGCGGCTTCCACACTGAACTCGACGAGGAACTCGATGTGTTTGGCACGTCGAGTTCCTCGGTCGTGTGTACGGGGCCTCAGAGGTTTGTTAAAGAACTTTAGTGAACAAGCGGCATCATCAAGGCCAAGGAACACACCAGACAGGTCAGAGATAAAGTTGTGGAGAAGTTTAAAGCAGGGTTGGGTTATAAAAAATAAAATAAAAAATATCCCAAGCTTTGAACATCCCACAGACCTCTGTTCAATCCATCCTCCAAAAATTTAAATTTCCTGCCTAGCCATCGGCCGCTCCAGATTAGTTCTGGGCTAACCCAACATCTCCAGTAAGCTCTGAATTGGCAGGGAAGCAACGGGAGGCGGGGGCACCTCTCCCACCGCCCATAAAAGTGATCTCGCCGCTGGGATTACTTTTATCGAAAAGCTAGCTGCCTAACAAAAAAACGGGGTTATGGCAGCTAGCCAGTGTGTAGGCACATCAGACCATCAGTCAGCTTCATCGGTTAACCGATGAGAACGGACCTTCCGCCCGTTCTCATCGGATGGACTGATCGTGTGTACGGGGCTTTACACAATGTTCAGGGGATCAAATCATCATTTTCCCCACTGTGTGTGTGTGTGTTTGTATATTGACTGTTCTGTTTTTATTTCATACACCTTGTTTGTTTTTGCAGGGATTCGCATCAATGCAGAATGGGGGAAATTTGCCACTGAATCAAAGGAGTCCTTGTTCAGGTACTGGTCTGTTTCTTTAGTCATCCAGTTGTGCCATGTTCTGATAAAATATGCCATCTAGCAATCTCTTACTTTGTAGATGCCCCCCCACCTTTTTAGGGTTTGTGCGAGGTCTGTGCACGTGAAGTTCCATTTCCTGGGGATCTATTGATTTAGAATGGCGCCAACCGGGTACATGAACAAAGCTGAAGGCTGGGAGGTGTCAATCCATTTTCAGTTTACTTGCAGGTTTACTTACTTTAAGCCTAAAACCAGATAGGGGTCAGAGCTCACCCGATGCTTGACAGTTGCTGTGGTGTTAACTGGCTTCAATGTTTTTCACCTTCTGAGTTTGGGTGTTTCGCCGTGTCAATAACAGCGTTCCACAGTTGGGCTAAGTTTCAGTGGCGGCCCGTCCATAGGAGGCTCCTCTCCCTTTTCTTACTTTGTTGTAACGTGACACTACTCTTGTATCAAGTCATCGCTTGAGTAACAAGGCAAATTTATTAAAACATAAAACGTCTTGCAAAACGCTCTCAAACCAAGGTTTTACTGTATATAATTTTTTTTTATTAAAGCGGACTTTACTTCTGCTTTAAAGCAGAGTTCCATTTGTTTTCCAGTTTACTAAACAAAAAGTGTAGCTGCTGACTTTTAATAAAAACACACTTGCCTGTCCCATGGTCCAGGGATGTGGCTGCCCGAAGCCTCGGTTCTCTCCCCCCGCCTCTTTTCTGCGCCGGCATTACTAGTGTGGGCACAAGGCTGCGACAGCTTGCGGCTTCACAGCCGGGTACGCACTGCACATACGTGAGCAGTGCTGTTCTGAAAGGTCCAAGCAGTCTTCTGGGATTTGTGACGTGTCCCAGACGATTGCAGGGAGAGGCGGAGTTGCCTAGGGGGCTCGGGCGGGAGAGGCGGAGTGGCCTGGGCGGGAGAGGCGGAGTGGCCTGGGCAGTTCGGGCTGGTGAGACAGAGTGGCCTAGTTGGGAGAGACAGAGTGGCCTGGGCGGGAGAGGCGGAGGGGCCTGGGCAGTTCGGGCGGGAGAGGCGGAGTGGCCTGGGCGGGAGAGGCGGAGTGGCCTGGGCAGTTCAGGCGGGAGAGGCGGAGTGGCCTAGGCGGCTCGGGCGGGAGAGGCGGAGTGGCCTGGGTGGGAGAGACGGAGTGGCCTGGGTGGGAGAGGCGGAGTGGCCTGGGTGGGAGAGGCGGAGTGGCCTGGGTGGGAGAGGCGGAGTGGCCTGGGTGGGAGAGGCGGAGTGGCCTGGGTGGGAGAGGCGGAGTGGCCTGGGTGGGAGAGGCGGAGTGGCCTGGGTGGGAGAGGCGGAGTGGCCTGGGTGGGAGAGGCGGAGTGGCCTGGGTGGGAGAGGCGGAGTGGCCTGGGTGGGAGAGGCGGAGTGGCCTGGGTGGGAGAGGCGGAGTGGCCTGGGCGGGAGAGGCGGAGTGACCTAGGCGCTTCGGGCAGAAGTGGGAGCTGGGTACCTGTCAAAACTAGGATCTGTTATCTAGTTTATATTGTCAACTGAAAGTTGCAGCTCTTAATTACAAGGTAAGTTATTCTTGTGAATTTGCAGATATTTCTTGAGGCTCCCCTTCAATTCTTGTTTTTGCTTTGCAGGTCCTCCGTGCGATTCCACGTCAAACATGCCAGTGATTCAGTGGCTCCAGTTGCCACAAGAAGTCCTCCTCCACATATTTGCATACCTTTCCCCAGCGGAAAAGGTGAATGTTCGGGCCACGTGCACATATTTACGGACCTTGGTGGACCACCCCTCCCTATGGAAAAACAGCACCATAGTCTTCAAGAGCATAGGGGTTTTTAACGCTCGCTTCTGGGACACTCTTCAGTGTCGGAAGATCTCCTCCGTGGAGGTGACCCGCGCGACATTGAAACAGTTTAAGAAAATGACGAGTTCCTTGCCAGATTTGACTAGCGTCACGATGGACTCCTGCTTGAAAGGGGAGGTTCTCCAAGGATTGAGGCCGCTGGTGAATCTTCAGCGGTTACATTTGACAGACTGTTCCAACGTGACCGATCAAGACATTTTTTCAGAGATTGCACTTTTACAACACCTGACCCATTTGTCTCTATGTCGACTGTCCTTCTCGGGTGTCCTGCCAGTAACTAGCATAGTCCTGCTGAAGAACTTGTACTCTCTTTCACTTCATTCTAATGAAGGCATTGTCCCTGAAAGGGCTCTCCAGTACATCCTGTTTAGGCTACCAAAGCTTCGAGAGCTCTCTCTTGCTATTGGGAACATGAATAAATGGAAGCTTTCCCTGTGCTTTAATGTTCCTGATAACTTTATATCTACAGCTGAAGGTAAGTGTTGCTGACATCCAGCATAGCAAAAAGCCAGGAGTAGGTAGAGTGCCCATAAGCATCACCTCTTCTGAAAATGCCAAGTCTATGCTTTTTCATGCTGATGCTCAAAGCTGAACTCCTGGCAAAGCAGAACCACACATGCAGTGGTATTGTGCCTGCACTGTATGTATTTGTTTTAGTCGATTGAAATACTGCTTTCGTCGACTAAAATATTTCGAGGTCCACACAAAAAGTGAACCTCCACTTTTCGGAACCCTCTTCCCCCTCCGGTGTAGCATTTGGCACCTTTCAGGGGGGAGGGGGGTGCAGATACAGGTATTTGCACCCACTTCTGGGAATAGACTCTTGCGGGAGCCACGCCCCCCCCCCTGGGAACACACTGGTCCCAGGAGACAGCGGGGAACAGTGAGGACACGCCGCTCGCGCATGCACAGTAGGGAACCGGCCAGTTAAACCACAACGCTCCTGATTCCCTCATTGAGGATGTCAGCGGGGGCAGCCAAGAGATAAGGGCTTCAGCTGCCGACATCGCGGGCAATATGGACAGGTAAGTGTCCATTTATTAAAAGTCAGCAGCTGCAGTATTTGTAGCTGCTGGCTTTTAATATTTTTATAACACCGCTTTAACACTGCTAGCAAGCTGATACATTTCAGGGATGTAGGCCCCTTTCACACTAGGCGGACTCCGTCTCAGCGGGAGATATTTCCGCAGATCTCCGCTGAGCCGGCGGCTGACAAGGCCCTCTCTGCTCACTGAGCGGGGAGGGGCTTGTGCAGTGCCGCTGATTCCTATGGAGAGATCTGATGAAAACGGACAGCATGTCCGTTTTTCGTCAGATTTCATCCGATCCGCCATGGACGTATCGCCATCCATCTAATTTGGCGGTACGGGTCAGATGTCAGCGGACATGTCTCCGCTGACATCCGACGCTCCATAGGCATACATGGAGCAGCCATTCAGGTCCGCCGTCAAAACTGACAGGCGGACCTGAACAGTCCGACCGTGTGAAAGGGGCCGTATACTCTTCCTCAGAGCTAGGCTGGTCAGAACATCAATACCATAATACTATTGTCCAATATTTTTATATTTTTTTATTCCAGAGCAACCATGCATCTCACGTCTACAGCTGCACAAATTGGAACTGATGAACTCTTGCTGCGCCAGCCTCTCCTCCAATGCTTTCGATCAGCTGTCCACTCTGAGAAGCGTATGTTTGCGGCACTATAAATATCTGCAGCACGAGGAATTCATTGAAGCGCTTCTCCTAAAGCTTCCTCAACTGACCGAGCTCTGCATTGAATGTAAGTTTCCTCTGATCCTCTTCTGATTTTTGACAATTCGTTCCTGATGTTGCATAAAAATAAAATGTAAGAGTTAACTTCCTCATTTCCCTGTCCCTTCTCTTCCTTTCACCCCGCTTTGTCTTCTCGTGTCCTCCCTGTGCCTCCAGGGTTGGAACCCTCTGTTACCTCCTCCATGGGGTGAGATGTAGATTATTCCTGGAACCTCAGTGTGTGTTAAGCCTTGACAAGGGGAAAGTAGTCCCAGTGGCAGAGCTCTCCCTCTTTGCTATCAGGTGCGGGACAGTTTGTCTTTTTTTTTTTTTTTTCTTATTTGGGTGCATGTTGGCATTTGGCAGAAAAAAGGGTCAGTTCACCTGTATTTGTTTATTTTGTTAAAGGTGGTGGCCTGAATCATCACTTGGCTTCTTGTATATCACTTGTCTCCGAGTTTGCAATCTCTCTGATGAGAGATATAGAATATAATATAATATAATAATATTATTATATATAATGTGTATAATAATATAATGTATTATTTAAAAAATATATATATATATATATATATATATATATATATATATATATATATATATATATATATATATATATATATATATATATATATATATGTGTATTTATTAATAATAATAAATTGAAATATTATTAGAGATATATATAATATATATATATAGATAAATAGATAGATATTTTAAATAATAATATAAATAACATAACAATACATTTTTTATATATATATATATATATATATATATATATATATATATATATATATATATATATATATAATGTATTGTTATTTATATTATTATTTCAAATAGATAGATAAATAGATATTTATCTATCTATCTAGATATTTTACATAATAATATAAATAACAATACATTAATAATATAAATAATATATATATATATATATATATATTAGTTATTTATATTATTAATGTATTGTTATTTATATTATTATGTAAAATATCTAGATAGATAGATAAATAACAATACATTTTTTATATATATATATATATATATATATATATATATATATATATATAAAAATGTATTGTTATTTATATTATTATTTAAAATATCTATCTATTTATCTATATATATATATATATATATATATATATATATATATATATATATATATATATATATATCTCTATCTCTAATAATAATTCAATTTATTATTATTAATAAATACATTTATATTTATATATATATATATATATAATATATTATAAATAAATGTTGTAATAATTCTTTATAATGTATGTTATAATATTAATATTTTTTTTGTTTTTTAAAGTGCATTTCCACTTTTGCAGTCAAATTTAAAAGGGTTTGAAACACCTCCTTTAGTGTAGCAGCCCCCTTTTTACTTGCCTGAACCCGATCTTTCCAGTGCCGGTGATGAGCACACCCGCTGAAGCCGGTGTCTTGGGTCCTCATTGAATAGATTAGTAGCAGCGCAGCCATTGGCTCCCTCTGCTGTCAATCAAACCCAAAGACTGGGGGGCAGGGCAGAGTACTGATGTCTGTGTCAATGGGACGTAGCAGCAGGACTTGGGAGCGCACCCGCTTGAGTGTCCCCAGGGAAGCAGTTTCCTGTGGGGGCACTCGATGCGGGGAGGAGTCAGGAGGAACTCCAGAAGAGGAGGATCGGAGCCGCTCTTTGCAAAACCAACTGCATAGAGGAGGTAAGTGTTTTTAAAAAAACAAAGCCTTACACTCACTTTTGGAAAACCTAACTATGTTTGTTCCTATTCACACAGAATACCTAAAACAAAAGAAGCAGGCCTATGAGCAGACTGCAAGCTTTTCTGAACCATTTGAAATGAGCAAAAACGAAATCTGTTCCCCTTGACAAAGAGTTTACTACAACTGGAGAGTGCAAAATCTGGTGCAGCTCTGCACGGTAGCCAATCGGCTTCTAAGGGCTCATGCACACAGGATTTTTACAGCTGGTTTTAGGCTGCATTCACACCTGAGCGTATTCAGATCCTAAAACGCCCAACAAGCGAAATCCCATTCATTTTAATGGCACCTGTTTACATCTGAGCATTTTGTCACCTGAAGCAAAACGCCTGAAAAACACGTTAAGCCCAAAAAAAGAACACGAGCTTCTTTGGGACAGATTACAGGCAAAATTAATTTGTGGCAAAATCGTTGTAAAAATTTACGACTTTGAAAGGCTCAGGTGTGAATGCAACCTTGGGGGCATGTGGTGTGTTTTTTTTTTTTTCTTGATACTGCCTCCTCCATGTTGACCTATGTGTCCATGCACACAAACTTTCAGAAGCGTTTGGAGACCTAAGCGTTTAGGGGCAATAATAAAAAGAAAACGCAGCCTGTGCGTCCAGGAGGAGCAGAGGCTGTTGGCTGTATAAAGCGCAAAAGTCCACTAAATGTGCCTAAACCCTGTAACAAGCTTTTGGCGCTTTTTTTTTTTTCTTCTTTTTTTTTCCTGTAAAGACGCCATAAACGCCTGTAAAGGTGTTTTTTTTTTTTTGGTTTTTTTTTTTACTGATCCGAAAATGATCCGATCCGTGACTCCTGATCCGAGGATCGATCCGATCCGTGAGTTTTTTGATCCGTTGCACCCCTAGTATAATGTATGGCCAGCCTAACTCTGTACAGTACAATTAAAGTATAATTGAGGCTGGCCATACATTTTCTTGTACAAATTTCCTTTAGATTTACCAAAACCGTGTAATATGAGGTCAAACCTAAACCCTTTCAATTTGTTTGCAATCAGGCCAGTGAATGGTAGTTGAAGGTAAATCTAAAGGAAATTGAACAAGGAAATTGTATAACGTGTAGCCAGCCAAAAGGCAAAAAATCTTTTTTTTATTTATTTTTGTGGAGTGGAGAGAGAATAGAACACCTGTCGGTTTTTATTGCTGTCTGTGCCCGCTGTTGGGGAGATTCACCATCTTTCTATTTGTCCTGTTTACTGTTCTCTTTGAAAGTAAAACAAAATCCCCAAATTTTGGGTTGTCCCCAGAAAAGTAATGGAGGTAAAATCTTACAATGGGCAAACTAGTTCTGGTAACCTGGGAGTCCCCAAGTAATTCCCTTAATTTGCAGGGATTTCCTTTCACTTCCTGTTTGGCTATGGGACAGGAAGTGAAAAACAATCTCCGAAATGGGTCACAGATGGCAAAAAAAAAGCTGACAGCGTAGGAAGACTTGCGCCGCTCGTATCGTAGCAACATTTAAGCATATCTCAGTTTGAGCATACGCTTAAATGTAGGACGGCGCGGATTCTACTGTTACGCCGGCGTAACTATACCTGAATCTGCCTAAAAGTGTTTAGGTTTGACTTAGATTAGATTTACCAAAACCATACAATATGAAGGGAAATTGTATAATGCATGGTGAGCCTTAGCCCCCATTCACATCTAGGCGTTTTAACGCCTGTAGTGCTACGCCGCTGCCGCCAGAGGGATGAAAACACATGTCCCTCTATGGAGATGGTTCATCCACGCCTGCCGCCTGAAAAAAGGTCCCGGACCTTTTTTTTCAGGCGGCATTCGGCTAGGAGATGGTAAGTATCTCCATAGAGGGGGTCAATCTGGGACACATCTAGGCGGACAATACCGGTGTTTTGTCGCCGCAAATCGCGGTACAAAACGCTGCTATTTGTACCGCGATTTGCGGCGACAAAACGCCGCAAATTTGTCTGCCTAGGTGTGAATGGAGCCTTACTCTATACAAAATGAAAAGTTTTTTGCTTGTAGTTTCCCAAAAAAAATAACCTGGAAGCTGATTGGTTTCTATGCAGAGCTGCACCAGATTTTGAACTCTCCCGTTTTAGTAAACCAACCCCAGTGTGTTTTGTATTTTAAAGAGGAACTGCAATATGCCCACATAATTGGGAATACAAACCTCTTTGCCATTCTGAAGCTTCCATCCAACCACTTTGCATATTATTTTATACATACTGTGATTCTGTACTTGCCAAATATGCTGCAGAAATCTCCCTCCACTGAGTCTGGCTGCATCAATTTTAACTGTGGGCAGCTGAAGCTGCTACCTGTTCACTTCCTGGATTTACACAAACCCACACCTCCAGCTCTGCAGCTCTCATTGGCCCTCTTATGACTCATCCCTCGTCCCTTCCAGGCAAACTCTCAAGAGTGAGAGAGAGCTGTACATGATGTCCTAAGCCTAGGCTAATTACCAAACAGGAAGTGGGCTGTATAAGGTATTTACTGGCAGAAAAAAATGTTTTACAATCCAAAGTTAAAACAACAAGAGCAGAAGATTTAATAGATGGAAAGATGAAAAATGACTGAAGGTCCAATTTAAGGTGTTGTGGTATGTGAATGTGCACAGATGTCAAATGTAAAGTAGATTGTATCCCAATTTGGCTGCAAAATTGGAAATAAGCTTTTATAAAAGGGGTAAGGGTTTAGAATCTATGTAGATCTGAGCACCTCAAGTGATTAATAAAAAACAATTGCTGACTGGTATATAAAATGTATATTCATGCAGTGGCTTTCAGTGTTCCCACTCTGCCTATTTGCCTGGTCCTCTGTGATTGGGCAAAGCTTAGGCACCCCATGGCGATGTCCACAAGATATCAGGTGTCACCAGCTCACCAAAGGCTCCACTGCAACATCTCTGGGTGCCGGTCCAGCAAATTGGTCAGACATTAAATTCATTGCCACACCCAAGGCCCTAGTAACTTTATTTTTTATTTTTGTATTAAATTATTTATTAAAACGGCAGTAGAGATGACCTACAGTAAAGGGGGGGGGGGGCAGTATTTGACCCCCTGCTGATTTTGTATGTTTGCCCACTAACAAAGAAATGATCAGTCTATAATTTTAATGGTAGGGTTATTTTAACCACTTAAGCCCCGGACCTTTAGGCAGCTAAATGCCCAGGCCAGGTTTTGCGATTCGGCACTGCGTCGCTTTAACAGACATTTGCGCGGTCGTGCGACGTGGCTCCCAAACAAAATTGACGTCCTTTTTTTCCCACAAATAGAGCTTTCTTTTGGTGGTATTTGATCACCTCTGCGGTTTTTATTTTTTGCGCTATAAACAAAAATAGAGCGACAGTTTTTAAAAAATGCAATATTTTTTACTTTTTTCTATAATAAATATCCCCCTCAGTTTAGGCCGATACGTATTCTTCTACCTATTTTGGGTAAAAAAAAATCGCAATAAGCGTTTATCGGTTGGTTTGCGCAAAATTTATAGCGTTTACAAAATAGGGGATAGTTTTATTGCATTTTTTATCAATTATTTTTTTTTTTACTACTAATGGCGGCGATCAGCAAATTTTTTTTTTTTGTGACTATGACATTATGGCGGACACTTCGGACAATTTTGACACATTTTGTAATTTTTCACAGCAAAAGATGCATTTAAATTGCATTGTTTATTGTGAAAATGACAGTTGCAGTTTGAGAATTAACCATAGGGGGCGCTGAAGGGGTTATGTTTCACCTAGTGTGTGTTTACAACTGTAGGGGGGTGTGGCTGTAGGAGTTACGTCATCGATTGTGTCTCCCTATAAAGGGGATGACACGATCGATGCAGCCGCCACAGTGAAGCACGGGGAAGCCGTGTTTACACGCGGCTCTCCCCGTTCTTCAGTTCCGGGGACCGATCGCGGGACCCCAGCGGCAATCGGGTCTCGCGGTCCGCCCGCGACCCACGGATGGGTAGATGTAAACTTAGTGCCGGTACGTCGATCTGCCCAGCCGTGCCATTCTGCCGACGTATATCGTCGTGCGGCGGTCGTTAAGTGGTTAACAGTGAGAGACAGAATAACAACAAAAATATCAGGAAAAACGCATTTCAAAAAAGTTATAAATTGATTTGCATTTTAATGAGTGAAATAAGTATTTGATCCCCTATCAATCAGCAAGATGTCTGACTCCCAGGTGTCTTCTATACAGGTAACAAGCTAAAATTATGAGCACTCAAAGGGAGTGCTCTTAATCTCAGCTTGTTACCTGTATAAAAGACAACTGTCCACAGAAGCAATCAGTCAGATTCCAATCTCTCCACCACGGCCAAGACCACAGAGCTGTCCAAGGATGTCAGGGACAAGATTGTAGACCTGTACAAGGCTGGAAGGGGCGACAAGACCGTCATCAAGCAGCTTGGTAAGGGGGTGGCAACAGTTGGTGCGATTATTCGCAAATGGAAGAAACACAAAATAATTGTGAATCTCCCTCGGTCTGGGGGTTCATGCAAGATCTCACATCGTGGAGTTTCATTGATCATAAGAACAATGAGGAATCGGCCCAGAACTACACAGGAGAATCTTGTCAAGGGTCTCAAGGCAGCTGGGACCATCGTCGCCAAGAAAACAATTGGTGACACACTAGGCAATGAAGAGCTGAAACCCTGCAGCGCCCGCAAGGTCCCCTTTGCTCAAGAAAGCGCATGTACAGGCCAGTTTGAAGTTTGCTAATAAACATCTGAATGATTCAGAGGAGAACTGGGTGAAAGTGTGGTCAGATGAAACCAATATCAAGTTCTGTGGCATCAACTCCACTCGCTGTGTTTGGAGGAGGAATGCTGCCTATGACCCCCAAGAACCCCACCATCAAACATGGAGGTGGAAACATTATGCTTTGGGGTTATTTTCTGCTAAGGGGACAGGACAATTTCGCCGCATCAAAGGGACGATTGACGGGGCCATGTACCACCAAATCTTGGGTGAGAACCTCCATCCCTTTGCCAGGGCATTGAAAATGGGTCATGGATGGGTATTCCAGCATGACAATGACCCAAAACACACGGCAAAGGCGACAAAGGAGTGGCTCAAGAAGAAGCACATCAAAGTAGAGGTTCACCCGAAAAACAATTTTTAACATTAGATTGAGGCTCATTTTGTCTAGGGGAATCGGGTGTTTTATTTAAAATCGAAGCAGTACTTACCGTTTTAGAGATAGATCTTCTCCGCCGCTTCCGGGTATGGTCTTCGGGACTGGCCGTTCCTATTTGATTGACAGGCTTCCGACGGTCGCATACATCGCGTCACGAGTAGCCGAAAGAAGCCGAACGTCGGTGTGGCTCTATACGGCGCCTGCGCACCGACGTTCGGCTACTTTCGGAAAATCGTGACGCTCTGTATGCAACCGTCGGAAGCCTGTCAATCAAATAGGAACGCCCAGTCCCGAAGACCATACCCGGAAGCGGCGGAGAAGATCTATCTCTAAAACGGTAAGTACTGCTTCGATTTTAAATAAAACACCCGATTCCCCTTCACAAAATGAGCCTCAATCTAATGTTAAAAATTGAGTTTTTGGGTGAACCTCCACTTTAAGGTCTTGGAATGGCCTAGCCAGTCTCCAGACTTTAATCCCATAACAAATATGTAAAGGGAGCTGGAGGTTCGAGTTTCCAAACATCCGCATCAAAGCCTTAATGACTTGGAGAGGATCTGCAAAGAGAAGTGGAACAAAATCCCTCCTGAGATGTGTGCAAACCTGGTGGCCAACTACAAGAAACGTCTGACCTCTGATTGCCAACAAGGGTTTTGCCACCGAGTACCAAGCCCATGTTTTGTGAAGGGGTGAAGTAAATGCTACATGTGGTTACGGATTCCCTCTATTTCTTGCATATATGTATTGATTTGTCTATACCTATAATTAGCTAGTGTATTAAGACTCTGATAAGCACAATGATATAAGATTAGCTATAAAAATAAACACACTTCTTAGTAAAACAATATCTTATTTATTTCCCAAGAAAATAGGGAACTGCCAACATGAAACACAAACGGAAAGTATACAACATGTATAACAGAACATCAGATATACTTATCACAATGCTTTCCTCGAGATATTGTTTCATCAGCTGGGCTCAGGATGGCAAAAGAGAGGGCTCTGTGCCTCAGTCGGTCCTTCTTCAAGTTCAATCGCCCACCGTCCTGACCCACCCCATTGCCAGCCCATCTCGGCTTTCGGACAAATCAACGTATTTACGGAGCAGTCCTCCTCAATAGATATTACTTTTCGTCCTACCTTATTGGCCTCTAGGGGCAGTATTGTCCATGTATCCTCTCTAGGTGCCTGTTGCTCCTTTTGATCCTTGTCATCCACCGTTATCAATCATCTTGGCAGCCATGGCTCTCTTTGAAGATTGCTTGCAGAGTGGTAATCAATGATTTCCGTCTAATCGCACTAACTGGCCGGACAGGAGCCAGGCTTTTGTTCTACAAAGTTCTGATGCGCAATTGGTTACTTTTCAACTTGGGGCCATCTGCCCCAGAAATATGATATTTAAATCATGTTGCCTTCCAACAAGGAGTCAAATACTTATTTCACTCATTTCACTTTTTGAAATGCATTTTTCTGGATTTTTTTTTTGTTTTGTTCTGTCTCCTTCTGTTAAAATAAACCCACCATTAAAATTATAGACTGGTCATTTCTTTCAGTGGGCATATGTACAAAACCAGCAGGGATGAAATACTTTTTCCCCTCCTCACTGTATGACCAATTTTGCAAAAAAATTTTTTTAAAAAGTTGCTGCAGCCCAGAATCCGATTTAAATCGCTTTCTTTTCTGACTGGTAGCATCCAAACTTCACCTTCCTGTCCACCAGTTAGATGGGTCATCAAGCTCTGACAGTACCAGGAAGCATTGAAAAGCTTTGGCTGATTAGAATGGCTCAGAAGTAGGGAAAGTGGAGGCACTGAAAGCTACTGCAGAGTTTAGAATTGCATGTGTGTTTTTTGTTTTTTTTGTCGGTCATTTTAAGTACAAAAATCTATACAGTGGAGTCCATAATTGATACAAGAAACCACGTGGTGGTGTCACTTTTCAGTAGCTGCCAAAATTATTATGGGGTGTGGGTGGAGAAACTATACAAATTGTTTGTTTTTTATTTTTTTGTAGTCCCTCGTTTTGCTCCATTCACATCTTGTAAATTTAAAGAGGAAGTCCAGTGACAGTTATTTCATTACAGTTAATCATTTGAATAAAATTGGTTTACCCGACATGGAACGCCACATGCCTTATTATTGCTGGGGCTGCTTGACTTGTTAACTTAATTAAGAGAAATATTGGCATTGTTATAAAAAAAAAAACTACTCGCCTAGATGCAGGGGAGGGCTGGCAGCCTTAGGCCTGGGGGGCAAGTCCAGTCAAGTGGCCCATAGAGCGTGGAAAAGTGATGGATCGAGGGAAACAGTCTAACATTTTTCATGATCACAAGAGTCCGCACAGAGGCCCCCCCCCTTGCATCAGAGGCCCCCCCCCCTTGCATCAGAGGCCCCCCCCCCTTGCATCAGAGGCCCCCCCCCCTTGCATCAGAGTCCGCCCAGAGGCCCCCCCCCCTTGCATCAGAGTCCGCCCAGAGGCCCCCCCTTGCATCAGAGTCCGCCCAGAGGCCCCCCCCCTTGCATCAGAGGCCCCCCCCTTGCATCAGAGTCCGCCCAGAGGCCCCCCCCTTGCATCAGAGTCCGCCCAGAGGCCCCCCCCTTGCATCAGAGTCCGCCCAGAGGCCCCCCCCCTTGCATCAGAGTCCGCCCAGAGGCCCCCCCCTTGCATCAGAGTCCGCCCAGAGGCCCCCCCCTTGCATCAGAGTCCGCCCAGAGGCCCCCCCCTTGCATCAGAGTCCGCCCAGAGGCCCCCCCCTTGCATCAGAGTCCGCCCAGAGGCCCCCCCCTTGCATCAGAGTCCGCCCAGAGGCCCCCCCCCTTGCATCAGAGTCCGCCCAGAGGCCCCCCCCTTGCATCAGAGTCCGCCCAGAGGCCCCCCCCCCTTGCATCAGAGTCCGCCCAGAGGCCCCCCCCCTTGCATCAGAGTCCGCCCAGAGGCCCCCCCCCTTGCATCAGAGTCCGCCCAGAGGCCCCCCCCCCTTGCATCAGAGCCCGCCCAGAGGCCCCCCCCCTTGCATCAGAGTCCGCCCAGAGGCCCCCCCCCTTGCATCAGAGTCCGCCCAGAGGCCCCCCCCCTTGCATCAGAGTCCGCCCAGAGGCCCCCCCCCTTGCATCAGAGTCCGCCCAGAGGCCCCCCCCCTTGCATCAGAGTCCGCCCAGAGGCCCCCCCCCTTGCATCAGAGTCCGCCCAGAGGCCCCCCCCTTGCATCAGAGTCCGCCCAGAGGCCCCCCCTTGCATCAGAGTCTGCACAGAGGCCCCCTCTTGCATCAGAGTCCACCAGTGGGAGGTGAGCAGTGGCCCTGAACTGTGTTAACAGAGCTCCAGCAGGCATATTCCTGCTCTGCAAAAACAGCATTTGGTAGTGGCGGCCGGTGGCTGTGCATAGTGTCACCAGCCCGGGGGGAGATTTCCACCCTGCCAGCCCTCCCCTGCTTAGATGGCTGCTGCCCCGATCCCAGCAACTGTCCCCTGCCACCTCCAAGACAGAGAACGAAGTAGTAAAAGACATCTGATCGGTCAGCTCCTGATCCTCAGCCAGCAGAGAGCTTGTCACCATCAGTCACCGGCTCTCTGCTCTACCCTCCAGCTCTCACTGGAGCGCTGGGCTGTGGAGGGGGTGGATGCAGGAGCGACTTTTTTAAGGCTCTTGTGGCTCGTTGAGAGGCTGAGGCAGATATCGGTCCAGACTTCTGGGTGGATTCCAACCATATGATTGGGATCTTTTCAGACTGGCTCTGTGACGTCGGCTAAATTTTGGTTCACAGGAGTGCAGAACTAACTGGACTTCTGTGGCCCACAGGAGAAGCGGCTAAAAAATCTTTTTCCTTCTCCTTTTAAAACTGTAAGTTTTAGGATGGTAGTTATGGACCCTTGGTTCCGAACAACCAGCTGAGATGCTCTCGCAACATACACTGTATTGTCAAAAGTATTGGGACACCTGCCTTTACACACACATGTACTTTAATGGCATCCCAGTATTGGTCTGTAGGGTTCAATATTAAGTGGGTCCACCCTTTGCAGCTATAACAGCTTCAACTCTTCTGGGAAGGCTGTCCACAAGGTTTAGGAGTGTGTCTATGGGAATGTTTGACCATTCTACCAGAGGCTCATTTGTGAGGTCAGGCACTGATGTTGGAGGAGGAGGCCTGTCTTGCAGTCTTCGCTCCAATTCATCCCAAAGGTATTCTGTTAGGTTGAGGTCAGGACTGTGCAGGCCAGACAAGTTCCTCCACCCCAAACTTGCTCACCTACACTATATTACCAAAAGTATTGGACCACCCCTTCAAATGCTTTGGTGGCGGGGGGATTATGGTGTGGGGTTGTTTCTCAGGGGTTAGGCTTGGCCCCTTGGTTCTAGTGAAGGGAACTCTTAAGGAGTCAGCAAAGTTCATGCTCCGAAGTTTGTGGGAACAGTTTTTGGGATGGCCCTTCCTGTTCCAACATACCTGCACACCAGTGTACAAAGCAAGGTCCATAAAGACATGGATGAGCGAGTTTGGGGTGGAGGAACTTGACTGGCCGCACAGAGTTCTGAACTCAACCCGATACGAAGCAAAGACTGTGAGCCAGGCCTTCTCGGTCCAAAATCAATGCCTGACCTCACAAATGCGCTTCTGGAAGAATAATCAAACATTCCCATAGACACACTCCTAAACCTTGTGGACGGCCTTCCCAGAAGAGTTGAAGCTGTTATAGCTGCAAAGGGTGGGCCAACTCAATATTGAACCCTATAGACTAAAACTGGGCGGCCATTAAAAGTTTGTGTGTGTAGAGGCAGGTGTCCCAATACTTTTGACAATATAGTGTATGTAACGCCCCTTATGAATAAGGTTTGGTGCGCTCTGTCAGGACAAAGCGTGTAGATATTCAAATGATTGATTACCAGTGTTCGTTGTTGTAATGAAATGGTACTTAAAGCGGGGGTTCACCCTATAAACCCCAAAAAAAATATTTTTTTTTCTTCTACCATAAAATCAGGCATTGTAGCGCGAGCTACAGTATGCCTGTCCCGATTTTTTTTTTTATCCCCGTACTCACCGTGTACTCGTACATCGAAGATACCGACTCCCCTCGGGGAATGGGCGTGCCTATGGAGACGGAGGATGATTGACGGCCGGCTCTGGCGCGTCACGCTTCTCCGGAAATAGCCGAAATAGGCTTGGCTCTTCACGGCGCCTGTGCGCAGGCGCCGTGAAGAGCCGAGACCTACTCCGGCTGTCTTCGGGGAGAGTGACGTGCCAGGGCCGGCCGTCAATCATCCTCCCTCTCTATAGGCACGCCCATTCCCCGCGGGAGCCGAAATCTATAATGTATGAGTACACAGTGAGTACGGGGGTAAAAAAATCGGGACAGGCATACTGTAGCTCACGCTACAATGCCTGTCTCGATGGTAAAATCGTGTCACTGAGGGTGAACTACCGCTTTAAGACTAGAGTTCCTCTTGTGCAATGGTCTTGTAGAAAGTGAATGTAAAAAAGGTTAGGTATGCCTTTTTTTTGAGTGTTAATTTCTCCAGGCTGACTGATGTATTTGTTTGCCAGGGGCTGCACCATTTGTGCCACTTATGGGTCCGATAAGTTCTAAATTAGAAAAGTTGAGTGTGGTAGGGACTAACATTTCCAACGCGACTCTCAGCTGGATCTCCCGCAGCGCCACTCAGCTGAAGTGCCTGAATCTGAGCTTCTCCCACGGCTACGACCAAGAGATAGTGAAAAGCTTTCCACGGCTGTTTCCGCACTTGCAAAACCTCTACCTCAGGTAATCCAATGCTAAGAAGACTGCATCGAGGAGTGTTTTGCCCTAGGGTGCCTAATATGTCGTTGGTTGTTATGGTACTTTAACCTCTTCTCTACTTTGGGTGGTTTTCAGATTTGGTATTTTTTACAAAACAGTTTTTTGTTTTTTTTTGCTAAAAAATTACTTAAAACCCCCAAACATATTATATATATATATATATATATATATATATATATATATATATATATATATATATATATATATATATATATATATATATATATATATATATAAATTACACACCCTAGAGAATAAAATGGCGATCATTGCAATACTTTTTGTCACACCATATTTGCGCAGCGGTCTTAAAAGCGCACTTTTTTTTTTTTTAGAAAAAAATTACTTTTTTGAATTAAAAAATAAGACAGCAATAAATTTGGCCCAATTTTTTTATATATTGTGAAAGATAATGTTACGCCAAGTAAAATGATACCCAACATGTCACGCTTAAAAATTGCGCCCCCTCGTGGCATGGCGTCAAACTTTTACCCTTTTAAAAATCTCGATAGGCGACATTTAAAAAATTCTATAGGTTGCATTTTTTGAGCTACAGAGTAGGTGTAGGGCTAGAATTATTGCTCTCGCTCTAACGATCGCTGCAATACCTCACATGTGTGGTTTGAACACCGTTTTCATATGCGGACGCTACTCACGTATGCGTTCGCTTCTGCGCGCGAGCTCGTCGGGACAGGGCGCTTTTAAAACATTTTTTTTTTTTTCTTATTTATTTTTATTTATTTTACACTGGGGAAAAAAAAATGTGATCACTTTTATTCCTATTACAAGGAATGTAAACATCCCTTGTAATAGAAAAAAGCATGACAGGTCCTCTTAAATATGAGATCTGGGGTCAAAGACCTCAGATCTAATATTTAGACTTGAATGCAAAAAAAAAAAAATGTAAATTTTGTCATTTGAAAAAATGACAACAAAAAAATGTCTCTTTAAGACGCTGGGCGGGACTGACGTTTTGACATCACTTCCGCCCAGCAATGCTATGGGGATGGGTGGGGGCCATCTTGCCCTCACTCGTATCCCCACAGAGCAGGCTGAAGCACCCAATCGCCTCCACCGCTACCGGCGGCGGGAGGGGGGGCCCGCCGCCAATAACGGTGAACAGCGCATGCGCGAGAGGGATTTCCAATCCGGCATGGGTCGGCGGGGCCGGCCCTTCAGCCGAGGATCCCCCCTGTGCATGCACCGCTGCAATCAGCGGCGCACTGCGAGGGGAATATCTCCTAAACCGTACAGGTTTAGGAGATATTCTTTATACCTACAGGTAAACCTTATTATAGGCTTACCTGTAGGCAAAAGTCAAAAAAGTTGGTTTACAACCACTTTAACATTGTTGCACAAAAAAAAGTGCAAATGCTGAAAAAATAGATGCTCAAACAGGAGTATCGTGTGCAGGAGGCTTTTTTATTTTTTGTGGGATTTTATCACCGCTAGGATTTTTTTTTTATAAATATAGGTAGAACAATAGACCCCCCCAATATATTCTGCTTTTCTGTTTAAAAATAAAATGAAAAAACCTGTCCAATAACATCTAATTTCTTCATTTTTATTTTAGGCCAAAATTTATTCTGCTACATGCCTTGGTAGTTTAAAAAAAAAAAAAAAAAAAATCCCAATAAGTGTATATTAGGTAACTGGTTTGCGTTGAGGTTTTTACGCTATCTACAAATGTTTTGTGTATGTATATTTCGCATTATGCAAAAAATGGAGATAAGGGAGATATATTTTTTTTACGCGGTTATTGGTTATACAGGGCCAGATTCACAAAAGAGATACAACGCCGTATCTCCTGATACACCGTCGTATCTATGCGGCTGATTCATAGAATCAGTTACGCATAGATAGCCCTAAGATCCGACAGGTGTAATCGACTTACAGCGTCGGATCTTAGGCTGCAATTCTAGGCCGGCCGCTAGGTGGCGATTCCATTGCGGTCGGCGTAGAATATGCAAATGACTAGTTTCGCCGATTCACGAACGTCCGCTTTGCCCGTCGCTCTAAATTTACGCCGTTTCCGTAGAGATACGTCACGTAAAACTAAGCATGCCCTCTAGGTGGTCTAACCAATGTTAAGTATGGCCGTCGTTCCCGCGTCGAATTTTTAAATTTCCCGTCGTTTGCGCAAGTCGTCCGTGAATGGCGCTGGACGCCATTTACGGTAACGTCGAAACCAATGACGTCATTTAGCGCAATGCACGTCGGGAAATTTTAGGCGCAGTACGTTTGGCTCGGGACCGCACCTAATTTAAATGGTCCCGCCCCATTTGAATTAGGCGGGCTTGCATTGGGCGGATTTACGTTACACCGCCGCAAGTTTACAGGCAAGTGCTTTGTGAATCGAGCACTTACGCTGAAAACTTGCGGCGGTGTAACGTAAATGGGATACGTAGCCCATTTCTACGTGAATCTGGCCCACAGTGATTATCACTATATAAGCAATAGTTTAGCTGTGGTGAATGGGATTCCAACAGTTTGGTTGTGATCTGTGATTGGCTACAGCTAATCGCATGGTAAAGTGAAAACGGCGTTCTTTCCAGTGCCATGTGATTAAATGTAGTATTGATATTTCCTTCGCACACTTTCCAGGATAAGGCTTTAGAAGTAACGGGTGCTGCCGCTATAACAACCAGCTGGAATTGGAAACCTCACCGATCAAATGTGCATATTCACCAGCCATTACGTCAAGAATCGTCAATTATGTCCAAATCTTTATTGAAGAATGATCAGATCCCATTTCTGAGCCACACAGGTCCCCTTTCGTCAGGCATGTGATGACATCACACCCCATCACATGCCTGGATAAGGGGGACCTGTGTGACTCTGAAACCATTGCACTGTTTTCTGTGATGTGATCATTCTTCAATAAAGATTTGGACGTAATTGACGCTCCAAGGTGTGCTGGCGAATATATGCGCATCTGATCTGTGCGACTCAAGTCGAATCATAAATGACACAAGTGTGAACCAGACCTTTAAAGTGTACAACTTCACTACCTTGCTGTTTAAATAACTTTCCCTTTTTCTTGCAGTAACACCAAGTTGACGGAAGACGCTCTGGTTGTTTTAGCGAATTTGTACTCTTTGCGGGTTTTGGATATTTCAAATAACCTGCATCTGACCTCCGAAACCATCCTGGCGTTTCGAAAAATGACCTCGAACAGAGTTGGCCTAATCCTCGAGAGGCCCATTGAAAGCGTAAAGTACTGCTGCTGGTGAACGGGACTCTGAAGGTTTAGGATGAGTGTTGCTTCCTGTCGCACTCTGCGCCACTTGACACTGCTGCTGGAAGCGCGGGACCCGTCTGGGAAATATTTATTTATAAAGATGCTGAACTCTGATTTCTTATTTATTTCACAACTTGTTGACTGGTAGACTTTTGCAGAGAAAGAGAGGGGATAAAAATATTTTTCTATCTAAACCCTAGTCTTTATCTACAAAAAAGGAAAATATGGATGTAAAAATAACAGATGCTATTCCAGCACTTCCCTAAAATAGACGGCAGAGTTTAATCAACTGTTGTCACAGAATCTCCTTCCCCCTTATTTACTGAACCAAATATATATATAAAAAAAAAAAAAAAAATTGTACTTCTATAACTAACACACACACACACACACACATATATATATATATATATATATATACACACACACACACACACACACACACACACACATATATATATATATATATATATATATATATATATATATATATATATATATATATATATATAATTTTACTGTGGATCCATAATTTCAGCTCTGTCTAAGGTGGGATCAAAAGGTTTTTCTATATTTAAGTGCCTGATAATTTTCTATACCTTTTTTCATATCCTAAATCATTGAAGCATTTAGGGCTCAAACACTGTACTTGTATATATTCTGTACTCAATTTCTCTTATAGGCTAAGAAGGTGCACTGTAATGCTCGGTCAATTTTTTTTCTGTGTGTTAGGATTGTGTTGACAATGTCTACCCAACATTAGCTTGGAGTGTGTGTTTTGTTTTTTGTTTGTTATAGTGCGCATTGCTACAGTGGGCAGCAGGGTCCCCTGTCTGGACCCCCCCTTGCAGTAATTGGCGGGGTCTCCCGTCTGTTACCCCCCCCCTGCGGTGGGTGGCGGGTTCCCCTGACTGCTCTCCCTCTTGTGGTTGGGTGGCAGGGTCCCCTGTTTGCTCTCTCCCCCCCTTGTGGTTGGGTGGCAGGGTCCCCTATTTGCTCTCTCCCCCCTTGTGGTTGGGTGGCAGGGTCCCCTGTTTGGTCTCTCCCCCCTTGTGGTTGGGTGGCAGGGTCCCCTGTTTGCTCTTTTCCCCCTTGTGGTTGGGTGGCAGGGTCCCCTGTTTGCTCTCTCCCCCCTTGTGGTTGGGTGGCAGGGTCCCCTATTTGCTCTCTCCCCCTTGTGGTTGGGTGGCAGGGTCCCCTATTTGCTCTCTCCCCCCTTGTGGTTGGGTGGCAGGGTCCCCTGTTTGGTCTCTCCCCCCTTGTGGTTGGGTGGCAGGGTCCCCTGTTTGCCCTCTTCCCCCTCGTTGTTGGGTGGCAGGGTCCCCTGTTTGCTCTCTCCCCCCTTGTGGTTGGGTGGCAGGGTCCCTTATTTGCTCTCTCCCCCTTGTGGTGGGTGGCAGGGTCCCCTATTTGCTCTCCCCCCCTTGTGGTTGGGTGGCAGGGTCCCCTGTCTGCTCTCCTGCGGTGGGCGGTAGTATTTGGTTTTTATCAGTGAGAAGTTTACGTCTCTCTGGCTCCTCCTTTTGTGGTTTGGGCAACAAATGTGTCACCTTGTGTAGGTTGGGCAGCAGGACTGTCTTTTCCCAGCGTGGATTAGGTAGCAGGTCTGTATTTAACACCATAGGACTTCTAGTTGTTTGGACATAGAACTATAAATGGAGAGGCACTAAAAGAAATGGCAAATATGACTCCTCTATCTGTCATCGGTTATTTGGCAGAGATTATCTCCACAGTGCAGATTTGCATTGCCAGCGTGGGAAAAAGGAGAATGCCAAGTGCTTTGCTAAGATAAAAACTAATGGTGTGCATTCTAGGAACTTATGACTTGGGGGCCCCTTTCACATGGGCGGACTCTTAAAGCATATACCTCTGCTCAGCTGGGGATATCTCTGCTAAACCCTGAAGAACAGACAGGTGACAGGTCTGTGCGACGGATGTAAATGGACAGGCTGTCTGTGTTCCATCCGGACTATCATCTGATGCACCAGATGGATGGGGAATGGATCTCCCATCCATCAGTTTTTTTGGAGGATCGGATCAGTGTCGGCGACACGTCAGTAAAGAACAGTGGAGGGTCCATCTGAAAAACTGACGGTCAGACCTGATCGGGTCACCCGTGTGAAAACAGCATCAAATAATTTAATTTTTTTTTTTTTTTTTTTTTAAAAGCACTGATCCTCCAGTATCCAGCACATCGGTAAAAAGACTGTTACATTTAAATGTAGTGAGATCACGTTTAGCCTATCTTGCCTCTCCCTTTTGTATTGTGAACTGCAGGACTGAATGGAGCAGTCTAATTGGTTGCTTTTGGTCTCATAGCTACATCTTACAGATGCTTTGATAAACGTAACCCCCAACATGTAATCCTTTTTTAATCAAATTACATCCGTTTTCACAAAGCAAATCCAATTCATTCCAGGGCTCCTGGGTAACGCTGTTATTTCTCTGAGCTGCAAAGAGATGTCTTCTCACATGGGTCAGGCAGCAGTACAGTCTCCTTTCCTGGGTTAGACAGCAGGTCAAGTCCTGTGTTGGCATCAAAGCCAACCCATTTCATTCCAGTAGGTGCTATTTTTTTGGCAATTTTAAACGGCCTACAAAATTCCTCCCAAGGCCTGGAGTCTGCTGGTGCAAAAATCTACTCAACTGTGCTGTTACAGGCCATTATGAAAAACAGACTTGTTATCTCAAACAATATTATATAGAGAGGTCCTAAAAACAATGCAATTTTCCCAAATTTCCCATCAAAACAAAAACCTCAATGGGTATTGCATGCCCACCCTGTTAAATGTGTATCAACATCAGTTCCTCACCATGAACATACATGAACTTTTAGGCCCAGTACAGACGAGCGGACAGTCCAATGAAAACGGTCCGCCGGACCGTTTTCATTGGACTGTCCGCTCGTCTGTACTGGGCCTAAAAGTTCATGTATGTTCATGGTGAGGAACTGATGTTGATACACATTTAACAGGGTGGGCATGCAATACCCATTGAGGTTTTTAGAACAGGTGGAGGGGGAGGGCAATGGCGAGTCCGCCGGACCGTTTTCATCGGACATGTCCGCTCGGAGATTTCGGTCTGATGGTTGTACAAACCGAAATCCGCGCGGACAGGCAGCGCGGTGACGTGCGCGACCCTGGAAGGTCAATGCTTCGACGCATGCGAGGGCTTTCGGCCGAGCGGACATATCCGGTAAGTCGTACAGATGACCGGACATGTCCGACGGACAGGCTTCCAGCGGACATGTTTCTTAGCATGCTAAGAAACATTCGTCCGCTGGAAACCTGTCCGAACCTGCCGGAAAATTGTCCGGTCGGCCGTACACACGACCGAACATGTCTGCTGAAACTGGTCCGCGGACCAGTTTCAGCAGACATGTTCGGTCGTGTGTACGAGGCCTTACACGTGTTTAAGAATTAATGTCCATATGCACGGAACAAAGTGTGCATGTAATACTTATAGGCCCAGATCCACGAAGCAGTTACGTCTGCGTATCTATTGATACGCCGCGTAACTTCTAGGATGCTCCGGCGTATCTTTGTTTTGTATCCACAAAACAAGATATGCCTGAAGCTGGGCTAGATCCGACTGACTTACGTCTTAGTACGCCGTCGGATCTAAGGTGCATATTTACGCTGGCGCTTCCGTTGATTTCCGCGTCGAGTATGCAAATGAGCTAGATACGCCAATCCACAAACGTACGTCCGCCCGGCGCCTTTTTTTTACGTCGTTTACGTAAGGCTTTTTTCGGCGTAACGTTACCCCTCCTCTATGAGGCGTACGCAATGTTAAGTATGGACATCGGGCCCGTGTAGAATTTTCCGTCGTGTACGTTGTTTGCCTAAAACGTTCACGAATAGGGCTTTGCGTAGAATTACGTTCACGTCGAAAGCATTGGCTTGTTGCGGGTTAATTTCGAGCATGCGCACTGGGATACCCCCACGGACGGTGCATGCGCCGTTAAAAAAAAAAACGTCAATTACGTGGGGTCAATAGGAATTACCATAAAACACGCCCACATCTTATCCATTTGAATTGCGCGCCCTTACACCGACACAGTTACACTACGCCGCCGTAACTTACGGCGCAAATTCTTTGTGGATACGGAAAATACGCTGTAAGTTACGGCGGCGTAGTGTATCTGAGCTACGCTACGCCGGGCTTATAGATGCGTCGAGGTACGTGGATCTGGGCCATTGTGTTTTTTTTTTTTTGTTTTGTTTTTTTTACTTAAGTAAAAGTTCCAGCTTATTTGCTTTCTCCCCACCCCCTGCTGACACATTTGGCACTTTTCAAGGGGGAGTGGGTTTCTGGTTTTGACCCGCTTCCAGCTGACTTTGTTGCAGCACACTCATCTGGAACTGCTGGGAATTGCTTTTAAAGTTGAATTATACATATTATATTGGGTAGATTCAGGTAGGGGCGCCTAAAAATAGGTCAGCGTAGTCTAGCATGTTTACACTACGCCGCCTTAAGTAATAGAGGAAAGTACATGATTCAGAAAGCACTTGCCTCCTTACTTAGGGCGGCGTAGTGTAAACATGGCGGGCGTAAGGGCGCCTAATTCAAATGGGTTGGGGGGGGGCGTGTTTAATGCTAATGAGGCTTGACCTCACGTTTTTTGACGTTTTTTCTTACTGCGCCGGGAGCCTACATTTCCCAGGGCGCATTGCGGCTAAGTACGGTGTACGGGCCTATTGATTTCGACGCGGACGTAAACTACGTAACTCCCGATTCGCGGACGACTTACGCAAACGATGTAAAAAATTCGAACCTCGCGGCGGGAACGGCGGCCATACTTTAACATTGTTATTCCACCTCATAGGTGGAATAACTTTAGGCCGCCTAAGGCCTTACGGAAACGACGTTAATCGACTGCGGCGGGCTCGCGTACGTTCGGGAATCGGCGTAAAAGCTCATTTACATAATCTACGCCGGCTGCAATGGAAGCGCCACCTAGCGGCCATCCAAAAAATTGCAAGCTAAGATAGAACGGCGCAAGCCGGCCTATCTTAGCTTTGTTTAAGAGTATCTCTGCTTGAGCATACGCTTAAACAAACGCCGGCGTAGATTCAGAGTTAGGCCGGCTTATCTACTGATAAGCCGGCCTACCTCTTTGTGAATCTACCTATATATTACTAGAAGTATTGGGACGCCTGCCTTTACACACACATGAACGTTAATGGCATCCTAGTCTTAGTCCTTAGGGTTCAATATTGAGTTGGCCCTCCCTTTGCAGCTATACCAGCTTCAACTCTTCTGGAAAGACTGTCCACAAGGTTTAGGAGTGTGTCTGGGAATGTTTGACACAGATTGTATGGCTGAATTTGCATTGTGCAGGACCGTTTTTTTTGGTCTGCACCAGAATCAAATTGCATGGGTGCTGCCCACCCCCCATTTGGGGATTAGTCCAGAGTAATGTAACCTACTTTGAACTGCTGGATTAGTGTAGACAGACCTGGTCCTACTCTGGACTAATCCTTACAATTGTGGTGGACAGACTTTGTTTTGCGCGGTTTAGGAGCGTATCACCTTCCTGTGTAGCACACTTATGGTCTTCCTTGGCTTCCAGGTTTGAGAGGATGGGGGCAGACTTGTGTTACATGGTCCAAATGAAGGATGCTAACCTTCAGGCCGGGTACACACGGACAAACATGTATGGTGAAAGCGGTCCGTCGGACCGTTTCCACCATACATGTCTGCCAGAGGGCTTCTGTACGATGGTTGTACACACCATCGTACAGAAGTCCGCGCGTAAACAATACGCGGGGCGTGTCCGCGGTGTCGCCGCGTCGATGACGCGGTGTCGCCGCGACAATGACGCGGCGACGTGGGCGGCCCGCCTTTAAAATGCTTCCACGCATGCGTCGAAGTCATTCGACGCATGCGAGGGACGGCGGGCGCCTGGACATGTACGGTAGGTCTGTACTGACGACCGTACATGTCCGAGCGGGCTGAATTCCAGCGGACTGTTTTAAAACAAGTCCAGGAATATTTGTCTGCTGGGAAAAAGCCCGGCGGGCAAATGTTTGCTGGAATTCGGCCCGCTCGCGCCCACACACGACCAAACATGTCTGCTGAAACTGGCCTGCGGGCCAGTTTCAGCAGACATGTTTGCTCGTGAGTATGGGGCCTTAGTAACTACATTTGTATGTCCTGACTTTTTTTTGCAATCTCGGCTAATCAATTGCCTGTCAAATGTTACGTGCTATTCCTGTCACTCAGAATAAATCTTCACATTACTTCTGAATGACTATGGCAGGCTAAGGTCACCGGGCATAATCCATGAAAGGTGTTCTTGTCTGCGGTCTCCATGCCTCATCCCAGTGCAGATGTGAAAACTAAAACGATATACTGATCTGTTTAAAGGGGTGGTTCACCCCAAAAACTACTTTTTTTTTTATTACACTGGCCCCCCACATTACAATACGATTAAGGCTATTATTATTTTTTTATGCTGTACATACCTTTGTACAGCATATTCACCCGTGGCATCCGGCTTGCGAGTCCCGCGGGAGTGGGCGTTCCTAACATGTCTGTGATTGACGTTTTGACCGGCGTAAGCCACGTCACGGTTGGCGAAAGGAGTCGAACGGCGAGTCGGCGCTATAGTGCGCATGCGCATCGCCGTTCGTCTCCTTTCGCCAATCGTGACGCGGCTTATGCGACGGGGGGGGGGGGGGAGCTCGTTTTTGGTCAATCACAGACATATTAGGAACGCCCACTCCCGCGGGACTCGCAAGCCGGATGCCACGGGTGAATATGCTGTACTAAGGTATGTACAGCATCAAAAAAAAAATAATAGCCTTAATCGTATTGTAATGTGGGGGGCCAGTCTAATAAAAAAAAAGTAGTTTTTAGGGTGAACCACCCCTTTAATAAGAACTCAAGCCTTTTAAAACTTTTAAATGGATGATGGTGGACCCTGTGCCTGAGCCACGGGCAATCAGTTTGCCTAGATATATTGAGAAACTACCATTCCTGCCCGAGCATCTACTGCTTTATGTCTCTAGTCATTACTGTTCTATCAGGCAATGTAGTTATTCTCTTGTTTGAGTCTTCAACCTATGCATATTCCATTTTCAATTTTTACCCTTTTTGATACTTTTACTGTTTAGTATATGGTTGCTGTTTTTTTTACCTTAAGCAGGGTCACAAAATGATTTTATTTATTTTGCTTCTGAATTAAAGTCTTTGAAAACTGCCTGCTATTGTGTGCTATAAGTGTGTGCGCTTCTTACCTCTCAGAGCCCCAACTGTCTCCTCCGGGAGCTCCACAAACCTATGGGATGCAAGTCGAGGAGGTGGCATGCACCTTTTTGGATTTAACTCATAGTATCCCTTCACTTTTTTACAAGTGGCTGAATTCCTGGAATTCAGATTTAATACAGCAGACAGCCCTGGGTAATTCCCACATGTAATGCAGAGCCTCCATGACTGAAAGAACTTAAAGCGGATGTGCCATGGGAAAAAAATATTAAAAGCCAGCAGCTACAAATACTGCAGCTGCTGACTTTTAATATTAGGACACTTACCTGTCCTGGAGTCCAGCGCCGATCGCAGCAGAGGACGAGCGATCGCTCGTCTCTCTGCTGCTCCCCCCGCCATCCACGCTGAGGGAACCAGGAAGTGAAGCGCTGCGGCTTCACTGCCCGGTTCCCTACGGCGCATGCGCGAGTCACGCCGCGCCCGCCGATTGGCTCCCGCTGGGAGCCGAGTGTTCCCAGCACACAACGGGATGTGACGGAATGCCCGTCTTTTGCCCGTGAATGCCGGGCCGGAAGTGGGTGCAAATACCTGTCTTTAGACAGGTATCTGCACCCCCCTCCCCCCTGAAAGGTGTCAAATGTGACACCGGAGGGGGGGAGGGTTCCGATCAGCGGGACTCCACTTTAGGGTGGAGAACCGCTTTAAATTCAATGAATAGAAGGTGCAGGCCAAGAAGAATAAGCCTGGGGAACAAAGAGCTAGGTAATTCTGGAAATCATCCAGCCAGTATCAGTCAGGTGGGCCTTTTCAGACTTCTTTCGAACGCATACTATAAGAAGCTCATCAGACTAAGCATTTTCAGGGGAGGTGGTACAACTGAAGGCAAGGCTGTAATTCAATGCATTACACATCCCAGCAGCCAATGAGGTGTTTAGTGCAGACCCGTTGCCGCCTCCCTGCTCCCGCCTCGCTGTTAACCAGTAACGAGTGTGTAATACCAGCGGGAGTCGGGAGGTGCAGCAGGTCTGCAAAGCCAGTGATGGAGACGCGCTGGACACATGCAAGGAGGGGGGCTGACTCTTATGGGGACACAAATGTGGGGGGGTTGATAACTCTTATGGCTCTGATGGGGACACAAATATGTGGGGGCTGATGACTCTGATGGGGACACACGTGGGGGGTTTTGTAGACTGATGGGGACACAAATTTTGGGGGGGCTGATGACTCTGGGGACACCAATGTGGGGGGGGATGATGACTCTGATGGGGACACAAATGTGGGGGTGCTGGTGTCTCTTTTGGGGACACAAAAATGTGAGGAGGGGGGCTGATGGCTCTAATGGTGACACAAATATGCAGAAGGGGAGGTGATGGCTCTGATGGGGACACAAATATGTGGGGGCTGATGACTCTGATGGGGACACACGTGGGGGGGGGGGTTTGTAGACTGATGGGGAAACAAATTTTGGGGGGGGCTGATGACTCTGGGGACACCAATGTGGGGGGGGGGTTGATGACTCTGATGGGGACACAAATGTGGGGGTGCTGGTGTCTCTTTTGGGGACACAAACATGTGAGGAGGGGGGCTGATGGCTCTAATGGTGACACAAATATGCAGAAAGGGAGGTGATGGCTCTGATGGGGACACAAATATGCAGGTGGGGGTGGGCTGTGATGGAAACACAAATGTGCAGGGAGATTAGGATGAATGATGGGGGGGCTCTAATGGGCACACCAATTTGTGGGGATAGCCTGATGAGTGATGGGGACACAGATGGATGGGGACACGGGTGTAAAGCCTCATGCACACATTTTCCGGCCCGCGAATATGTGTAAAATATAGAATGTGGCCCTCGAAGTAAAACGTTTGGAGACCCCTGCCCTAGTGTAAATTAACCACTTGCCCACCGCAGTACGAGAATTAACGTCCTCCCCTTTGTGCGGTGATATCTGAATGATGCCTGCAGCTACAGGCATCATTCAGATATCACCGTCTTCAGCCACCGATTCTGTGCACAATAAGAATGATCAAAGCGGCAGTTCCGCCGCTCGATCGTTCTTCTAGGCAGCGGGAGGGGACGTCCACCATCTGGATTATTAATAACTGAGGGTATTTTTAACTTGGCAGGAGTAGAATTCTCCAATTCTGAATTGGAGGTTCTACAACAGGGCCTCAAGTTTGCACCTAACAAGGACATTAACAAATTTGAAGTCTTTATTGATATTAAAAAACATATTAGGAAACTCAACATAAAAAAACATTTTGCAGGAAATACACAGGCACCTGGATCACCAAAACCGGATAAATTTATACATAGTGGATTGAGGAATCAATCGGTATTCAATCCCCGTCATGGTTCCAATCATTATATTGAGGTTTTTCGTACCTTAGTTCAGGATGATATTCGTGAAATGGCAGTCCTTCCATCCAAATCCACTAAACATTTTTGGGAAGCAATTAAAACTTTAGAAAGCAATAGAAATATAGTGGTTAGACCGGCTGATAAGGGCGGAGGCCTTGTGATTCTCACTAAAGAGTACTATTATCAAGAAATGAAAAATCAACTCGATGATAGAAACACTTATCAGCTTCAAGGGGGTGACCCCACGTTTAAGCTTAAAAATCTGCTTATTGTTTGGGTTAATGAGGGACTCGAAAGAGGTATCTTAAACCCGAAAGAGGCTGATTATATTGTTTTACATGCACCCAAAATTCCAGTCTTATATACTCTACCTAAGATCCATAAGAACAGGGTCAACCCTCCCGGTCGACCGATAATTAGTGGAATAGGTTCTCTCTTCTCCCGGCTAGGAGAGTACCTTGATGGTTTTTTTAAACCACTGGTTTCAGTAAGTCCATCTTACTTAAAAGACAGTAGGGATCTAATAGTGGCACTCCAAACCTTGCCAGCCACCCAAATTACCATCATGGCAACGGTGGATATTGAATCCCTATATACAAATATCAAACATATTGATGCTCTAACAGCCCTTCTAAGTAAATTTTCTAAGCTAAAAAAGGTACAAATAAATTAGCTGATAAGGGGACTTGAATTAGCGATGAAAAATAACTACTTTTGGGCCAACAATCAATTTTTTAATCAGGTGGGCGGTGTAGCAATGGGAGCCAGATATGCTCCAAGTGTCGCGAATATTGTTTTGAATAAGTGGGAACATGAGACAATTTTTTCAAACCGACCAGAATCCTTGCGTTTCTACAAACGCTACATCGACGATATCATTCTTTTTTGGTAAGGTTCTGAGGAATCTCTCGAGATATTTATAGCCCAAATGAATTTAAATGATTATGGACTTACTTTTGTAGCTGAAACCAGTAAAACTTTGGTAAACTATTTGGATCTTACTATTAAAAAGAATGATTCGAAATTTGAAACGCTTACCTATTTTAAATCTACGGACCGGAATGGGTTTGTACCCACTCATAGCTGCCACCATCCCTCCTGGATAGGAGCAGTCCCGAAAGGGCAATATATGAGGTTAAAACGAAACTGTGATAATAATGATGATTTTGAGACTCAGGCTAATATACTAACCACTAGATTTTTAGAAAAAGGGTACTCTGAAACTACACTAAATCAAGCTTACAACCAAGTGGCAGCTCTTGACAGACAATCCCTATTGGTCCCCAAACCGAAAAAAGAGTATATAAATGAAGTACCTTTCATTACTGGGTTTAACAGGCAATATCGACAGGTAGAAGCTGTGTTTAAACGTCATTGGCATATTTTAAGGAAGGACAAAGACTTGATCACATCCATCCCAAAGGTGCCCAAGTTCATCTATAAGAGAGCTCCAGGCCTCAGGAATAAAATTGCCCCCAATGTTCCTGATCCACCAAAGAAATTGGTGACCTTTCTGGATGGATCATGGTTCCACCATTGCACAAGGTGTAAAGCGTGTAGAACTACACGGAACCCTGGTGACAAGAAGAAAAAAACGGAGTTCAGTTCTAATGTGACAGGTGAATCCTTTAAGATCAAACCCCTAATCACATGTGGATCTGATCATGTCACTTATGTGCTTGAATGCCCGTGCCATTTACAGTACGTGGGCCGGACCACTCGCCAACTTAAGATCCGCATTAATGAACACCTAACAAATATTAGAAAAAGTTTCCCTAATCATAGTGTCTCAAGACATTTCGCGAGCCATCATGGAAGTGATCCTAGTTTATGTATTTTTTATGGCATAGATAAAATAGAAAGGAATTGGCGAGGTACACATATGGTACGGAGTGTTTCCCAGAACGAAATGAAATGGGTACACAAATTACGTACCATGCAACCTTTGGGACTCAATGTTGAACTGGACCTCAATTGTTTTCTGACCGATGATTGAGAGTTCTCTTTCTCTTTTTTTTGAGTCTCTATTTTTCTACTCTTTTAGGTTCATCTCCATCTTCCTCATTTGGTATATTTATATAATTTTATCTGTATATATTTTTTATACATATATTTTTAAGATTCCAGAGACATTTGGGGATTGTCAGATATCCATTAATTGTTCTATTTATATTTCTTAATTTATATTTTTTGCACTTTGGGATTCTGCTATGTTTGGTGTTCAGATTCTCTTTGGAGATCAGCATTAAGCCTAGGGTATCCCATACCTTATTTTATGGATATTAGTCACTCTAATCAATTTCTATTCACTCACATTACACGTCCGGAGGGATTTAGTGACATTTGTGTATCATCGCCAATGATTGTGAGATTTTCCACATTACCCTGTTTGAGTCCGGCATGTATATTATTATTTTTTTATATATTTTGGTTTAAAAACAATTTTTGATTTTTGATTTTTTATTTTTTATTATTTTTAGTGACCACGTAATAGTTTTTTGTTGAAGTCAATTTATATTTATTATTGGTTTGGCTTTTTTATCACCAATTATGATAATTCGCACGTCCGGAGGGATGCGAGATCTGCACTTTATCCAATATGTATTTCAGTGGTTTAATACTCTTGAAATAATATTGCTTGTTACTGCTAAATTCTGTACATCTCCACAATCTCTGATTCGATATTATTAATGTAATGTAATGTAATTTACCTACGGTGTTGTACTCAATGGATGACAAACGGCACCGAGGCTGTATTTGCAATTGGTTTCAGTACACCAATTACCGTTCTTTCCCTACTACATATACCATCATGCTTTGTGACCAGGCACGCCCCCCTGATGACGTTAACATAACGAAACGTACGTCGGAGGCAGCCTGTTCACGTGACGTACCCCCGTGCTTTGGACTGTCGGAGAGATCGTTTGGATGGTATGTCAGCGGCGGCTTTCATCCCCCAGCGAATCCCACTATAGGAACCGCTTTGAGCGGTGACAGGTCCGCAGCCTCAGTGCCGGGTGGGCACCCCCCAATGTAAGGAGCCATTTGGCTGTTTTTTATGTATGTTTTAACAATTTTAAATAAACGGTATCACGCTATTGGGCTTCCTGGCTTCTCTTCTCTTGCATATAATCCCGTTTGAGGTTCCTGAATCTGCAAAGCGGTCTGTCCGTATCTACATGTGTGCAGGCACAATCCTGCATAAGCTCAGCTGACCATCTTTTTCACTAAAGGGGTCAACGAGCTCTGGTAAGAGCAAATCGTTTTCTAAAGCACCTTGGGTGGAATTGAAAATTATTCAGAAGCGGTGGTGGCATTTTCTCTTTCACAGGATCACTGTCAATTAACAATTGGACTTTGTTCATCGTTTTATTTTAATTTTTTTGCATTCGATTATATTTGAATTCACTGTGTGTGGTTTCAAGTGCAGCGCTGACTGCAATTTGTTGGGACTTTCATTTTTATTTTATTTTTGCTATTCATTTTTGCAAATTTATTGATAATTAGTTATCTATTTACGGCACCTTACTTACTTTGTATGGGCCTAGCGCCCTCTATATATATTTTATCATGTCCCCCCCCTCCCGCCGCCATCCGGTGCTTCTCCGGACTCTCCCGTGCCATCGGGGGCCCGGAGAGCGAATCGGCCGGCGCTCGCTGAAGAACCATAGAGATGACTGGTGACCAGATGGTCACAGTCATCTCTACGACCGTCGGAGGTCCGGGCGCGACATTATGACGTCACACCCGGTACCCGAAAGTAAACAAAGCCGCAATCGCGGCTGTCGGTGTGAGATCGGTGAATGTTTTTTCACTGATTTCATGCTTGTAAGCCTGGAGGAGAGATGTGGGGTCTTATTGACCCCACATCTCTCCATAAAGAGGACCTGTCGCACACTATTCCTATTACAAGGGATGTTTACATTCCTTGTAATAGGAATAAAAGTGATAAAAAAATAAAAGTGTAAAAATAAAAAAATGAAGTAAAATAAAAATAAAATGTTTTTTTCTTTTTTTTTTTAAAACGCCCCTGTCCCCGGTAGCTCTCGCACAGAAGCGAACACGCATGCAAGTCCCGCCCACATATGTAAACGCCGTTCAAACCCCACATATGAGGTATCGTCGCGTGCGTTTGAGCGTGTGCAACAATTCTAGCACTAGACCTCCTCTGTAACTCGAAAATATTAACCTGTAAAAAAATTTAAAGCGTCGTCTATGGAGATTTTGAAGTACCGAAGTTTGGCACCATTCCATGAGTGTGCGCAATTTTAAAGCGTGACATGTTAAGTATCTATTTACTCGGCGTAACATCATCTTTCACATTATACAAAAAAATTGGGCTAACTTTACTGTTTTGTTATTTTTTAATTCGTGAAACCGTTTTTTTTTCCCAAAAAAAGGTGTTTGAAAAATGATTGCGCAAATACCGTGCGAGAAAAAAAGTTGCAATGACCGCCATTTTATTCCTTAGGATGTCTGCTAAAAAAAATATATAATGTTTAGGGGTTCTGATTAATTTTCTAGCAAAAAAAATTAGATTTTTACATGAAGGAGAGAAGTGCCAAAATAGGTCCGGTTGTCAAGTGGTTAAGAAAGCAAAATTTTCCACGACCGTTTAGTGAGGATCCAGCAGATGGCGCCCACACTCCACAATACTCAACACTTCAAACAAAACATCCTTACAAAAAATGATGGAAGCTTTCTGCTCCTTGCATTTCTGTATTCAAAATAAATGTGTTAATTGCTGCTCAACTGATTGTCTTTTAATTAGAGAAAGCTCCCACAAGGGCATGGCTCGGCATTAACGGCAAGGTTGAGCAGATAAAGGGACAGTAATCTTAACAGAAAGCCAACTTGATTACTGTCATTATCTGCTTCCTCTGCAGCTGTAAAGTAGACGGGATGTAGATTATTGCTACATACATCAAAAGTGCACATCAATAACCTGGATCGCTGTCAATATCGCTAATCTATGACTTGAAACACATGAAAACTGACAATTTTCTGCTTGTAATCGCTTGCTAGCCACACGTGAGTTTTTTTTTTGTCATCTAAATTTCCTATGCATTGATTGTAAAGCCTCATACACACGATCAGATTTTCCGCAGACAAAGTGTAGGACGTTTGTCCGAATGTCATTGGCCATGAACTTGTCTTGCATACAAACGGCAAGGAATTGTCGGCCAACAACAACTTGGTTTTTCAGCTGTAGCGCCACCCTTTGGGCAACTTCTGCTAATGTTGTGTTATTGTTAGCATTGCTTCTGAGCATGCGTGTTTGTACTTTGGATTTTTTTCCGAAGGACACTTTTTTTTGTCGGAAAATTTTAAAGCATGCTATCCAACATTTGTAGGTGGGAAATCTGACAACAATTGTCCGATGGAGCGTACAAACGGTAAAACCCGCGTTACATCTCAGGGGGGGCGGGGTCACCCGCACGTCACTGGGGAAGCCTGGGCTTTCCCTTGCGTCAGAGGGGGACGGATTCACGTGACGGATGGCCCCGCCCTCACCTACATAAGAGCTGTCACCGCTGAAGCAGTGTCATTCGCCGGGCTGTTTCCGGTGGACAGCATACCCGAAGGTACCAGTGATTTCAAATGGGTCCAACTGACAAATGGGCTGCTGCCTATGTTTGGCAAAGGTGAATATACAGTCATGGCCAAAATTATTGTCACCCATGCATTTCTGTCAGATAATGTATCACTTTGCCCAGAAAATTGTTGCAATTATAAATGTTTAGGCAGTCTCATGTTTATTTCTTATGTTTGTATGACATGACACAAAAAAGTGGAGAAACAAAAAGCCAAATCAGACACATTCCTTGCAAACCCCAAAAATGGACTGGACAAATCTGTGTCGGCTCACATTATTTGTCGCCATCCGAGTGAAAAGGGACGCTATTGTAGGAGACCCAGGAGGACCCCACTGCTGACACAAAAACATAAAAAAAGCCAGATTGGAGTTTGTCAAAACTTACCCAAGGAAGCCAAAATCCTTTTGGGAGAATGTGCTGTGGACAGACAAAACAAAATTACAGCTTTTCAATAAAGCCCATCATTCTACTGTTTTCAGAAAAATAAATTGGGCATTTCAATAAAGGAATGTTTTGGGGTTGCTTTGCTACTTCAGGCACTGGATGTCTTGACCGTGTGCATGGCATTATGAAATCTGAAGACTACCAAAGAATTCTGGGGTGTAATGTAGGGCCCAGTGTCAGAAAATTGGGTTTTCGTCAGAGGTAATGGGTCTTACAGCAGGACAATGACCCAAAGCACATGTCAAAAAGCACCCAGAAATGGTTTGAGTGCTGAGGAGTATTTGAGAGAGAAAGGGCCTAATTTAATGTGTATTAGTCGCAGGGTGATACTGCGAATGCACCGATCTAAGAGTGTGCCACCGCCCCGATATTAGAGGAATTGGAATGAGAACTAGTGGTTTGGGCTTTGAAGGCACACGATACAATTTATATAAAAATACTAGAAAATGTATTGGTATGAAATATCATAAAATCAGTTATAAACATAAAATCAACATAGAAATTAAATGAATAGCTGGTTCTACAGAGGTTAACACAGTACTTATATAATCTTAGTATACAGAGGCTTAAGTATAAAGCAGAGTTAAAGATACAGTCTTATATTGTGTAACCCGAGTAGTAATCCGGAGGATATGGAGGGCTTGCTCTACATGTTGCGCGCTTGGGAATAGAGCTTCCTCAGGAGCATAGATATTTCAGTGGTTAGGCCGCGTTGGAGGTAGACAACGTGCGGTCGTGTGTTATCCCCACAGTGGCTGTGTATTCAGAAATTAAACTGATCCAGTTTAACCTCTGTAGAACCAGCTATTCATTTAATTTCTATGTTGATTTTATGTTTATAACTGATTTTATGATATTTCATACCAATACATTTTCTAGTATTTTCATATAAATTGTATCGTGTGCCTTCAAAGCCCAAACCACTAGTTCTCATTCCAATTCCATGAGTGCTGGGGAGTACTCAACTGGCCAGCAATGAGTGCAGATCTAAATCCCATAGAGCCCCCGTGGAGAGATCTCAAACCGCAGTTGCGAAAAAGAACCATTCCGATCTGAGAGATCTGGAGCAGGTAGCAGAAGGAGAGTGGTCCAACATTCCAGTAGAGATGTGTAAGAAACTCATTGATGGTTCCGGAAAGTGCTTGATTGTGGTTATTTTTTCCAAGGGGTGTGCGACCAAATATTAAATTGAGGGTGCCAATAATTTTGTCAAGTCCATTTTTGGAGTTTGACGTAGAATGTGTCAGATTTGACCTTTTGTTTCTCCACTTTTATGTGTCATACCAATACAAACAAAATAAATAAATATGATAATTCCTAAACATTTGTAATTACAACAATTTTCTGGTCGAAGTGGTGTATTATCTGACAGAAATACAAGTGTGCCAATATTTTTGGCCATGGCTATACATAAGGGAAAGGGGGGAAGGGGTTGGATTTGTCAAGAAAACATTTTTTTTTGTCCAGTGTGCGGTACAAAGTTCCAAAAACATG
This sequence comes from Rana temporaria, assembly GCF_905171775.1. Lineage (NCBI taxonomy): Eukaryota > Metazoa > Chordata > Amphibia > Anura > Ranidae > Rana > Rana temporaria. Next base: position 18,088,576 of record NC_053501.1, read on the forward strand.
AAAATATGTACAAAAGTAAATTCCTGCACCCATAAAAATACATTTCGTTTTGTGGAAACCTCAGTGGAAAGTTGACCATTTTTTTTTTTGGAAAGTGATACAAATGACTTTGTCCCTCAGCCAATGATTTGATGGTATTATGATTTTTGTTTAATTTCCTGCAATAGTTTCACTCATCGCATTTTACACGTCAAAGTAAATTAATATCACAGAGCTTAAATGTTACTGCCTAATCCTTCATCTGTTCCCATTAGCATGTAAATGTCTAACCTATTTCATTTTACATTAATTTTCAATTTCTAATATCTTCCATCGCACAGCTTTGGTTGCAGACGGCCGTGATATTGACTTTCATTTGCCTTGAGTACAACAACTTTTATGATTGTGGCCCCGCTGACCTAAGCTATATTTTGCACTGATAAGGATTTGGTCACAGCGATAAATAGTTGAATGATTTTTTCCTCCCCTGATACAGGCACTGTAATATTACTTATGCAGATTTTTCTGTTACAGCAGTCCTTTCCAGTCAAAAAATATTGTAAAGCAGCAACGTATCAGTTTGCAAGCACTTTCCAAAGGGATATGACATGCAAATATCAACTTGGCTTCATTGCTTATGGCTATTACCTCCACCCTCTCCTCCACACCTAGCTGTTGGTCTATAACAGGGATATGCAATTAGCGGACCTCCAGCTGTTGCAAAACTACAAGTCCCATCATGCCTCCGCCTCTGGGTGTCATGCTTGTGGCTGTCAGAGTCTTGCTATGCCTCATGGGATTTGTAGTTCTGCAACAGCTGGAGGTCCGCTAATTGCCTATCCCTGGCCTATAACCTGGTCCTGTTCCCTTGCTGCTGCCAAGTACAATTGGAGGAGTCCAGCTGTTATCAGAAACAGCATCAGTCGTTACTGTATATTTCACATGTAAATAGATTTGCCATGTACCAGCTGTGATGGGAGTCACTTTGGGTGGGGCTGTAATTTTGTGGAACCCAGCTTCCCTTGGAAAGGTTGGGAAACCCTTGTTTCAGCTCCCCATGCCCCTCTTATGTGTAATGCTGCGTACAGACGATTGGACATTCCGACAACAAAACCGTGGATAAATTTCCAACGGATGTTGGCTCAAACATGTCTTGCATACACACGGTCACACAAATGTTGTCGGAAATTCCGAACGTCAAGAACGCGGTGACGTACATCATGTATCTTCATATATCTTCTTATATATATATATATATATATATATATATATATATATATATATATATATATATATATATATATATATAATTACATTTATATATATAACCATCTTCTGAAATTCTAAATTCTTATAGAATGAACTCAAATTCGAATAGAAAAATATTAGAATAGAGCAGAATAAAAAAATATATATATATATATATATATATATATATTATTATTCTACTCTTCTAATATTTGTCTATTCGAATTTGAGATCATTCTATATGAATTTAGAATTTCAGAAAATGGAAGATAGATAGAAGAAGCCAGGTCATATTCTATTGTATTCTATTAAATTCCATTCTGTTCTTTAATATTCTTTGACTTTCATTCTATTGTTTTATTATTTTATATTCTATTTTATTGTATTCTTTTTTTAGAAATCGATTTAATATTTTTTATATTTTGATTCAAATTTGCTTTAAATTTTCATTTGTTTTCGAATCGAATTGTTTTCGAATTCGATTCGAATAGAATTTGTTTTCGAATTCGATCGAATTTCGTCCGCGGGTTTTCGATTCGAAAACGTTCGTTCGGATTCGGTTAAATTCGTTAATATTACAATTCGGGAATTCGTATGCATCCGAATGTACATTCCTAGGTAACACGTGACCGCATTAGGTCAGTATCATTGGCCACATGGTCATATTAGGTAACACGTGACCATATTAGGTCAGTATCATTGGCCACATGGTCATATTAGGGTCAAAGATTTCCAAGTTCAATTGAACCCGGAAGTTAGCAGTTATTACAATTAGCTGTGGGTGGGAGCTACATGGTCATATTATGTCACATGTAACCATATTAGGTCAGTATAATTGGCTACATGGTCATATTAGGCAACATGTGAGCATATTAGGTCAGTATCATGGGCCACCTGGTCATATTCAATAACACGTGACCATTTTAGATCAGTATTGTTGGCCACGTGGTCATATTAGGTAACACATGACCATATTAGGTCAGTATCATTGGCCACATGGTCATATTAGGTCAGTATCATTGGCCACATGGTCATATTAGGTCAGTATCGTTGGCCACATGGTCATATTAGGTAACATGTGACCATGTTAGGTCAGTATTATTGGCCACATGGTCATATTAGGTAACACATGACCACATTAGGTCAGTATCATTGGCCACACGGTCTTATTAGGTAACACGTGACCATATTAGGTCAGTATCATTGGCCACATGGTCATATTAGGGTCAAAGATGTCCAAGTTCAATTGAACCCGGAAGTTAGCTGTTATTACAAAGCCAATGAGCTGTGGGTGGGAGCTACATGGTCATATTAGGTCGCATTTAATTAAATTAGGTCAGTTTCATTGGCCACGTGGTCATATTAGGCAACATGTGAGCATATTAGGTCAGTATCATTGGCCACATGGTCATATTAGGTAACACAAGACCATATTAGGTCAGTATCATTGGCCACATGGTCATATTAGGGTCAAAGATGTCCAAGTTCAATTGAACCCGGAAGTTAGCTGTTATTACAAAGCCAATGAGCTGTGGGTGGGAGCTACATGGTCATATTAGGTCACATGTAATTATATTAGGTCAGTTTCATTGGCCATGTGGTCATATTAGGCAACATGTGAGCATATTAGGTCAGTATCATTGGCCACATGGTCATATTAGGTAACACGTGAACATATTAGGTCAGTATCATTGGCCACATGGTCATATTTGGTCAGTATCATTGGCCACATGGTCATATTAGGTCAGTATTGTTGGCCACATGGTCATATTAGGTCAGTATTGTTGGCCTCATGGTCATATTAGGTAACACGTGACCATATTAGATCAGAATCATTGGCCACGTGGTCATATTAGGTCAGTATCATTGGCCACATGGTCTAATTAGCGTCAAAGATGTCCAAGTTCAGTTGAACCCAGAAGTTAGCTGTTATTGCAAATCCAATGAGCTGCGGGTGGGAAATTCCCTACATGGTCATTTTAGGTCACATGTAACCATATTAGGTCAGTATCATGAGCCACATATTTATATTAGGTAATAAATGTCACAAGCATCCCCTCCCCTTTGTATGCAGCTGTAGGGTAGGAAATTTCCCACCCGCAGTCTATTGGCCCAGCAAAGACATCTAACCTCCAGGTTTGGACCAAACTCAAGCTCATTCCTAATCTTGATGTGTTAGCTTTGCGAACTGGGCTTTGTGTAATCTATACCATGTTTTGCATTCTAGCACTTTTGCATTATCTGAAAACAATGCCGTGATATTGGCTATAATTGCTTTTTTAGTGGAGCATTTTCACTACAGACTTGATTTTCCAAGTCATTGCTAGTTTAGGGAAACCATTGATATCTGTTTCATATTAATGTAAAAAAAGTTATGACTTCCCAGCATCCTCTTGGCCTCCTTTCCAGATAATAAATCCACTACAGCTGTAACAAATAATAGGCAGATCAACATTTAATACTTTGCTTAGTTTAATATATAGTACCCCCATAACATAGAATTGCTTGAAAAAAAAAATCATTTGCTAGCTTTTTACAACCTCTGACTCTAGCAGACATGGAAATTTGTTTTACAGTAAATCTCCTTGTTATCAAAGCAGAACAGAGTTAATTTGTGGAGCTGTCATATTTTGCACGCGGTTCTATGAAAGTTTACTCAATGTTCAGATATTGGAGCCTAGGGAATGGTGGAGGGATATAGAACTAGATATGGCTGTTTTTTTTTATAGGGCATAAATCGCTTCTCCTACCGAGGCTTTCCTTAAGGAGTCATTCACCCCCCAATGCTTGTCATAAAATACTCTATAATACATGCTACAGGAAAGCAACACTGTATAGGTATGTTACAGTGCATTGCCATTCATTGCCAATTTCAGCCTGATGCACTTTGCTCTGTAGCGCCCCACAATGTACAAATACAAATGCTTGGTAGTACATTGCCGTGTGCTGCTTTAAAAGAAATAGAGCAGGACCTATTTTTTTCTTGCTTGGAAAGTATATTTAAAAGGCATTATGGTTTGAATAGGCTCTAAGGGCCAGATTCACATAGAACTGCGGCGGCGTAACGTATCGTAGATACGTTACACCGCCGCAAGTTTTCATCGCAAGTGCCTGATTCACAAAGCACTTGCGATGAAAACTACGCTGGCAGCCTCCGGCGCAAGGCGGGCCAATTCAAATGGGCGTGTGCCATTTAAATTAGGCGCGCTCCCGCGCCGGACCTACTGCGCATGCTCAGTTTCGCAATTCCTGTCGTGCTTTGCGCGCGCTGTGACGTAATTTTTTCGAACGGCGACGCACGTAGCGTACTTCCGTATTCCCAGACGTGTTACGCAAACGACGTTAAATTTTACATTTTGACGCGGGAACGACGCCCATACTTTAAACAGCAATACGATTGCTGAGTAAAGTTAGGGCAGGTCAAACGACGACTAACTTTGCGACGGGAAACTAGAATAGCAGCGATGTAGCGAACGCGAAAATCCGTCGGGAATCGCCGTAACTCCTAATTTGCATACCTGACGCTGGTTTACGACGCAAACTCCCCCCAGCGGCGGCCGCGGTACTGCATCCTAAGATCCGACAGTGTAAAACAATTACACCTGTCGGATCTTAGGGATATCTATGCGTAACTGATTCTATGAATCAGTCGCATAGATAGAAACAGAGATACGACGGCGTATCAGGAGATACGCCGTCGTATCTCTTTGGTGAATATGGCCCTAAATGTATTTTGCTATAACTTTGTAGATTTATGCATGCCTATGTATCAGTATGTTCGTTTTAATGTTAAATATAGAGATTTGTAGAGAAACCACTAGAGGGAGTCACTCTGATCACTTTTTAACCACTTGCCTACCGGGCACGTTTACCCCCTTCCCGCCTTGGCCAATTTTCAGCTTTCAGCGCTGTCGCACTTTGAATGACAATTGCCCAGTCATGCAACACTGTACCCAAAATGTATATATTTTTTAAAAATTTCACGCAAATAATGCTATCTTTTGGTGGTATTTTACCACTGTTTTTTTTATTTAATCACCACTGAGTTGTTTTAAATTTTTTCTCCTTCACTGATGTGCACTGATAGGCTGTACTGGTGGGCACTGATGGGGTGGCACTGGTTGGCACTGATGAGGAGGCACTGATAGACGACACTGATGGCCACTGCACTAGCAGGTGGCAAATAGGTGACCCTGATTGGCAACACTGGTGATGATAGACAGCGTTGAAATCCCAGAGACGTCTCATAGCTCAATAATAACATGCAATGCCAAGCTGCGGTTTTCAAAGCGAGCAAAGTCCTTTCTTGTATTAAGAGAGGTATGGACTCCAGAGAGAGATATCATTTTGCCCCCCTGTACAAATCATTAGTAAGACCTCATCTGGAATATGCAGTTCAGTTTTGGGCCCCAGTTCTCAAAGGATATCGGGGAACTGGAGAAAGTGCAGAGAAGGGCAACCAAAATGATAAGAGGCATGGAGGAGCTCAGCTATGAGGAAAGATTAGAAGAACTGAATTTATTCTCTCTTGAGAAGAGGAGAATAAGGGGGGATATGATCCACATGTACAAATATATAAGGGGTCCATATAGTGAACTTGGTGTTGAGTTATTCACTTTACGGTCAACACAAAAGACAAGGGGGCACTCTTTACATCTAGAGGAAAAAAGATTTATAGCCAGATTCAGAGAAAGTTAGGCCGGCGTATCAGTAGATACGCCGACCTAACTCGGAATCTGCAACGTCCTAAGTTTAAGTGTATTCTCAAACTGAGATACACTTAAACCTAGCTAAGATACGACAGCCTGCGCCGTCGTATCTTAGGGTGCAATATTTAGGCTGGCCGCTAGGTGGCGCTTCCGTTGAGTTCGGCGTAGAATATGTAAATGACTAGATACGCCGATTCACGAACATACGTGCGCCCGTCGCAGTAAAGATACACCGTTTCCGTAAGAGAAACGCATGTAAAGATAAAGCTGCCCCTAGTTGGCCTAGTCAATGTTAAGTATGGCCGTCGTTCCCGCGTCGAAATTTGAAAATTTTACGTTGTTTGCGTAAGTCGTCCGTGAATGGGGCTGGACGTAATTTACGTTCACGTCGAAACCAATACGTCCTTGCGGCGTACTTTGGAGCAATGCACACTGGGAAATGTACACGGACGGCGCACGTAAAAAACGTCAATCACGTCGGGTCACGAGTAATTAACATAAAACACGCCCCCCCATCCTCATTTGAATTAGGCGCGCTTACGCCGGCCGCATTTACGCTACGCCGCCGTAAGTTAGGAGGCAAGTACTTTGTGAATACAGTACTTGCCTCTCTGACTTAAGGCGGCGTAGCGTAAATAGGATACGCTACGCCGCCTTAAAGTTGCGGCGGCGTCTATGAATCTAGGTACCAATCTCCAAATGCGGAAAGGTTTCTTCACAGAAAGAGCTGTGAAAATGTGGAATAGACTCCCTCCAGAGGTGGTTCTGGCCAGCTCAGTAGATTGCTTTAAGAAAGGTCTGGATTCTTTCCTAAATGTACATAATATAACTGGGTACTGACATTTATAGGTAAAGTTGGTCCGGGGAAAATCCGATTGCCTCTCGGGGGATCAGGAAGGATATTTTTCCCCTAATGTAGCACATTGGATCATGCTCTGCTGGAGCTTTTTGCTTTCTTCTGGATCAACTGTGGGTATAGAATTGGGTATATGGGATTGTACGATATTTTTTATTTTAGTTATTTTTTTTTTATGGTTGAACTGGATGGACTTGTGTCTTTTTCTAACTATGTAACTATAGCATTTATATTTATATCGGCAAAAATTATCATGGCAAAATCTTGTAAATTGACAGTCTTGCCATTCGAACAGCTCAAATGCAAACTTTCCTGGATTATGATTAATGAGCACGTGACAGCGATCTTGGAGGATAAAATGCAGATGTTCGAGAAGTCTGGGACCCATGGGTCAAGTTTATTTTACTGGAGATCCTTGATCTATACCTGATTCGGGGGTGGTGGGATTCGGAGAGCGAGGTCATTCCCTACTTTTCTCCTCAACTTTTCGTTCTTCTCCTTTTTCCCTTTTATTTTTGGGTCTTTGCTGTAGTCATACGAGACCTGAGCAGAGAATGTTCCTGTAGGGCAGTGTTTCTCAATTCCAGTCCTCAGGCCCCCCCAACAGGTCAGGTTTTCAGGATTTCCCTCAGATGAAAAGGCTGTGGTGATTACTAAGGCAGTGAAACTGATCAAATCACCTGTGCAAAATAATGGAAATCCTGAAAACCTGACCTGTTGGGGGGGCCTGAGGACTGGAATTGAGAAACACTGCTGTAGGGGGACGTCTGGTTTCAGGGGGACGTGCGATGAAGCTGACTCCTTGTCAAGGAGTTGACCCCTTTCAATAATTTGTCCCCTTCATGCCGACAATGCGCATATATGTGGCCTTGGCATAAAGGGGTTATACCAGGGTGATGCCTGAGGTTGCAGGCATCATCCTGGTACCGTTTTTTAGAGCGGGTAGTCAGCTCTTTAGGGATAATAACCAATGTGGCTGAAAGGCGGTTGGCTGTTATCCCGAAGGAACGGGAAAGGACGTCGCCGCCTTCCACCACTCTTCCCGGGTCTCCTGTCCCACCGGGAGACCCGGTCGTTGATCTGCCACTTCCGCTGGCTAGAGTGAGACTGAAACAAAGCCGGAAACTGCTTTGTTCCAGTCTACTATGTAAACACACGGATGCGTCGTCACACCAGCACTTCCGATTTTCTCGGGGGCCAATGGCGCTGATTTAAAAAAAATTACAGTATTTAGAATCGCCATTTTTGGTGATCTGAATACTTTTAAGTGCAAAGGAGTAATCGGGGGTCTTTTAGACCCCCAATCCCTCCATAAAGAGTACCTGTGCTGCCTATTACTGTCTCAAGGGATGTTTACATTCCTTGTGACAGCAATAAAAATGAGCAGAAAAGTGAGCAGATTTTTTTTAAATGATTGTAAAAATAAAATAAAAAGCGCAGCAAAGAAAACGCATACGTAAGTCACACCCGCAAATGTAAACAGTGTTCAAATCACACATGTGAGGTATTGCCAGGATCGTCAGAGTGAGAGCAATAATTCTAGCAAAAGACACCCTCTGAAACTCTAACCTGGTAACCGTTACATTTTTTCAAAACGTCCCCTATGGAGATTTTTAGGTGTCATAGTTTACCATTCCACAAGTGTGCGCAATTCCAAAGCATGACATGTTATGTATCTATTTACTCGGTGTAACATCATCTTTCACATTATAGAAAAAAATTGTCCTAACTTTACTGTTTAGGGGGCAGATCCACAAAGAAATTACGCCGGTGTATCTACTGATACGCCGGCGTAATTTCAAAATTCCCACGTCGTATTTTTGTTTTGAATCCTCAAAACAAGATATGACGACATCTGGGTTAGATCCGACAGGCGTACACCTTCGGATCTTAGATGCAATTTTTCGGCCTCCGCTAGGTGGCGTTCCTGTCGTAATCCACGTTGAGTATGCAAATGAGCTATTTCCGGACGATCCACGAACGTACGTGCGGCCGTCGCATTTGTTTACGTCGTTTCCGTTCGGCTTTTTCCGGCGTATAGTTAAAGCTGCTATATAGTGGCGTACTCAATGTTAAGTATGGCCGTCGTTCCCGCGTCTAATTTTGAAATTTTTGCGGCGTTTGCGTAAGTCGTCTGTGAATGGGGCTGGACGCCATTTACATTCACAACGAAAACCATGACGTCCTTGCGACGTCATTTGGAGCAATGCACCCTGGGAGTTTTGACGGACGGGGCATGCGCAGTTCGTTCGACGCGGGGACGCGCTTCATTTAAATGAAACACGCCTCCTACTCGCCGCATTTGAATTCCGCACCCTTACGCCGCGAGAAATACACTACGCCGCCATAACTTACGGCGCAAATTCTTTCTGGATTCAAACTTATGCCAAGTAAGTTACGGCGGCGTAGCGTATCTTAGATACGCTGCGCCGATGCAGATCTTTGTGGATCTGCCCCTAGGTCTTTTTTGGATTCATGAAAGTGTTTTTTCCCAAAAAAATACGTTTGAAAGACCGCTGCTCAAATACTGCGTGTGGCATAAAATATTTAATCGATCACCATTTTATTCCCTAGGGTCTCTGCAAAAATTATATATATATATATATATATATATATATATATATATATATATTTATATTAGTGCTGTCAAACGATTAAAATTTTTAATCGCGATTAATCGCATTAATGTCATAGTTAACTCACGATTAATCGCTCTAATTTATGACGAATTTCCCCACAAATATCGCACAATTCTGCAAGTGATTATAATTTATTATCGCTGTTTTCTAGCTGATCTAAAACCATTTTTGACATAAAGGGACACTTTTGGACAATCTACAGTTTTTCAGGCAGAAAGAATAGTTTTTATTTTATAAAAGAACATGTAGGGCACTGGGCAGACCACTAGGGACAAGGGGGGTATGTATTTTTTACATACAGTACTGTAATCTATAAGATTACAGTATACTGTATGCATTGTGTTTGTTTACTTTTTTAAATTTGGCGCCGTTCTCCGCTCCCGTGCGTCGTAACGTCGCAGGGAACGGAGCTCGGCGTCACACAGGCACTGTGAATCGAGCGAGGACCCGCCGAGCGAGGAGGACCCGCCAAGCGAGGAGGACCCGCCAAGCAAGGAGGACCCGCCAAGCAAGGAGGACCCGCTCGATCACACAGCGGGGTGGCATCGCTGGATCCAGGGACAAGGTGAGTAACTTGTCTGTGAATCCAGCGAAAAGGTAAGCCGCGCCACGCCGCTGCACACTCTGCAAGTCCACCCCGAGGGCTCCTGCGTTAATCGCGCGACAAAAATATTGACGGCGTTAACATGGGTTTGCGTTAACGCCGTTAATATCGCGTTTAACGCACAGCCCTAATTTATATATATAAAATGTTTGGGGATTCTGAGTAGTTTTCTACCTAAACCTATTTAGTATGTATTTGATACTATATATGTTCTTTATAAACATTTTGTATTCTGTTTTGTAAAATGCTTTACTGAAAAAAACACATCCAATTTTACATATCTTCATCATTTGCATTACCTGTCCCAAATGGAAGTTTAAAAGAGACTAGTAGTATCCCCCGGAACCCAAGAATGATGTACCGTATTTATCGCGGTATAACGCGCTCCCGCGTATACCGCGCACCCCTAAAGTTGCCCCCGAAATTCCTGTAAAAAAAAATGTTATATGATTTTATTACTTACAGTTTTGGTGTCTTCCCAGCGTCCATCGTCCGGTCCGGCGTCCGTCTGCGGCCTCGATGGTGTCCTCCCGGCTTCTCCAGCGCGCGCCTCAAGTCGAGTCCCCGCTTCCCGCGCTCAGTTCGAACGCCTCCACCGACATAAACCGAGTGCATTACACTCGGGTACATTCGGCAAGGCTCGGCTTCGCTCGCACTCACGCTCTGTGACGTTTATGCGTGAGCACGAGCGAAGCCGAGACTAGCCGAATGTACCCGAGTGTAATGCACTTGGCATATGTCGGCGCAGGATTTCAAACTGAGCGCGGGAAGCGGCTATCAGCGTATATCGCGCACCCACGATTTTCCCCTTATTTTAAGGGGAAAATCGTGCGCGATATACGCCGATAAATGCGGTAACTTTATTATTCCCGTTACCTGTTTTTTTTACTTGTATTATTCACAAAAAACTTCATCCTCTGTTGAAATAACTTACTGTGCTCCATTCATGCTAATATTCTCAGCCTCATAAATTCAAGGGTTTCTAAGAGCCGTAGACACAATCTCCATTTTCCCATCACATGACAAGTGGCTCCAAATAAAGACATGCTGTCTGTGGATTGATTGCCTTTTGTTGTAGAGAATTTCTAAATCTAGAAAATGAATGATGAGAAGTGTAGGAAATAGGTTTCTTATTGCTTTTGAGTTAAAGATAAGGGGGGGTTCAAGTTGACACATTGAAGTAGGGATGTAGGGAGCTAATATCGGGTAAAAAGATCCAATTCTCCTAGAACTGTAGTTAAGTCAGGGCTCAAGTCCTGCGGGAACGCATGGGAACGGAGTTCCTGCACTTTTTTCACAGCAGGAACTCCGTTCCCTTTGCAGGACTAGAGCAGCTGAGCCGCCCGAGCCAATTCTTCACTAAGCAGTGATGCCCAGCTCGAGTCACTGTCAGGGGCAGGCGAACCTTAGTAATCCTTTATGTTACTGGCCGCTTCCTGTATATGGATTCATCGGGTAGTGTGCGGGTATTCGGTCACTTCCTCGATGCCGCAATGTCTCCTGGGAGCTTTTGTCATCGTTCCCAGGAGACATTGCGGAGGTCTCCCCCGAGTTATCGCGGGATTTAGAAAGAACTTGCGGTTTAGTAATTATGCATATGAGCGTATTATTTTTTATTTTTTTTTGTGGGGGAGTGGATCTTGGGAGGGAGTTCCCACACTTTTTTCCCCAGGACTTGACCCCTGAGTCGAGTGCCTATTTTCTCACCATGCTCAGAAGTAGGCACATGCCCCTTTAACACATTTTTTTCCCCACAACTTCTTGGGTTCCTGGACATGCCCAGGGAGGATAAGTTTATCTGATTCCATCCCTCGGCAGCATCTGATAAGGTAGCTGCACAATTAATCTCCAGCCAGATGAGCAGTCCTCCATTCTCAAAACCAGCGTGCAGGAGTCTATTAGCACACAGCTTCTCCAGAAGACCCATCTACCTTGGGAAGTCCCTACCTGATTGCTACAAGAAAACTACAGTTCCATTCAGGTTAAGGTGACCAGATTTTTAAAATGAAATCCAGGGACATATTTTCTTCATTTTTTTTACTAGTAATGTTGGCAATCAGCGACTCTCTGCCCATTGTGCCGCCGCCCGCCTCACAGCCTGTCGAGTCTTACTCTCTGGGACCTGGCTACTACTGGGTGGGGAGTGGAGGAAGATCACTCCGCCAGGGAAGGCAAGGAGATGAGCAGGCAGGCGGCTGGCCGGGACTTGAGCCAAGGCAGAAGAACATGCGAGCGGAGCTGAATGGGCATGCACCCGAAACCAGCACATTATCATCAGAAAGGGGCACAGATAATGGAAAAAAATACACCACTCTAAGATAGTTGGATCGGCGGAGCGGGGGGTGTGTAATTCAGATTTTTTTATTCTACACTGACTGTCTTTGAAGTTGCCCCAGCCCCTGTTCAAATCCAATTTGGGGACTGTCCCCAGAAACCGGGGATGTCTGGTCACCCTAATTTAGGTGCTCCCCTTTCTTTCCTCCATTCCCTTGGACCTTGGATCCCTCCAGCTGTTCACCTGTGTAAGCAAAGCTACTCTGGAGTTTAGTGAGAAGGAAACTGTTTATGAGGATAGCCACAAGTAGCTGTTTGTGTTCTGAACTGTTTAACTGAAGTACTGATTCTCAGTAGACTCTCTGTTATTATAGAGCAGGGGTCTCCAAACTTTCTACGCAAAGGGCCGATTTACTGTCCTTCAGGCATTGGGTGGGCCGGACTGTGGTCAGTGGGAGAAAGAAATGCCACACACTCTAATTGGTTTTAATGGGAGGAATAGTGTCTTTTGTTGGTATCAGTGGGAGGAATAATGTTCCATTGATGTTGTCAGCAGTGGCGGTCCGTCCATTAGGGGCAAGGGGCACCGCCCTCCTAATCCATGCACCGGGCCCTTAATCTATATGCATGTGATTAGAGCCAGAGCACTGCACCCTGAGCCCACCCAGTTGTGTGACAATAGCAAATTACTATTCGCTATTGTCTTCCTGATTCTCATCCTAGCCAATCAGGAGGCTGGTCCTGAGACCCGATTCGCCAAGAGGAGAAGCGATCATGTTGGTCGCTGCACCGAGGGAAGGAGGAGGGAAGCCTCAGAGGAGGAAGCCGCTGTGAAGCATGAAACGCCACCAAGGAGAAGATGCAGGAAGGAGCCAAAGCTGCCCGCGACCTAGATGGGGTAAGTGCGGGGCCACCCCCAAAATCCCCCTCTCTTCTCCCTCTTATCCCCCCCTCTCTCACCCCCTCTTGCTCTCTCTCATCCCCCTCTCTCTCCCACCTCTCGCACTCCATCCATCAAGATCTCCTGCACTAGTAGCATCTGCAGGTGGCAGGAAGGGGAGGTGAGAGAGCCAGCCAGCAGCTGCATGGAGGGGGCGCCTGGCAATCAGGGAGGTGGGGGGACACTCAGGTTTGTGAGGGGGGGGATCAGTGCACCTGGGAGAATTGCCAGGGAGAAGGAACATGGGGCAGCGCCGCCCCCTGAAAAATGCCGCCCAAGGCAAACACCTTGTTTGCCTCGTGGTAGATACACCCCTGATGGAAGCGCTTTACGAATGATAGACTGACATCCAACTAGTTGTACAATCTCTTTTCTAGGCCTCATGCACACATACTCCTGAGTATTGAAGCACAAATTGTTTGGCGCTTTCCTGCACCTGGTGAGCTGCAGGGGCACATAGGGCCACCAATACAAATGAATGGCCATGCACAGCCAGCTGCTTAGAAACAATAAAGGCGGCTGCATCGATGTTTACTTGCGCATGTGCAATCAGCAAGGGAAAATACGCAAAAGGCGCATACACAGGTAAATACAGATGCAGGAACCATCTGTGTTTACTAGCAGTTGGCCGTGTACAGCCAAACACTTATATTGAAGTGTATAGATAGAGGGGAATTGGGTACCTGAGGACCCTGGGACTATTATACGGTGCAGATAAATTGTGCGAGACACAATGGTTTTAGAAAAATAGAAAAGATTTTTAATACATTTTATAGTACAGAAATATATATATAAATAATTACAAGACCAGCTGAAGTGTATAACATAGAAACTTCAGTTCCATATAACAACTTGTTGCAGTTCTCTCAACATGTTTCGCTCGTGAGAGCTTCTTCAGGAGTGATTTTAGAACTGAACTGTAATGGATCAAAAGAAGGAATCAATATACAGCAAATGGTCACTACAAAAGCAATAATGAATACAATCATATAGATTTTATATGAATTAACAAAAATAATTTTTTGATAAGAAATTGCAATGGAGATATCCAAGAAAAATATATATATAAATAATAAAGAGGACAGTCAATATTAACAATATAACAGTTCCTGATTTTTAGATATTTCAGCAGAGGGGGAGCGAAGCTGCAGCACGGCAGTTCCCTGGGCGCAGGAAAGCGCAAGACATTTTACGTTTTAAGGCTCAGGAGCATGTAAAAGTCCGGTGTATGACACCTTAAACTTTGAATAAATCATCACAACTGAAAAAGAAAAAAAGAAAAAAAAGAAAGTAAAGTTAATTACTGTGATGTCAACTCTTAGAAAACTGGGTGAGCGCATGAGATGGAGAATGAATAGGCTACGCCTCGTTACGAAAACACACAATGAATAATCGGGACGGGTATAAATAAACTGTTTCCACTTTGCCAGATTTTTGCTACTCTTCTCCCTCTGTCTACAAGGATGAGCGGTTCTCCATCAATCAGAGTTTGGCTTTGCTTGGCGGTAGTCCAGGGGACAGTCACACACCGCGTTCGCCTACATAAAACTGGCAGTCTGGATTTGCGCAGTGCTGATCGGAAGCTGGAAGATTTGTTACGTCCTTGCGACCTGTGCACTGTATGCATGAACTATTTTATGATTGCGGTTGTATTTTAACTGGTGGCTTCGCTGTGATAAAATCATTTTCTTTATATATTTTCCTGCCACCGGTCTATATCTGATATAAATCTGGTCAGACTGAACTATTTAAATAGTAAATTTAAAGAGACTGTGTATTGCTTGTGTGTATGGAGCAAATACATCACTTTTAATTACTATTCTTCACTATGATTAACTGTGCTGCCAATTTGTTCTAAAAAGTTGACTCCAAACTTCTTTTCAACTACAGTAACACCGTCTCCTGCTAAACTCAATGTTCTCTTACAGTCTCTTAGGTAATGCCAAAGCAATGCAAAGTACGACAGGACAATACAACGCAAGGTAAGTGATTTAGGGCCAGATCCACAGCCGCCGAGCGCAACTTAACTTTTCAGAGTTAAGTTACACTGCCGCAAATCTCCCAAGTTAGGTGCCGATCCACAAAGCACTTACCTGGAAATTTGCGGCGGTGTAACTTAACTCCGTCCGGCGCAAGGCGTTCCTAATACAAATGGGCGATTCCCATTTAAATTAGGCGCGCTCCCGCGCCGGACGTACTGCGCATGCTCCGTCGGGTAACTTACCCGACGTGCATTGCGCTAACTGACGTCGCTCCGACGTCATTTGCTTAGACGTTAACGTAAGTGGCGTCCAGCGCCATTCACGAACGTCTTACGCAAACGACGTAGAGTTGAAAATTTTGACGCGGGAACGACGGCCATACTTAATAGGGCTTAGTCAAATAGGACTCAGCCCTATTTTTACGCGGCGTAACTCGGCGTAAACGACGTAGATTTAGCGCGACGGGCCCGTCGGAACGTTCGTGGATCGCCGTAAGTGTTCATTTGCATATTCTAGGCCGGCCGCAATGGCCTCGCCACCTAGCGGCCGGCCTAGAATTGCATCCTTAAGATCCGACAGTGTAATTCAATTACACATGTCGGATCTTCTGCCTATCTATGGGATACTGATTCTGTGGATCAGTTCCATAGATAGAAACAGGGATACGACGGCGTATCAGTAGATACGCCGGCTTATCCCTTTTGTGGATTACCCCCTTAAAGCTTACTAAACCCAGGACCCTGCATTCACTATATCTGGTCTCCCACAGTACACTAGAACCCTGTTTAAGGCCTTGTTCACACTACCGTGACTTCAAAGTCACGCGATTTTACCGTGATTTTTTGACCGCGATTTTGCTACGATTTCAAGGAATGCCTGTGCAACTTGCATCAAAGTCGGACCAAAGTAGTACAGGGACTACTTTGAAGTTGCACAGATATGAACGGTACTCATTGGAAATCATAGGCTATGACTTGTCATGCGACTTTGCAGTCCCAAGTCGCAGGACAAGTCGCACAAGTGTGAAAGGGGCCTTAACCTTCTCCACAACTTTATCCCTGACCTGTCTGGTGTGTTCCTTGGCCTTCATGATGCCGTTTGTTCACTAAGGTTCTCTAACAAACCTCTGAGGGCTTCACAGAACAGCTATATTTATACTGAGACTAAATTACACACAGCTCTATTTATTCATTTTGTGACTTGTGATGGAAATTGGTTCCAGTAGATTTTTGTTAGGGGTATCAGAGTAAAGGAGGCTGAATACAAATCGTAACGCTGACTGCAGCCTAAAATCTGCGTGGCATAAGGCCCTTTTGCCACGCATATCTTAGGCTGCATTCTTGCGATGGCCCTTAGGGGGCGCTCCCATTGTGCTCAGTGCAAATTGCATACTAACACTGATTCACAATGTTGAGCGAGCCCTGCGTACGCAATTTACGTTGTTTCCGTACGCCGTGTTTAGCGTAAGGCTGCCCCTTCTAATAGCAGGGGCAGCCAATGCTAAAGTATACCCGACGTTCCCGCGTCGCGACGTTCGATTTTTACGTAATTTGCGTAAGTGATTCGTGAATGGCGCTGGACGCCATTCACGTTCACTTTGAAGCAAATGACGTCCTTGCGACGTCATTTGCCGCAATGCACGTCGGGAAAGTTTCCCGACGGAGCATGCGCTCTACGCTCGGCGCGGGAGCGCGCCTAATTTAAATGATTCCCGCCCCCTACGGGATCATTTACATTAGGCGCCCTTACGCAGGGCAAGTTTACACAGCGCACACGCAATTTACGGAGCTACTGCTCCGTGAATCGCGGGTAGCGCAGTAAATTTGCGGGGGCGCAGGGCAAAAACGCTGCCCTGCGCCTCCGCAAATAAGGGGCAATTCTACCTGAATCCGGGCCATTCTTTATCAGTGGAAAGTTAAGTCTAAACATTGTATCACTTCAAAGGAATAAACTTCTGTATGTAAATTAGGGAACGTTTAACCACTTAAACACCAAACCTTTTTCTGACAGCTCTTTTCAAGTTAAAATCATTATTTATTTTTTTTGCAAGAAAATTACTTAGAACCCCCAAACATCATGGGCCAGATTCACATAGCTTTGCGGCGGCGTAACGCATCTCATTTACGTTACACCACCGCAAGTTTTACGGGCAAGAGCTTGATTCACAAAGCACTTGCCTGTAAACTTGCGGCGGCGTATCGTAAACTCGTCCGGAGCAAGCCCGCCTAATTCAAATGGGGCGTGTGTCATTTAAATTAGGCGCGTTCCCGCGCCGAACCGACTGCGCATGCTCCGTTTTGAAAGTTCCCGCCGTGCTTTGCGCGAAATTACGGTGCCCCGACGTGTTTTTTTGAACGGCGACGTGCGTTACGTCCTTTCGTATTCCCGGACGACTTACGCAAAAAAAAAAAATTTGAAATCCGACGCGGGAACGACGGCCATACTTTAACATGGCTGGTCTAATTTTACACCACCTAAATAGCACTCGGAACTTTACGACGGGAAAAGCCGACTAGCGACGACGTAAGAGAATGCGACGAACGCGCGTACCTTCGTGGATCGCCGTAAACAGCTAATTAGCATACCCAAAGCGGAAAACGACGAGAACTCCACCCAGCGGGCGCCAAAGAATTACACCTACGATCCGAAGGCGTACGAAGCCGTACGCCTGTCGGAATCAAAGCCAGAAGCCGTCGTATCTTGGTTTGAGAATTTCAAATTAAGATACAACGCGGCAAATTTAAAAGTACGCCGGAGTATCAGCAGATTCTCCGGCGTACTTTTTCTGTGAATCTGGCCCCATATATTTTTTTAGTAGGGACCCTAGAGAATAAAATGGCGGTTGTTGCAATATTTTATGTTGCACTGTATTTGCGCAGCAGTCTTTTTAAATGCAATTTTTTTTTAAAAAATTACTTTAATGAATTAAAAAAAAAATAGCCAGTAAAGTTATCCCATTTTTTTTGTATAAATGTAAAAGATTTTACGCCGTGAGAATCGTGATCTTCATTCTAAGCAAAAAAATCGTGATTCTCATTTTGGCCAGAATCGTGCAGCTCTACCTCACATTACTGTGTGGAGTTACAGACAGAAGAACAGGAA
Organism: Rana temporaria; assembly: GCF_905171775.1. Taxonomy (NCBI): domain Eukaryota; kingdom Metazoa; phylum Chordata; class Amphibia; order Anura; family Ranidae; genus Rana; species Rana temporaria. Next base: position 18,106,909 of record NC_053501.1, read on the forward strand.
GTGAGGATTTCTCAGAAGAAATAAGGACATTTAAAAGCAAAATGGAAGGATGAGGTAAGTGAAAGAGGACTGCACTAAGGTAAAGGAAGCTATTTAGGAAAAAAATTGTACCTTTACAACCCCTTTAACCACTTAAGCCCCGGACCATATTGCTGCCTAAAGACCCAAGGGGTTTTTACAGTTCGGGACTGAGTCGCTTTAACAGACAATTGCGCGGTCGTGCGACGTGGCTCCCAAACAAATTTGGCGTCCTTTTTTCCCCACAAATAGAGCTTTCTTTTGGTGGTATTTGATCACCTCTGCGGTTTTTATTTTTTGCGCTATAAACAAAAATAGAGCGACAATTTTGAAAAAAATTCTATATTTTTTACTTTTTGCTGTAATAAATATCCCCCAAAAACATATATAACATTTTTTTTCCTCAGTTTAGGCCGATACGTATTCTTCTACCTATTTTTGGTAAAAAAAATCGCAATAATCGTTTATCGGTTGGTTTGCGCAAAATTTATAGCGTTTACAAAATAGGGGATAGTTTTTTTGCATTTTTTTTTTTTTTCACTACTAATGGCGGCGATCAGCGATTTTTTTTCGTGACTGCGACATTATGGCGGACACTTCGGACAATTTTGACACATTTTTGGGACCATTGTCATTTTCACAGCAAAAAATGCATTTAAATTGCATTGTTTATTGTGAAAATGACAGTTGCAGTTTGGAAGTTAAACACAGGGGGCGCTGTAGGATTTAGGGATCACTGTGTGTGTGTTTACTAGTGTAGGGGGGTGTGGCTGTAGGAATGACATCATCGATCGGATCCCCCCTATAAAGGGGATCACCCGATCGATGCGCCGCCACAGTGAAGCACGGGGAAGCCGTGTTTACACACGGCTCTCCCGTTCTTCAGCTCCGGGGACCGATCGCGACGGAGCGGCTAAAAACAAATAGCCGCGCCGTCGTCCCGGATCGCTCCCCGAGCGGACCCGACCTCCGCATGTACCGGGGGGGGGGGGGGGGGTCCCGATCGGACCCCCCACCCACGTCTAGCAGAGGACGTACAGGTACGTGATTGTGCCTGTCCGTGCCATTCTGCTGACGTATATGTACATGAGGAGGTCGGGAAGTGGTTAAATATCTACATCTTAACTGTATACCTGAAGTTCTACTTAATGTAGAACTTCATTAAGTACCACACTCATCCTCCTCCTGCCTCCCTCCTCTTATGCCCTGTACACACAAGCAGAATTTCCGTCGGAAAAAAGTTGGATGTTCTTTCAGACGGAATTCCGCTCAAGCTTGGCTTGCATACACACGGTCACACAAAAGTTCTCTGAACTTTCGAAACTTAAGAACACGGTGATGTACAACACTACGACGAGGCGAGAAAAATAAGTTCAATGCTTCTGAGCATGCGTCAAATTGTTTCCGAGCATGCGTGTTTTTTTTCCCCATCGGAATTGCATACAGACGAACCTGCTCTTAAACTTTTGCTGGCGGAAGTCTGATGGAGCATACACACGCTCGGAATTTCCAATGAAAAGCTCTTTTGCTGGCGGAAATTCCGCTCGTGTGTTTGGGGCATGAAAAATGTAAGTAGTATCCTTTTGTGACAGCTCCAATCTCCAACTTCCACAATTCTTGCATAGGTGAGAATTATTTCAGCTAGGCCCTATCTGCCCTATTGTCCGCAACCAGGGCCGTTTGAAGGAATTTGGGGGCCCCAAGCAAAATGGACATAGAGGCCCCCCAACTCCCCCCGCCCGTATGCAAAACCCCCCCCATGTTCTTTTTACTCCCTCCCAGGCCCCCTCCCTACCTATGTTCTTTTTACATCCCCTCCTGGCCCCCCTCCCTACTGGGTCTGTACCACATGGCAGGAGATTCAGTTTCCTGTTCCCAGCCGGACTGAAAGGAAGTGAGTACTCAGTGTGCACTTCCTGTCAGTCCGGCCGGGAACAGGAAACTGAATCTCCTGTACCGCGTGGTACCCGGCCGGAGTCCGAACTGATAGGAGGAAGGAAGAGGAGCTCGGCCACGCTACAGAGAAGGGGAAGTGACGACTCAAGGCAGCAGTGCTGCAGGCTCCCTATAGAGCGCTCAGGCGGCTGCAGCATATAGGAAGCGCGGCAAGGGCCCTGCTTGGGGCCCCAGGCCAATTCGGGGGCCCCAAGCAATTGCTTGGTTTGCCTGCCTTGTAGCGACGGGCCTGTCCGCAACATCCTGGGACACCAAATATGTCCCAGGAGACTACTGGACCAATCCCACAACACTGCGGATTTGCAGTGGGGAGCCAGCTTCTAGAAGTCACAGCCGGCTCCCATATCCAAGATGGCAGCATTGGAGAGAGTGGGGCATGAAAGTAGGGTGGGGACAGGCCTGAGATCTTGATATCAGAAGCTAGTTAAAGCGGAGTTCCAGCCACAATTTCACTTTTTAAATATAAATACCCCTGTAATACACAAGCTTAATGTATTCTAGTAACGTTAGTCTGTAAACTAAGGTCCGTTTTGTTAGGTTGTTACAGCATTTAGACACTTTATAAAATAGAAATTGACTGGGGCCATCTTAAGTGTGGGCATCATGAAGCCAGACTGTATGACTTCCTGGATTTCAGCCTTGCAAATCTCGCACATGCTCAGTGCTGCACAAGCAGTGTCAGATCAGGTTTCAGCACCTGTGCTGTCCAAGTCACATGATTCTTTGAGACTGGGGAATGGACAGACTCCTGGAAAGTTACACCCACTACATTCCCAGGAGTCTGTGCGGTGTAGGTTAGGAAGCATTAAGCACCTAGGTGCAGGAAGTGGGAAGATTAACTATTCTGCCTAGCAACAACACTTTGAAGGCATCTAAAAAAAAAAATTTTTTTCGTAAAGGACTAATGACATTTTTTTAAAACTACTGATGTAATGTTATATTTATGGGTGGAACTCCACTTTAAGAGCAAATGAACCTATACATATGTTTCTGCATCGTAGAAGGAAGGCGAGGTGCATTCACACCGACAAAGGGAGATCATTAAAACATGCAGTACAAACTCCATGCAGGCCCAGAGTGATAACCAATTAGCCAATGTGCTAAGTTTATACTGCACACCAAGGGAACATCATGTATTACGAGTACATCCAGTTTTACATGCAAATGCAACATTCTGTTTTGCTTATTTGTCTAAAATGTAATTGAAATATTGATTTGATGAATCCCGAGAAAGACTGTAAAAATCATTCGTTCCTTCAGTGTTCTGCTCTGTAAATCTACGGCTCTGCAGCAATGCGTCATTAGTATTTATGGGTTGTAAAGTTAATAAGAGAGGTTTTCTGAGCGAACAAAGTCTATTAGGCAAAAACGAGCCACTGGAGGAGGAAAAGCAATAAGCAAAACATGAAGAAATGTGTGAAATTATTGATGGAAAGTATGCACAAAAGAAAAGGCCGCATTCTTCACTGTAACAACCAATCAGATTCTTTCATTTTCCAACTGTAGGCGTAACAAAAGCGTTAAGTGTAACTTCTTGTTTTGGGCCACAGCACAATTTTTTGGTACAGATCCTTCACCCGCCATTGTCCCGGCAGGTTGCACAAATAACACAATGGGGTATCTAATAGTAGTTTGTGGGTGGGTGCAGAGTTGTATAGCGGTAAAAAAAACACACACACACTACAGGTGCAAATAATGGAACTTGTATTTAAAGGGTTTGTAAAGGAAATTTTTTTTTTATCTTAATAGCTTCCTTTACCTTAATGCAGTGCTGTTTTCATGTCCTCATTGTTTTTGCTCTCAAGTTGCTGTAATTCTTCTCTGATCTCCACACTTCCTGGTTGTCTGTTTCCTGATGACCACAGTGCTGGGAGCTTTCTCTCTGTGGTCACTAATCAAGGAGGTGTGATTACTGTGGGGCAGATTCATCAAAGAGATACGACGGCAGATCTCCTGATCCGCCGTCGTACCTCTGAGTCCAGCCGGTCGGATCTATGAGGCTGATTCATAGAATCAGATTCCTCATAGATCTCCCTTAGATCCGACTGGTGTAAGTGACTTACACCAGTCGAATCTTAGGCTGCAATCTACCGCCGGCCACTAGGTGTCGTCGCTTTTTTTTACGCGTCGGATATGCAAGTCCGTACGCCCGCCGTCGCTTTTTTTTAACGTCGTTTGCGTTCGCCTTTTTCCGGCGGATAGCTACCCCTGCTATATGAGGGGTAGCTAATGTTAAGTATGGCCGTCGTTCCCGCGCAGAGATTCAAATTTTTACGTTGTTTGCGTAAGTCGATTGGGAATACGGATGGCCGCAATTGACGTAGCCGCCGCAAACAATGACGTCCTAGCGACGTCATTTGGAGCATGCGCACTGGGAAATTTCGCCGGCGGCGCATGCGCAGTTAAATCGGCGTGGGAACGCGCCTGATTTAAATTGTACACTCCCCCTAGCCGCAGAATTTGCATTCTGCCGGGGGAGTTACGATCCGACGATGCAATTTTCGAGGTAAGTGCTTGATGAATACTGCACTAGCCTCGCTAAATTGCACCGGCGGATCGTAAAACACGTAGATCGAGCGGATCTAAAGATCCGCAGATCTACATGAATCTGCCCCTGTGTATTTAAAACCCTACAGCACCAAGTAGTTTCGTTTTCCAAACCATCACTGCCCTGTATTGGCTCTGTGGCTCTGTACATCACAGAAGCAGGAAACATGCAAAATCAAAACTAGAAACTGCAGGCACATTATATGATTTGTTTTTTTATCTATTTTTAATCATTTTTAAAAGGAATCAGTTAACTATTATGTCTCTATACCCTGTAAACAGTCATTTCAGCAAAAAAACGTTTTCCTTTACAACTCCTTTAAGTAAAGGCAGAACAGTTCGCAACAAACCCGGTGGAAGGAGGCCGAACCTAGCTGCAAAGGGTGGGCCAACTCAGCATTTAACCCTTCAGACTAAGGGCCAGATTCTTGTAGAATCTGCGGCGGCGTCGCGTAAGCCATTTACACTACGCCGCCGCAACTTACTGGAGCAAGTGCCGTATTCTCCAAGCACTTGCTCCGTAATTTGCGTCAGCGTAGTGTAATTGGCCCGGCATAAGGCCGCGTAATTCAAAGGGGGGCGGCTTGTATTTAAATTAAGCGCGCCCCCGCACCGATCGAACTGCGCATGCGCCGGGCTTAAAATAGCCCAGTGCGCATGCTCCAGTTCTCGACGCAAAACGTCACTGACGCCGACGTGGGCGTCATTGACGTAAAGCCGCATTCGCGGACGACTTAGGAAAACGACGTAACCGACGGAACAAGCCGACGCTGACCCGACGCCATACTTAACATGGCATACGACGGACCTACGTAAACTTGCCCCTCATATTAGCAGGGGCAAGTTCACGCTTACGTAAACGTCGTAAATTCTCTGCATCGTTCGCGCGTTCGGGAATCGTCGTAAATTGCTAATTTACATAAGCGACGGGGAAAACGACGTCGGCGACACCTAGCGGCGGGAAAAAAAAATGCATTTAAGATCTGACAGCGTAAGAGCCTTACGCTTGTCAGATCTAAGGGATATCTATGCGTAACTGAATCAGAATCAGTCGCATAGATAGGCCGGGCCAGATTAGGATTTACGACGGCGCAAATGGCTTTGCGCCGTCGTAACGCCTTTGAGAATCTGGCCCTAAGACTGGGAAGCCATTGATGTTCATGTGTGTGTAAAGGCAGGTGTCCCAATACTTTTGGTAAAATAGTGTAAGTTCCTTTTAATGCATAGTAACGGGTCAGATTTGTTGTTACTGTATTTGAGGTTGCTATGCTGTACCATCCTCCGCACGCTTTCTGTCCTCGTTACTTTACTTTATTGACTTTTCCTGTATATATTACAGTCCTCTTCCTTTCTGTTCGGGGAAAGTTGCCTACTTCAACATTCCATCCAGATATAGGTCCTCAAGGTCATTGTTATCCCTCAAACTCTGTCTTTTATGTTCTTTTTTTTTTTTGTATCCTTTAAAGCTGAGCAAAAGAAGCAAAGATCAGGCTCGCCATAAAACTCTGCCGAGGCACCATTTTCCCTGCTTTATTAACACGAGCAAAAATAAAACAAAATTTTCATCCATCACTAACTTTGTACTGCATAAAAACACTTTTTTTTTCCCCGAGCCTGCATGGCGCTCTGGCCCGGGTTGATTAATGACCTTATTATAACTTCTGGCACACATAAAAAGTGTCTGCGTGCCCCAGCCAAGTTAATACAAGGCTGCTTGTTTTACTGGCCAGTAGATTAACTTTTGCTGTTCATAATTGCAAAAATTGCACTCTGTCTGCACCAAAAAAATAAAATAAAAAATAAAACAAATAAAAAATGGATCTGGATCCGGGCCAATTCTGACATTTCTCTCCTACACGTAAAAATCATGGGCCAGATTCACGTAGAATTCCGGCGGCGTAACGTATTGCATTTACGTTACACCGCCGCAAGTTTTATGGGCAAGTGCTTGATTCACAAAGCGCTTGCCTGTAAACTTGCGGCGGCGTAGCGTAAATCCGTCCGGCGCAAGCCCACCCAATCCAAATCGGGCGTGTATCATTTAAATTAGGTGCGTTCCCACGCCGAACCTACTGCGCATGCTCCGTTTTGAAATTTCCCGCCGTGCTTTGCGCAAAATGACGTTGCACCGACGTCATTTTTTGAACGTCGACGTGAGTTACGTCCTTTCCTATTCACGGACGACTTACGCGAAAAAAAAAAATTTAAATTCGACGCGGGAACGACGGCCATACTTTAACATGGCAAGTCTAAAGATAGGTGACGAAATACCAGCTTTAAAGCGGGAGTTCACCCATTTAAAAAAAAAAAAAAAATCTCCCCTTAGCTTCCTGCTCGTTCGGTCTAGGGGAATCGGCTATTTATATTAAAATATGTGCAGTACTTACCCGTTTTCGAGCTGCATCTTCTTCCGTCGCTTCCGGGTATGGGTCTTCGGGAGCGGGCGTTCCTTCTTGATTGACATTCTTCCGAGAGGCTTCCGACGGTCGCATCCATCGCGTCACTCGTAGCCGAAAGAAGCCGAACGTCGGTGCGGCTCTATACTGCGCCTGCGCACCGACGTTCGGCTTCTTTCGGAAAATCGTGACGCGATGGATGCGACCGTCGGAAGCCTCTCGGAAACCTGTCAATCAAGAAGGAACGCCCATTCCCGAAGCCCATACCCGGAAGCGACGGAGAGGATGCGTCTCGTAAACGGGTAAGTACTGCACATATTTTAAAATAAATAGCCGATTCCCCTAGTAATAACGAGCAGGAATCTAAGGGGGAAAAGTGCCCTCTAAGGGTGAACCCCCGCTTTAACTATACGCCGGGAAAAGCCGACTAGCGACGACGTAAGAGAATGCGACGGCCGCGCGTACCTTCGTGAATCGGCGTAAACCGCTAATTAGCATACCCGACGAGGAAAACGACGCAAACTCCACCCAGCGGGCGCCGAAGTATTACACCTACGATCCGAAGGAGTACGAAGCCGTACACCTGTCGGATCGAAGCCCAAAGCCGTCGTATCTTGGTTTGAGGATTCAAACTAAAGATACGACGCGGCAAATTTGAAAATACGCCGGAGTATCAGTAGATACTCCGGCGTATTTCTTCTGTGAATCTGGCCCCATATTTTTTTTTGCGAGAAAATTACATAGAACCCCCAAACATTATATATGTTTTTTTAGCAGAGACCCTAGAGAATACAATGGCGGTCATTGCAACTTTTTATATCGCACGGTATTTGCACAGCAATTTTTCAAACGTGTTTTAAAAAAAAAAAAAAAAAACAGTAAAGTTAGCCCAATTTTTTTGCATAATGTAAAAGATGAAGTTGCGCCAAGTAAATAAATACCTAACATGTCACACTTCAAAATTGCACACGCTCGTGGAATGGCGTCAAACTTTGCTACTTAAAATCCCCATAGGCGACGCTTTAATTTTTCTTACTGGTTACATGTTTTAAGTTACAGAGGAGGTCTAGGGCTAGAATTATTGCTCTCGGTCTAACGTTCACGGCGACACCTCACATGTGTGGTTTCAACACCGTTTTCATATGTGGGCGGGACCTACGTGTGCGTTCGCTTCTGCGTGTGAGCACATGGGGACATGGGCACTTTAAAAAGAAAAAAATATATATTGTTAATTTTACTTAAAATTGTATAATTTGACACTTTAAAAAATAAATAAAAAAACTTTGATCACTTTTATTTCTATTACAAGGAATGTAAACAACCCTTGTAATAGGAATGAGCATGACATGCATGATATCTCTTTACATTGAGATATGGGGTCGATAAGACCTCAGATTTCACCTCTAGGCTGGGTAGCTTTAAAAAAAAAAAAAAAAAAAAAACTTCACAGCATCCCAGGCGTTTTTTTGAATGCAGAGTCCGGGTGTGACGTCATAACATCACACCCGGCCTCCGACGATCATAGAGACACCGGCAACCATCTGGTCCACCGTAAATCTCTATGGTGGACATCAGAGGCCGGCGGATCCATTCTCCGACTCGACCTCCTCACTTGGGGGTCGAATGATGATTTGCCAGGGGTCACCAAATCCTGGCCTGTTTCTGAAGCCCACACCGCTCTCCCAGTCTTTTCTCGGCCACCCAGTTGGGCTGTTCCTAGAGCCCGCAGCCACCCACTCAGCCTCTTTGCAGCCGCCCATTCAGTTCAGGGCATTGCTGGGGGGCAGTAGACTAGAGATCCGCTGACTGGTAAGGATTGTGAGGTGGGAGGGGCTGGAGGAGACCCTATCTCCTGATTTTAGCATAGGTGTCACTTCTGTGAGACACCACTGTAGTACGGGTTCCATGCTACGAAAATAATTTTACTGTTAGGGGTCCTCACAATTTGTGAAATGTTATCAAGGGGTCACGACACTAGAAAGGTTGAGAACCACTGATCTAGCTAAATATTTTGGGCTAGATTCAGCAATGAATTACGCCGGCGTATCTATAGATATGCCGCGTAAATTCAAAGCTGCGCCGGCGTATCTTTTTTCTGTATTCAGAAAGCAAGATACGCCGACATTAGCCTAAGATCCGACTGGCGTAAGTCTCTTACACCGTCGTATCTTAGGGTGCATATTTACGCTGGGCGCTAGGTGGCGCTTCCGTCTTTTTCGGCGTAGAATATGCAAATGACCTAGATACGTCGATTCACAAATTTACGTACGCCCGGCGCTATTTTTTTACGTCGTTTACGTTAGTCTTTTTCGGCGTAAGGTTACTCCTACTATTAGGAGGCGCACGCAATGTTAAGTATGGCCGTCGTTCCCGCGTCGAAATTTGAATTTTTTACGCTGTTTGCGTAAGTCGTTCGCGAATAGGGCTGGACGTAATTCACGTTCACGTCGAAACCAATGATGTCCTTGCGGCGTACTTTGGAGCAATGCACACTGGGAAATTGACCGATGCTAACGAAATGCTTCTTCCTCGGTATTGATATCCGTAGTGGATTTCAAAGCTGTTCTTCTATTGATTATCTTGTGTTGTGAACAAAAATCCTTTTTTTTTTTTTTTATAAAAATGAATGCTGTTTTTATCTGGAAGAGCAGCTGGAAAATATGCCATCAGTTCATATTTCTCTGACACTGTTCATGGGATTGTGCATATTATGAAGATACTCTCAGTAGGGAGCTCTGAAGGTGAACATCATCGCCAGCAATGTGAGTTTTGTATTTCACAGTTCACTGTTATGCTGTTTACCTGCTCTCCACATCTGTCTGTCATCGGCTCATATTCAGTCATTCTCTTAGGCACTGATACATTTGAGCACAGTGGTGGTCAACTTAGTAATTATTGAGGGTCTCAAGTGCAGTCCCTGAGAGTCCCGCACAATTGATTTGTTTTATACAAATCATTTTTGTTAATATAATTATAAAGATGATATTAATAGGGTATTAAAGGTTTAATACCTTTATTTAGGATTTTACGACAGTTGCAAGACAGCCTATTTAACCACTTAAGACCCGGACCAAAATGCAGCTAAAGGACCTTGCCCCTTTTTTGCGATTCTGCACTGCGTCGCTTTAACTGACAATTGCGTGGTTGTGCGACGTGGCTCCCAAACAAAATTGGCGTCCTTTTTTTACCACAAATAGAGATTTCTTTTGGTGGTATTTGATCACCTCTGCGGTTTTTATTTTTTGCGCTATAAACAAAAATAGAGCGACAATTTTGAAAAAAATGCAATATTTTTTACTTTTTGCTATAATAAATATCCGCCAAAAATATATAAACAATTTTTTTTGTACTCAGTTGAGGCCGATACGTATTCTTCTACCTATTTTTGGTAAAAAAAAATCGCAATAAGCGTTTATCGGTTGGTTTACACAAAAATTATAGCGTTTACAAAATAGAGGATAGTTTTATTGCATTTTTATTAATATTTTTTTTTTTACTACTAATGGCGGGGCGATCAGCGATTTTTTTTCTGTGACTGCGACATTATGGCGGACACTTCGGACAATTTTGACACATTTTTGGGACCATTGTCATTTTCACAGCAAAAAATGCATTTAAAATGCATTGTTTATTGTGAAAATGACAGTTGCAGTTTGGGAGTTAACCACAAGGGGGCGCTGATGGGGTGATGTGTTCCCTGAAGTGTGTTTACAACTGTAGGGGGGTGTGGCTGTAGGTGTGACATCATCGATTGTGTCCCCCTATAAAAGGGATCACACGATCGATGCAGCCGCCACAGTGAAGAACGGGGAAGCCGTGTTTCCAGCGGCGATCGGGTCCGCTGGTCCCGCGGTCCCGGAGCTTTGGACCGGGTCGCGGGAGCGCGCCGCGACCCACGGCTGGGTACTAGTACAGGACGTACCTGTACGTACATGTGCCCAGCCGTGGCATTTTGCCGACGTAAATGTGCAGGAGGCGGTCCTTAAGTGGTTAAAGGGGTTGTAAATGTAGTGCCCAACTCCCAATTACTGGGGCGCTATTTTAAATTTAGAGGGCGTCTGTGCCAATATTGGGCTCAGACTTTATTGAATTCAATCGCAGTTAGCCACTGTTCTAGCGATGGTTGTGCTTGAAAAAGATTTTTCCCCTGTTGCCTGTAGGTGGCGTTACCACCTCAGGCCCATGTTGGAATACAGGCGAACCATGGTGTGTTGAGTGACCCTTCTCGGCAGCAGCCCAGTGGGAGTAGTGCCCCGCTGTGCATGCTGGGAAGGGATACTTAAGGGTCAGACGCCGTTTTTCAGGGTCCTTCGCCTCGTGGCCCTCCTGGCGCGAGGTGTGTGTGCAGGGCTGGTGCAAGGATTTTTTCCAACTAAGGCAAAGGTGCATTTTGACGCCCCCCCGGCACGCACACACGCACACACGCCATACATTATATCTGTGCTCCATTAACCTTTAATGGCTATGATGCTTAAAGTGATCGTTTAACTTATTTATCTTTTACAGAGAAAGATAGCATAGATGGCGTTATTCTGCATTGCGTTGTACATAATGTACTATTGCTGGGATTTGTAGTTCTCTATAGCTGGTGGTATTCTCCATTGCATTGTATAATGATTATACTGTGCAATGCAGATTACCACTGACCAGTTATAGAGGAACTACAAATCCCAGCAATAATACATTATACAGTGCAATGGAGAATACCAGCAGCTATAGAGGAACAACAAATCCCAGCAATACATTATATAAAATGCAATGCAGAATACCAGCAGTTACAGAGGACTACAAATCCCAGCAATAATACATATACATGCTGCTTAAAGGAGTTCTCTGAGCTAAAACTTTTAACCCCCGCTGTGCCCGGGCTGTAAAACTATACAAAATAAATCTTCACTTACCTGCCTACGATCCCCCGTTGTTCCGATATCGCCGTCCCGTTCTCCGGTCCCGGTCTCTTCCACTTCCTGGGGGTCGGTGACTCACAGTGCGCTCAGCCTATCAGCGGCCGCGACGGGACATTGCTGCGGCCGCTGATAGGCTGAGCGCACTATGAGTCACCGACCCGCAGGAAGTGGAACAGACCGGGACCGGAGAACGGGACGGCGATATCGGAACAACGGGGGATCGTAGGCAGGTAAGTGAAGATTTATTTTGTATAGTTTTACAGCCCGGGCACAGCGGGGGTTAAAAGTTTTAGCTCAGAGAACTCCTTTAATATATTATTGCAGGTTTTTTTTTTTAAACAGGAAACTTTAAAACAGGTCCCCTTTACCTGTTTCTGAAGCCTTGCAAGTCGTGGCGGCGGCACTGCGGGCGTGTGTCCGGCCTCTGTGGTGAGCGTGGCGTGGTCTGGACTCGTCCTTCAGATACCGCCCGCAGCTGCAGCCCACACACACTGCTGCCCCCCAGGACAAACCACCCCCCCTCCATTAGTAGAGACCCCCCTCAGGACAAACCTCCCGCTTCAATTAGTACAGACCCCCCCATAAACCACCCCCCCTTAGTAGCGACCCCCCCATCCATTAGTACAGACCCCCGGACAAACTACCCCCTCCATTTGTACAGACCCCCCCCCACAAGCCATCCCCCATTAGTACAGACCCCCCCACAAGCCATCCCCCACAATTAGTACAGAACACCCCACAATTAGTACAGACCCCCCCCACAAGCCATCCCCCACAATTAGTACAGACCCCCCCCACAAGCCATCCCCCACAATTAGTACAGTGCCACCCCACAAGCCACCCCCCATAATTAGTACACAAAGTAAGTGTAAACCTGGAGTTCGGCTTTAAAAGACTAGAAAGGAACAAGACAAAAAAGTGAATTGTTAGGGTTTACGTAGACTAATAGGGCCAGATTCTCAAAGGCGTTACGACGGCGCAACACCATTAGCGCCGTCGTAACTCTTCATCTGGCCCCGGGTATCTATGCGACTGATTCTTAGAATCAGTTGCGCATAGATACCCATTAGATCTGACATGCGTAAGGCTGTTACGCTGTCAGATCTTAAAAGTAATTTTTTTTCCCGCCGCTAGGTGTCGCATCGTCGTTTTCCCCGTCGTCTATGCAAATGAGGTAAGTACGCGAGATTCCCGAACCTACGCGCGTCCGACGCTGAGAATTTACGTTGTTTCCATAGCGTACGCGACGCGTAAGGTTGCCCCTGCTATTAGCAGGGGCAACCAATGTTAACTATGGCCGTCGTTCCCGTGTCGAAGTTTAAAAAAAATGCGTCGTTTGCGTAAGACGTCCGTGAATGGCGCTGGACGCCATTTACGTAAACGTCTAAGCAAATGACGTCGGGGCGACGTCATTTAGCGCAATGCACGTCGGGTAATTTACCCGACGGAGCATGCGCAGTACGCTCGGCGCGGGAGCGCACCTAATTTAAATGGTGCCCGCCCCATTTGAATTGGGCGGGCTTGCGCCGAGCGAATTAACGATACACCGCCGCAAGTTTACAGGTAAGTGTTCTGAGAATCAGGATGTAAACCTGTAAACCTGCGGCGGTGTAGCGTACAGCACATAGGGCCAGATTCTCATACATTCGCGCTGCTCCTGGGCAGCGTAATATATGAGATCTACGTTACACCGCCGCAGGTCTACAGGTTTACATCCTGATTCTCAGAACACTTACCTGTAAACTTGCGGCGGTGTAGCGTTAGATTGCTCGTCGCAAGCCCGCCCAATTCAAATGGGGAGGGCACCATTTAAATTAGGCGCGCTCCCGCGCCGAGCGTACTGCGCATGCTCCGTCGGGTAAATTACCCGACGTGCATTGCGCTAAATGACGTCGCCCTGACGTCATTTGCCTAGATGTATACGTAAATGGCGTCCAGCGCCATTCACGGACGTCTTACGCAAACGACGTATTTTTTTTTTAATTCGACGCGGGAACGACGGCCATCGTTAACATTGGTTGCGCCTGCTAATTAGCAGGGGCAACCTTACGCGTCGGGTACGCTACGCAAACGACGTTAATTCGCTGCGTCGACCTTGCGTATGTTCGGGAATCGCCGTACTTACCTAATTTGCATAGACGACGGGGAAAAGCGACGATGCGACACCTAGCGGCTGGAAAAAAAATTACTTTTAAGATCTGACAGCGTAACAGCCTTACGCTTGTCAGATCTAATGGGTACCTATGCGCAACTGATTCTGAGAATCAGTCGCATAGATACCCGGGGCCAGATGAGGTGTTACGACGGCGCTAATGGTGTTGCGCCGTCGTAACGCCTTTGAGAATCTGGCCCATACATTACGCTGCCCAGGAGCAACGTAAATGTATGAGAATCTGGCCCTTAGTATGTAGGATTTGTCTATTGTGCAATATTAGAGTTATTTCCATCCAACAGCAGGTAAACATACCTGGGGCCCCTTGGGACGCAAACAAAACCCTGAATCAAGTGGAATTACGATGGTTAATCAACCTTAACAGCTGTCAGAGTGTTATCCGTACGGAGCGTCCGTATGGGAAATATACTGTGAAGTTGCAGATTTGTACAGTTAATTCATTTAGCTCAGAGGCAGATCAAGGTCAGTCATTATGACTGTGTCAGCCATAAGTGATGTTTTCCTACCGCTGGAAAATCTCTTGGCCTGGTGATGTGACTGATGGCAGCCATCTTGTTGTCAAGGAGATGTCATCATGTTGTCCGGTAGGAGGTTAGCTGAGGGGAGAGGATTCATGTTTTGGTCCTCGATTTATCTTCATTTTAAACATGAAATCTTTCAGCCAGCTCAGCCAGCTGATGAAATATTAAGACCCATCAAGTAATTTAATATGCTTCAGACGCCCCGTCTTGGTCCAGTGCCATGGCACTTTGTGTTATATCTCAGTTACGTCATTTAATGGGGCCTACGTGTTCTTTGCAGTTAACTTTATCTGTGTTTGGAGCGAGGCGAAGAAACTTTCAGAATCCTGACACACAGTTGGAAATGTGGAATTACATGTGCATTGAAAAATACTAAATAAAAAAAAAACCTGTGTGTCTCGCTGACTTTCTGCCGCGTTGCAACATTTATAGGATTTTAAACTAAGAATGTAAGAAAAGGGGGGAAAGACGGTTTCAAGCCCCCCCTTTTCTCATGGGATTGCAGCAGGACGGGCAGTTTCTAGTTCCCCTATCTCTGGGGGAGTCAGGCAGTTTAGACTATCACCTGGTGATCACGTGCAGTCAGGAGCAAATGCACGTGATTTTCCCGGTCTTTTTTGAAGAGAGTAGGTCTAGCTAGCTTAAACCAGTTTTTTCAGGTTAAGTTTAGGGCTATTTAAAGCAGGCCAGGATAGGGCTTTTCAATTCGCCTCAGAAAACATTTAGCTGTGGTGTTCCCCTCCCACCCCCCCCCCTTTTTTAATTGTGTCGCGTGCTGCTATTATGTGGGTGTGTCTCTTTTGTTTAATATATAGGTATGTACACTTATGTATATATTACAAAAGGGGACTAATCTGTTTTAAGGCTTTTTGATGTATTGATTGGGTGTTTATTCTTTAAATTTATTATACAGCCTGGGTCGTAGTGACTAGGTTGTTTTTATGGTGTTTTTATTATTTATTTGAATAAAGTAAGTGTTTGAATAAAACCAATAATAAAGCAGCCGCGGCCGTGAAACTCCAGTATGGCGTTCTGGTATTTATTTTAATTATAGGATGTTTATTTATTTATTTATTATAAGTATTTATTGTTAATATGTATTCAAAGTCTAAGGTTCCTGCTTGCTATCCCATAGGTTCACATGGAGGTTTTTATTCTATCACAAAAATACTGAATGAGAAGGCACAGTATATTCCAAAATCATCAGCTTTTAAAATTAGCCTTTGACATTTTATTTTTAAAAAACCGTGCTTGAATTTGTGAGTGTTCTTTTTTTTTTTTTCTTTTTTTTTACGTTGTTGCTTTCAGAAGTATTTACTTAAAAGCCTAAAAATAACTGAAAACAGGTTAAAAATGAAATTGCTTTACCTGCTTTCCAAAGGGTACAGTATAAAACTGAGCCAGCAGGATCACAATTTTAGCAAGCTGTAGGCTTATAACGGAGTCAAAAAACACAAAGGAATGAAAACGTAATATAAAATGTTTGTGTAGACAAAAAAAAAAAAAAAAAAACATCTTCATGGTGCTGCAGTTTTATTCCTTTTATTGAAGAAAAAAAACATGTTAAAATAACCATTATAAATTTAAAAAATGCATGCGTGGTTTTGGGGTTGCCAACCTCCTGCAGCATTTTTTACTGACAAAACCTGGAAGATTTTGTTTTAACTTAACACAGTGAATATTTGAACAGTATAAAGATATGGAAACACTCACAATTAGCTAGATTCAGGATGGTGAGCGCATACTTGCGGCGGCGTAGCTTAAGGCATTTAGGCTACGCCGCCGTAAGTTAGCGAGGCAAGTACATGATTCACAATGTACTTGCCTGCTAAGTTACGGCGGCGTAGCCTAAAGCGGGCGGGCGTAAGGGCGCCTAATTCAAATTTGGCTGAGGGGGCGTGTTTTATGATAATTAGGTTTGACCCGACGTGATTGACGTTTTTTTGCAACTGCGCATGCGCCGTGCGCCTACATTTCCCAGTGTGCATTGCGGCTAAGTCCGCCGCACGGGCCTATTGATTTCGACGTGGACGTAAACAACGTAAATCCCTATTCACGGACCTTTACGCAAACGACGTAAAATTTTCAAATTTCGAAGCGGGAACGGCGGCCATACTTTAACATTACTATTCCAACTATTTGTTGGAATAACTTTAGGCCTGTTAAAGCGTTACGTAAACGGCGTATCTGTACTGCGTCGGCCGGGCGTACGTTCGTGAATAGGCGTATCTACTGATTTACATATTCTACGCTGACCGCAATGGAAGCGCCACCTAGCGGCCAGCCTAAATATTGCAACCTAAGATAGGACGGCGCAAGCCGTCGTATCTTAGATATGTTTAAGCGTATCTCAGTTTGAGAATACACTTAAACATAAGTCGGTGCAGATTCTGAGTTAGGTCGGCGTATCTACTGATACGCCGACCTAACTCGACCTGAATCTAGCTATATACCTATAACAAAGTAATTTGCTTCATTTACACTTAAAAAGTCAACACTGCATGAAATTATTGACCCCTGATGTTTACTGGCAGTTGTAAAAAAATCACAGATTTTTACAAACTGTCAGTAAATCAACTGGCGGTTGGCCACCCTGCGTGGAATTACTACAACAAGAATGTAGCGAGGACTTTGGTCCACCATGCTTTCTTAAGTGGGGAGGTGCATGGAACTGCAGACTAGGTAAGGTTCTCTTATGCCCCGTACACATGAGCAAATATTCCGTCGGAAAAACCTTGGAAGGTTTTTCCATCGGAATTCCGCTCAAGCTTGGCTTGCATACACACCGTCACACAACAGTTTTCAAAGATTTCATCCATCAAGAACGCTGTGATGTACAACACTATGACGAGTCGAGAAAATGAAGTTCAATGCTTCCGAGCATGCGTCGAATTGTTTCCGAGCATGCGTCGGACTTTTGCACTTCGGAATTGCTACAGACGATCGGAATTTTTTCCGTTGGAGAAATTGAGAACCAGCTCTCAATCTTTTGCTGGCGGAAATTCCGCCAGCAAAAGTCCGATGGAGCATACACACGGTCAAAATTTCCAACCAAAAGCTCACATCGGACTTTTCCTGGCGGAAATTTCCAATCGTGTGTACGCGGCGTTAGGGTTAGGGAACCATGCCCTGTCTTTGGTATAAGACCTGCACCACAGGCAGGTGAATTTGCAAGATTTTGGTGGAGGGTCAGAATAGGAAGGACAATGCTGAAGAGTATGCCATAGGTGTCAACAGCTCTACCCAATGACTAACAAGACCACGGGTGAAAGGAGTGCATTATCCAATATTTTAAAGACTCACACTGAGCATAATGCCGCGTACAGACGGTCGTTTTTTGTGATGAAAAAAAATGACGTTTTAAATCATGAAATAAAACAACGTTTTTGAAACGTCATTTTCGTTGCCTACACACCATCGTTTTTTCACAATGCTCTAGCAAAGCGCGGTTACGTTCACTACTTTTTTCCATTGAAGCTCGCTTCATAACTCGCTTCTGGGCATGCGCGGGTTTAAAAACGTTGTTTTAAACATAGTTTTTTGCTACACAAGGTCAATTTCTGTGAAACAAAAAACGACGTTTTGAAAAACGACGCAAAAAATTCAAGCATCTTCGAATTTTTTTTTTGTCGTTTTTTTGAAGACATAAAACGACGTTTTGCCCACACACGATCATTTTAAATGACGTTTTTTAAAACGTCGTTTTTTTTCATCACATAAAACGACCGTCTGTACGCGGCATTAGACTCACACTGAGCATAAGACTCACACTGAGGAGGTTTTTCAAGCGCTTTGGCATTAAAAAAAATAAAATATGAAAATCTCATGATAAATTATTCCCATTCAAATCAATGAATGCTTTCACACTGGGGCGGTGCGCTGGCAGTGGGGTGAAAAGAAATACGTCACGCAGCATCTTTGGAGAGCTAAAAAAAGCGCATCGAAAGCCTCTCGCTTTTAGAAATGAATGGGAAGGGTAACGTGTCCTTTAATATCGGGTACGTTCGCACTTTCCTGACCAGGCCGATTTTCAGCACTGTCACTTTTTAAATGACAATTGCACGGTCATGCTACACTGTAGCCAAAAGACTGAAAATTTTGGGGAAAAAAAGTTTTTACTTGTTTCTGTTATATAATGTTGTAAATAAGTAAGTTTTCTCCTTCCCTGATGGGCACTGATAAGCTGCACTGATGGGCACTGATAATGTGGCACGATGAGGTGGCACCAATTAAATAGCACTGATGAGGTGGCACTGATTGGCACTGATGATGGGCACTGATGGGCAGCACTGATGGGCACTGAAAGGCTGGACTGATGGGTACTTATGGGTGGCACTGCTGGGCACTGATAGGTGGCACTGATGGGCACTGATAAAATGATGGACACTGATAGGCGGCACTGATGGGCATTGATAGAAAGCACAGATGGGCACTCATAGGTGGCATTGGTGGGCATTGATGGGCACTGATAGGCGAAACTGATGGGCACTGAAAGGCTTCACTGATGGGTACTTATGGCTTCACTGATGAGCAATGAAAGGTGGCACTGATGGCTGGCACTGATAAAATGATAGGCACTGACGATGGGCACTGATGGGCATTAATAGGTGGCATTGATAGGCAGCACTGACGGGCACTGATAGGCATCAGGAACAAAGATTAGTTGCGCTGATAAAGTGAGAATTGAAATTAATATTCAATATTAACAAGACCAGACAATAAAAGTCCATAGAAAAGTCCTCAAATTGTATGGAATATAAATTGTGAAAATAAACGATGCAGTGAAGCTACTGATAGGCATCACTAATGGCACTGGCACTGGCAGGCATTTTTAATGGGCACTGATTGCCATATCCCTGGTGGTCTAGGGTGACATACCTGGTGGTCCAGTGTGGTGGACATCCCTGGTGGTCCTGGCGGCATCCTGGTGGTCCTGGGTGGGCATCCGTGGGGGGGCTGCGCTGATAAAAAATCAGCGCAGACCCCCCCTATCAGCAGAGCCGCCGATCAGCTCTCCTCTACTCGAGCCTGTAAGACGCTAGTGAGGAAAAGCCGATAAATGTCTCTTTCTGTTTACATTGTGATCAACTGTGATTGGACATGGCTGATCACATGGTAAAGAGCCTCCGTCAGCGGCGCTTTCCTGAAATCGGTGTAGCGATGTGTCAGACCGACATGCCGCACCACCATTCGCGCCACGTAGTGATAAAAAAAAAATGTAAAAGAAAGTGTAAAATAAAAAAGCTTGTGCTCAGAAGCGAACACACACGTAAGTACCGCCCACATATGTAAACGCCGTTCAAACCACACATGTGAGGTATCGCCACGTGCGTTAGAGCGCGAGCAACAATTCTAGCACTAGACCTCCTCTGTAACTCTAAATTGGTAACCTGTAAATATTTTTAAAGCGTTGCCTGTAGAGATTTTTAAGTACCGAAGTTTGGCGCCATTCCATGGGTGTATTTTAAAACGTGACATGTTGGGTATCTATTTACTCGGGGCAACATCATCTTTCACATTATACAAAGAAATTAGGCTAACTTTATTGTTTTGTTATTTTTTAATTCATGAAAAAATAAAAAACAGTGTTGCCCAAATACCGTGCGAGATTAAAAGTTGCAACAACCACCATTTTTTTCCCTAGGGTGTCTGCTAAAAAACATATATAATGTTTGGGGGTTCTGAGTCATTTTCTAGCAAAAAAAAAATATGATTTTTACGTATAGGAGAGGAGTGCCAAAATAGGCCCAGTATGGAAGTGGTTAATTAACCATAATATACATAATTTGCATGAATGACTCTATGAATAAAGGGCCAGATTCACAGAGATCTGCGGCGGCGTAACGTATCGTCTATACGTTACACCGCCGCAAGTTTTCAGCGCAAGTGCCTGATTCACCAAGCACTTGCGTGTAAACTTACGGCGGTGTAACGTAAAGCCGTCCGGCGCAAGCCCGCCTAATTCAAATGGGGCGTGTACCATTTAAATTAGGCGCGCTTCCGCGCCGAACGTTCTGCGCATGCTCCGTGTGAAAATTTCCCGCCGTGCTTTGCGCGAAATTACGGCTCCCCAACGTATTTTTTGAACGGCGACGTGCGTTACGTCGTTTTGTATTCCCGGACGTCTTACGCAAAAATTTTTTTTTGGAAATTCGACACGGGAATGACGGCCATACTTTAACATGGCTGTTCTGAATGTAAGCCATGAAAAAGCAGGCTTATGTTTGCGACGGGAAAAACCAACTAGCGACGACGTAAGAGAATGCGACGAACGCGTGGATCGTAAACAGCCAATTTGCAGACCCAACGCTGGAAAACTACGCGAACTTCACCCAGCGGCTGCCGGAAAATTACACCTAAGATCCGAAGGCGTACGAAGCCGTACGCCTGTCGGATCTTAGCCAAAAGCCGTCGTATCTTGGTTTGTGAATTACAAATAAAGATACGACGCGGCAAATTTGAAAGTACGCCGGAGTATCAGCAGATACTCCGGCGTACTTTTTCTGTGAATCTGGCCCAAAGTGCTCAAAAAGTGCATAAGTGCTCCAATATTCTTGCTGGTGCTCCACAATTAGAACGGTGCCGTGTGCCACACTCCCCTGTTGAGACCCCACTCACCAAATGGCAAGGACCCACAGCTTTGCAGTCTGGGGTCAGAAAATCTTGGATTCAATAGAATCAATTGGGAGACAAAACTTTTTTTCTGGAGCCTCTGACTGTCATGACTTCCATAAGTGTTCAAAGTTGCTCGATCATAATCATGTGGGAAAACAGAGAAGGAACCGATAGTGAAGTACTGTATGATAAGGTAAATTTGCACTGGTTAGGCGCTACTTACAGAAGACCAAAACACAACAGGCATCAGCATGGAGCTCCGGGTGCGCCGCTGGTTGGCGTGCGTTCCACGGAGGGTGGAAGTGATGTCAGTGGTTCGGGAGAACGGAAGTGCGTCAACGCGTTTCGTCCCTCCTCCAGGGCATCATCAAGGTGTAACGTTACGCCGGATATTATTTGAGAGTTAGGATCTCAACTGCGAAGACTACTCAGTTTAGGACCCAGGTTTCACTCTCTTGTGTGCAGAGAGTTTGGAATCCTACCATCACAGTCTCAGTCAAGAAACATGGCGCATATTCCTTCATAGGCGCCAGTGAAAACTCAAACAAATAAGTATAAAGTCCAGGTAGAACTGATACTAGTTAAATGCAGAAGTAGCCGAGCATGCGTGGCATGTAAGTAACCTTAACGGCAAAGTCCTCAAAGTAATAGGTAGTATATGTGCACACAATAACATTTGAGAAGGAGGTACAAAGGCATGAAAGACTTCCGTTATACTTGGTTACTTAGAATGTAGAAATCATGGCAGGATCCTTATTAGAAGACCCCAAACACAGAGAGACTATGGCTGCAGCAATTCCTGGTATAGTTAGCATACATAATTAGCAGGCAGGGCAGTTCACAGGATAGCAATGCATAACAACATCAGGGTACTTGCGAAACTGAAGTGAATGATGCCGGCATAAGGTCAGGCTCCAAGGGTCCAGACGGGTAAGGCTGGTGAAGCAGGCAGTGGAGACTCCTGGTCCAGGTCAGGAAGCTGAAGTTCAAAGCAGGTGCGTCTGGATACCCAACCGACAGAGGCGTTGTGTCAGCCAAAATAAAGGAACACTTCCTGGTTAGTGCTAGGAGCTTAAATAGGTCGCCCAGCAGCTTAACAGGAAGTCACAGGCTAATTAGAAAGAAGGAAGTAACTATAGTTGAACTTCGAGTGAAGGAAGAAGGTTTGGGAAGGAAGTAACGGATGAGAGTTAACTGGGAAAGAAGCACAATTGTATTTAGTGCAAAATTGTTCGTGAGACGTTACACAAGGACGTGATTGGGGGTATCGGAGAAAGTATACATATCTCCAGTTTTGCATAATTCAGGGCCTACATAGCCCTTGAAAGATCTACATTTAAAAGTAACAATAATAGTTATTTTATATAAAGATAAGTTGCATTTCCTGTTAATAGTTCTTGATGGTACAACGAAAAAAAAAATCTGTTGTTTTAGCATCTTTCGTAACTCTATAAAAAGGAAAACGAGGCATGTGGGAGATTCTCTTAATTTGTTTACATCTGTCCTGCTCAGCATATGAGCGCACGATTCTTCTCCTTTGTTTCATCAACATTTTTTGATTTTTTTTTGCAGTGCTTTCATGTTTTCAGCAATTTAGCTGTAAAATGTTTGTTGTTTCTGTTGCCAAAGAGATAATAAATACCCAAGAGGCCATTAAAACAACAGCATAATAGCCAATTGTCACGTTATGTTATGTAAGGAGATAACAGATCTCAGTAATAACGTGCGGAGAGCAGATCAAAACCCATCAGATTGTGACTTATTAAGGTGGCATTATCTTGAAAACAAACATTGTTGTAGCATCAGGTAAAAATGAACCTTGGCATTGCTGCAGGTGGCCGTTTTATCTTGCCAGGAACTGGGAAATGCTGAACCACGCTAATGAATAGTGAAAAGAATGGATACCCATTTGAAAATAAAATGATATTCCTGGTCACAAGGGGCCAGATCCTCAAAAGGCATACGCCGGCGTATCTACTGTTACGCCGTCGTATCCCTGTTTCTACCTTTGGAACTGATCCACAGAATCAGTTTAAAAGAGATAGACAGAAGATCCGACATGTGTAAGGGACTTACACTGTCGGATCTTAGGATGCAGTACCGCATCCGCCGCTGGGGGCATTTCGAGTCGAAATGCCGCTTCGCGTATGCAAATGAGCACTTACGGAGATCCACGAAGCGGTTTAGCTTCATGAAATCTCCGTAAATACTTACGTTGCAATCGTAAAATTAGGGCTGCTTTTACAAAGTGTAAACTGTTTACACCTTGTAAAAGTAGACCCTTCTTTGCAGCGACGCTGATTTTTTTTTTATTTCATTTTTTTTCCCGCTGTATCTTTTTTTTTCCCCGACGCAACTTTTTTTACCCGGCGCGATTCACAAAACACGGCGTAACGTAATTTCGCGCTATGCCCGTCGGGAAAATGACATCACGAGCATGCGCAGTACGTCCGGCGCGGGAGCGCGCCTAATTTAAATGGGACTCGCCTCATTTGAATTGGGAACGCCTTGCGCCGGCCGGATTTAAGTTACACAGCCGAAAATTTCTAGGTAAATGCTTTGTGGATCGGGCACTTAGGTAGAAATTTTGCGGCAGTGTAACTTAAATCAGAATATTTAAGTTACGGCGGCTCTTTGTGGATCTGGCCCAAGGTTCTGAAGGACTAAGAGCCTAATGCAGCGTACAGACCATCGGACATTCCGACAACAAAACCGTGGATTTTTTTCCGACGGATCTTGGCTCAAACGTGTCCTGCATACATACGGTCACACAAATGTTGTCGGAAATTGCGAACGTCAAGAACGCGGTGATGTACAACACGTACGACAAGCCGAGAACAATTAAGTTCAATAGCTTGTGCGGCTCTTGAGAACCAGCTCTCGGAAATTCCGACAGCAAATGTCCGATGGAGCCTACATATGGTCGGAACAACAAGCTCACATCGAACATTTGTTGTCGGAAATTCCGACCGTGTGTACGCTGCATTAAGCTGTTGGCTGATAGTAGATGGCGAGCCAACACTTCAGTAGAAGGAGATGACTGGTAGGATGAATCAGTCCCTAGATTCTCACATAGAGTGCAGAGAAGAGAGCACCAAGCCAGTAGTATAAAGTCTACAACTGATTTTATGAAGAGTTGTTATTCCATAAAAGCCTACGCAATTTGAAGACTGGAAAATCCTTCTTCATCAGGCCTTGAAAATACTAGAGGCAAAGGCCGGGATTGAGAGAGATCGGCGCATGTTTAGATAGGCGTAGCGCATCTCATATGCGCTACGCCGTTGTAACATTGAGAGGCAAGTACAGTATTCACAAAGCACTTGCTCCCATATGTACACCGGCGTAACGTAAATGGGCCGGCGTAAGCCCGCCTAATTCAAAGTAGCAAGGCAGTGGGCGTGTTGTATTATAATTAACTGTGACCCCATGTAAATGAATGGCCGATTGAACGGCGCATGCGCGCGCATGCTCAGAATCACGTCGCAAATACTCCCTAAGATACGTCGGCTCAATGCTTTATACGTGAACGTAACTTACGCCCAGCCCCATTCACGTACGACTTACGCAAACGACGTAAAATACGACGCTGTTCCCGCGCCCATACCTTAACATGACTTACCCCAACCATGGGGCATCATTTCTCCTACTGACACCAACAATGGGGCCCAATGACACCAATGATGGAACACAAATCCTTGGCACGGCTGCACAAATCGCCGTAAGTATACGTCGCTCATTTAAAACAATCTGCTCGCCTGCCGCATGTCCCTGGAGCCGATGCGCGTGCCCGCTGGGCACCTGCGATTGCTCGTGACAGAGCAGGAACATGGATCTGTGTGTGTAAACACACAAAATGACGTACTGTCAGAGGAGTAGAGACAGATTGTGTGTTCCTAGTATATAGGAACACCAATCGGTTTCCTCCCCTAGTCAGTCCCCTCCCCCCACAGTTAGAACACACATAGGGAACACAGTTAACCCCTTGATCGCCCCCTAGTGATAAACCCTTCCCTACCTATACAGTAATCAGTGGCTATTTTTAGCTCTGATCGCTATATCAATGTCAATGGTCACAAATAAGTGTCAAAAGTGTCCGATCTGTCTGGTGCAATGTCACAGTCCTGATAAAAATCACAGATCGCCGCCATTACTAGTAAAAAAATAATAATAATAAAAATGCCATAACCCTATCCCCTATTTTGTAGACGCTATGACTTTTGTGCAAACCAATCAATATACGCTTATTGCAATTTTTTTTATCAAAAATATGTCGAAGAATACATATCGGCCTAAACTGATGAAAAAAAATTATTTATTTTTTTGGGATATTTATTATAGAAAAAAGTACAAAATATTGTGTTTTTTTTTTCAAAATTGTTGCTACTTTTTTGTTTATAGCGCAAAAAATTAAAACCGCAGAGGTGATCAAATATCACCACAAGAAAGCTCTATTTGTGGGGGGAAAAGACATAAATTTTGTTTGGATAAAACGTTGCACGACCGCACAATTGTCAGTTAAAGCGACGCAGTGCTGTATCGTACAAAATGGCCTGGTCAGGAAGGGGGCAAGTCCTTCTGGGGCTGAAGTGGTTAATCTGCTTTAAGGGACCAGGAAATCTATATTTTTTTTGTTTTGAATTAATAAACACTTTAATGGAAAGTCAAATGGACCAATTTGCCAGTTCATTAAGCTAATTGTTTCACCTATTGGAGCAAATCAGCAATTTGTGGCAAATCTCCCAATTGCCCCGGACCATCCAGATTTGGTTCTAGGAATTTTTGTTCCCATCAGCACCCAAGGATACTGCTGCAACCCTATTTGCTTTTGGCTTTTTTTGTGCTCTATTATTCCACCCAATTTTCAAGCTTTATCGACAAAAACAATTGCAGCATAAAGATATTTTTTTGTTCCCTATTTTTGTATTGCGCTCTCCAGTCTCTGCCTGTAATTACTTTGCCTGTTCTGGGTTTTAAGGATTGTGTGTTAAGTATATTTTAAGTACTTCTCGTCTTCTTACAGAGTATCTAATTTAAGTGAGTAATTCAGCCTTTATGTAAGGAGCGCTCAGTCAGTCTAGAGTCTCAATTACAGTAATTTGGTTCATACGTACACTGATAAGTGCGTTAGAGTTATTTTTTATTTCTAAGATTTCATTAGAGTGGACTAGGCAGCGACATGCTTTAGAGACAGTTAAAGTGTTCTCTGCAAGCAATATGGAACATTCTGCAAATAAAGTGGAATCCCAGCTTATAAAACCTTTATGCCCAGGCTACTGATTTGTAATACAGTGGAACATCGGATTACGAGCATAATCCGTTCAAGGAGAATGCTCGTAATCCAAAGTACTTGCATATCAAAGCGAGTTTCCCCATTGAAGTCAATGGAAACAAAAATTATTAGTTCCGCATTGACTTCCATGGCATGCAATACCGAATGCAGCCAGAGGTTAGGGGGGCACTGGAGATCCTTGGAAATGGCCGGAAAGGCCCGAGGACTAGGGTGACCACATGTTCCGGATTGCCCGGGATAGTCCCGCATTTTGCAGGTCTGTCCCGGGCACATTCATTCCAGGACAATACAGTGTCCCAGAATGAAACTGACACAGCCATCCCCCCCTCCTGGGCCAATCTGATGCCTCCAAAAATGGTTGCCACATCACCACTTTACTCACTGACCGTACTTGTCCAGACCGAGAATGCCTGGAGGAGCACAATCCCGCCCCCTGCTTGTGATTGGAGAAATCATAAATCCCACCTCTTGTGTCCAATCACTGTGCTGCGATTCGTTACAGCACATGCTGATTTTTTGGGAAGGGAGGGTGTCCCTGAATGGTAGTTTGGAAATGTAATCACCCTACCGAAGACACCTCGGCTGACTTTGGAAAGACTCAGTTCCCGAGGTTTGCCGAGGTCAGCTGAGCTGCCCTCGGGCCTTTTCGTGCGTTTCTGAACGGCGCAGATCGGCTGGGATCGGTGACATTCGGCTCCGCTCTGCTCCGGTGCCCCCCCATCTCAGGCCAAACGCGGTACTGCACACCGATTTGGCCTGAATCGTGCTCGTTTTGTTAAAACAACATTCGCATACCGAGTTAGGATTTTTTTAAATACAGTGCTCATATTGCGAAACACTCGTTAACCGCTTTACTCGCAATCCGAGGTTCCACTGTATACAGTACATGTTGTAATGCACATACAGATTTAGGGGTGTTAAGGCTGAATGACACAGCAAAGATCCATTTACAGTAGTACCTTGGATTACGAGCATAATTCGTTCCAGAAGCATGCTTGTAATCCAAAGCACTCATATATCGAAGCGATTTCCCCCCAGAGGAATCACTGCAAACTCAGATAATGCGTTCCAGTGCGACTGCTGGTGTATGCAGTACCGCATGTGGCCAGAGGTGGGGGGGAGGGGCTGGAGACACTCGGAAACACTTGGAGACCCTCGGTCTGTGACTCCTTGTGGCTTCACAATGTACATGAATAAGCCACGCTGCACTGTATGAATGGTCCAGCACAGGGGTCAAGTCCTGGGGAAAAAAGTGTGGGAACTCCCACCCAAGATCCACTCCCCCACCAAAAAAAATTAAAAATGATACGCTGATATGCATAATTACTAAACCGCAAGTTCTTTCTAAATCCCGTGATAACTCGGGGGAGACCTCCGCAATGTCTCCTGGGAACAATGACAAAAGCTCCCAGGAGACATTGCGGCATCGAGGAAGTGACTGAATACCCGCACACTACCCGATGAATCCATATACAGGAAGCTGCCAGTAACATAAAGGATTACTAAGGTTCGCCTCGCCTGCCCCTGACAGTGACTCGAGCTGGGCATCGCCGCTTAGTGAAGGATTGGCTCGGGCGGCTCGGCTGCTCTAGTCCTGCAAAGGGAACTGCGTTCCTGCTGTGAAAAAAGTGCAGGAACTCCGTTCCCATGCATTCCCTCAGGACTTGAGCCCTGTTCCAGCAGCCTCTTGGGACATTTTACATGTTTCAGAAGGTTGTAGGCAGGGAGGGGGGGAAGGAGAAGGGACTTCTTCTCCGATCGCCTAACATTTGTTTTCCTGTCTGTGCCCCTGTTCAGAAGATTTCACCTCACTTTCTGTCCCAATGACAATTGGATTTTGAAAATTTTGGGTTGTTAGGGAAACAAGGATTGGTGATAAAGCTTCAGTGGAGACACCTTTTTCCCATATTAACTCCTATGCCCTGTACACACGATCGGTTCGTCTGATGAAATCGAACCGATGATCAGTCTTGCCTACACACCATCGGTTTAAAATCCGATCGTGCCCAACGCGGGTGACGTAAAAACACAACGACGTGCAGAGAAAAATGAAGTTCAATGCTTCCGAGCATGCGTCGACTTGATTCTGAGCATGAGTGGATTTTTGACCGATGGATTTTCCCGCAGACGATCGTTTTTCTCTTTCAGTTTTTTAACCATACGCAGTTTTTAAAACGGGTTCTAATTTTTTTCACCGATGGGAAAAAAACTGATGGAGCTCACACACGATCGGTTCGTCCAATAAAAAAACGGTCCATCGGTCCGTTTTCATCAGACGAACCAATCGTGTGTACAGGGCATTACAGGAGAGAATTTCTCTTCCTAGGAGTAGATTTCCTCTCACTTCCTGTTGTCTCCCTCCATTTGTAAGTAGGAGTCTTTTGTAAATCAGGGGTTTGTAAGTAGGGGACCGCCTATACAAAGTAATCAGTGCATTTTTATAGCACTGATCGCTGTATAAATGCCAATGGTCCCAAAGATATGTCAAAATCTGTCTGCCGCAATGTTGCAGTCCCGATAAAAATCACAGATCGCCGCCATTACTAGTAAAAAAATAAATAAATAAATAAAAATGCCATAAATATATCCCCTGTTTTGTAGACGCAATAAATTTTTGCGCAAACCAATCAATATACGCTTTTTGCGATTTTTTTATTACTAAAAAAAATGTAAAAGAATACATATCGGCCTAAACTGAGGGAAAACATTTAAAACAAATGGTGATATTTATTATAGCAAAAAGTACAAAATATTGTGTTCTTTTTTCAAAATTGACTCTCTTTTTATGTTCATAGCGCAAAAAATAAAAACCGCAGAGGTGATCAAATACCACCAAAGAAAGCTCTATTTGTGGGAAAAAAAAGCACATCAATTTTGTTTGGGTACAGTGTAGCACGACCGCGCAATTGTCAGCTAAAGCGA